>NC_060071.1:116340908-116643938 GCF_922984935.1 Meles meles
CTCTTAAAAAAGAAAAAGAAGAAGAAGAAGAGTAGCCAGTAACATTCAACATTTTGAATTTCTCTGTGCCAGTGTACCTCAACTCTTTTATTTAGTTGAAAAAGAATATCACCATATAATATAAATTTTCAGAAAACAAAGCTCTTCATTCCCAAAGGGTGAATGATAAGTAATAATAGTATTTGCTTTAACAAATGCAAGTAAAATTGTGTATGTGTCAACTTTAGGGAAATTAATCTGCAGCTGTTCTTATTTATGCCATAGGCATGCTGGGAAATGGGAGAGGACTAAACTGTTACATCCAGAAGGGTGACAAAAGAATAAAACATTGAGAAACAAATCTCAGCCCAGAATAAAACATGGACAGCCAGTTCAAACTTTCCTCAATGATAAAATCATATTCCAGGAGATTATTAGAAAGTGACAAAGAGTTTAATATCTTCTTCATAATGCTTTGACAACCCTGCAGTTTTGTCTCCTGGGTCCAATCCTTTGAGGACTATTACTCTATAAGACAATAGTGAGAAAGAGTTTGTCTGTTGACTGTGAGCCACAGTAGGCAATACTGGAAGAGTGAAATGCCATGCCAGAAGGAAAAATGCAAGACTTGACTGATGTTTGAGAAACTGCAGGCACAAAAATCATGGCACCTTACTCAGGGTTCTTCATCACATTTTAGACGCATCTCCCTCAGTCTCAGGACTTCTCATCTGTCTTGGTTTTATATCCATAAGTGAGATCTGGGAATTCTCTCTCCTTAAGGGAAGTTTTTTTAAGCCAATAATATGACTTTACTCTCTAATTTTGTCACTGTTGTTGCTCTTAGTTTTCTGAATCCCTTCATCAAAGCTATTTCTCAAAGCCAGGTTTGTCCTAAAAGCCTCATAAATTGAAGAGAACAATCTTCAAGATTTAATCTGAAAATTAGAGGCAATATTAACATTTTCCAAGAACATCGTAAATTTTGAAAGCTATGCAATCACATTCCAAACTATTCTAAGTACTCTAATCTTGTTCTCTGTTACTGGAAGTTGCCTATACCCAAAGCATCTACTTTTTCACTTATTTTCCAATTCATAAAACCATCTTAAATATGAAACACAGAAATTATAGTTGGTGAAATAGCAGTTGTTATTCAGTTGTACTCAGTTGTAGATGGGCAAAATATCAAAGTTGTTTTTTTTTTAAATACTATTAATCAGGTTTTGGAATCAGTTTTTATTACTTTTGAATCTGATTTACAGAAATTATTGTAGATGCTCACTTTAAAGGTTTTGGGTAATCAGCATTTTTTAAGGAGCAATCAACATTGTTCAATAGTTCTAACCATTAAAATCACAATAGGAAAAAATTACTTTTTTTCCCTGTAGACACTTTCCTTTTTCACGCTTAATACAAAATTCTCTTGGCACTCTCTCTTGTCTAGTTCCAAATCCACACACAACCACTTCTGGCCTCCTTACCCTTGGAGTCAGATTTTGGAAAGCCCAAAGGGAAAAATCATGTACTACATTCATTTTATTCTAGACAGATGACTCTGGATAGGAATTTCCATTGAGGTAAGGCCCATGAAAGAACAGTGGATGCTGTTCTCTTGTTGAATAACAGAACAAAGTAGTTTACAGGAAAAGTGCATACATCTCTTAGAATCACCCAGGGAGGCAAGTACTTCCCACTTCTCACACTAGGAGATCCTCCTGGTCCCATCTCTTTTGACAGAAAAACAAAATCCCATCTGCTCTGAGAAGGCTTTGGAGGCTCATATAAACTCAGCTGGTTGCTTCTCAGGGATAAAATTCAGGTTAATGAAACTTCCTCTACTTTTTAATTTTTTTAATACATTTTTTAATACATTTTAATACATGTGCATCTTGTGTTTTATCCTTAGGCAGTTTTTTGCTCTTATCCTATCCTATCTTATCCTAAGGATCCTATCCTATCCTTATCTTATTTTTGCTCTTAGTGTGTGCCTAGTGGTTTCTAAATGATATAGTGACATGAAATAAATGAAGGAAAACTTACTACATACAGCCAGTCACTGCTTTCAAACCAAAGGGTTTGCCTCTCTCAGTCATGCTACCTGTGCAGTATCAAACTGAGTATTGATATCAGCTGAAAGCCTTCATTTACCTGTCACACAATTTGGATTGGTAAAGCCCACAGAGGAAGCCGAAGGTAATTAAATGCAAACATTAACACCATAGTCATCTTTCTAGTCCTTCACAGTAAACTGCTTTGTGGTAAATACAGAGAAATCTTTTTAGCTACTAAGAGTGTTATATGTGTATCTTAGGGTAAATATCACTCATAGACCTGCATTTCCACTGCTGGGCTAGTATTATGCATGAAGCAATGTTCATTCAACAGGTACTTTCTGAGCACCTACTATGTGACAGTACTAGGTACTTATCCTAAGACAGTTTAGTGTATGTTGGAGAGCTGGAAAGAATTTTAATTTCAACTCTACCATTTACTAGCTCATTCCCCCACCCACCCCCACTTTTTTTTTTTTTTTAATTTACTTAATCTTTCTGGGGCTTGTTTCTTCAGCTATAAAATACAGATATTAATAGCAACCATCTCATAGGGTTACCATTATTATGATAAAGGATAAAGGGCCTTATTTCAGCCCATCTCAGTGTCTGACATTTGTACCATTTGTTTTTCTTTGGCTTAAGAAAATACATATGTTGTCCATAGGCTAACACATTATGGATACCAAAATATAAGCTGATTATTAGGATTATCCTCCAAAAGAAAGTGGGTCCCTAAGGGTGCGGGACTGAAGGCCATGTTTTTATGAGGGTGAGATATTAATAGTGGAGAGGAGGAAATACATCAGGACTCATTACTACAATGTGGTCATCCCAAGGACAATGCAAGCTCCTGCATTCCTGGCTAGAGATAATTGAAGAGTGGGTAAAGGGGCCCTGAAAAAAAACAAAAACAAAACAAAAAACCTGTGAAGTTTGCCCAAGGCTTGCCTTGGTCTTGTGTTTTATCTTTCTGGTGTTAGAATCCAAATATGGAGATCAGGATCTACAAGAGAAAATATGTTTAGGCGTTAACACGCATATACAAACTGCCTGTGTTCAAAATGGGAATTAACCACTTAATAATAGTGTAACCTTGGGCAAATTCCTTAACTGACCTTTGAGATTCCAAAAAGGTGTCAACAGGAAACTGGGAAGGACGGGCCTATATCCCTCCTACAAAGTCAGAGAGAAGATAGAAACAGTCAAGTACCCACATATCCTGAGGCTGAGAAATAAAACTTCGATGGAAAAGAGGGACAACTGAACTCAGTTCAAATCATTTGAGCCAAACAGATGAAGAAAGTAGATGAAGTAAAATGAGGATGATAGAATTTTATGGAGCTACTTTGAGGGTTAAATTCAACAATACCTAAAAACAATGTCTGACAGCAAAAACTCTGAAAATACTGGCCTCTGTCATTGTCACTATATTTTGCTATTATTGGAGCTGCTTTGTTTTAATTATTTGGTTTCTTCCTTCCGAGAATCTCCACTTGATTTTGCTTGTCCCCTGTGGGCCTTCGGCTGACTTTGGAATTCCCATTCCAAAATTTTTTGACCCTCATTTTTTACAGTCTCAGTATTCTACCAGTGATCTCAATTGTACCATGACACCCCCCCCACCAAATCCCCAATGAAATTAGTTTGTTGATGGAGTAGTGGGCTTGCAAGCCAAGTCATTGTCTTGGTTCTATGACTATTTGAAATTGTAGCACTAGAGTTGGGGCCAATGACTTACTCTTCTTTTTATTTTAGTCCATATTTGTAAAATTTAAAATATTTTCTAAACTTAGTTTTACTTGCAAATGACATATAGCATATGAAAAGCGTTCCTGCAGTTCCTGAAATTCAGATTCTTTAAGAAGTTAAGGTGTTGGGGCGCCTGGGTGGCTTAGTGGGTTAAAGCCTCTGCCTTCAGCTCAGGTCATGATCCCAGGGTCCTGGGATCGAGCCCCGCATCGGGCTCTCTGCTCAGCGGGGAGCCTGCTTCCTCCTCTCTCTCTCTCTGCCTGCCTCTCTGCCTACTTGTAATCTCTGTCTGTCAAATAAATAAATAAAATCTTAAAAAAAAAAAAAAGAAGTTAAGGTGTTGCTTAACCTAATCAGATTTCATTTGCTCATAGTAGTTAAGGATGAGCATCTCCATTTAGTTTTTGATCTCATAAATACAAGAGTTTTAAAGGACTGCTGGGTAATCCTAATTTTGTTCCACTGAGCAGGGTAACAATTACTGTTAGTAGTATCATTTTAAATAAATGCAAAAGTATTGGCATAGTGACAATAAAGCTTTATTAACTGAGATGATCTCAACTGGAGATTTGGAAAAATTTGACTTGAGTTCTCTGTTCACAATGATTTATAATGGAAGAATTTTCTCCTCCAGACGATCTCAACTGGAGATTTGGGAAAATTTGACTTGAGTTCTCTGTTCACAATGATATATAATGGAAGAATTTTCTCCTCCTCCTCTTCACCTCCGTCTTCTTTAAGATCTTATCCATTTATTTGACAGAGAGAGAGACAGCAAGAGAGGGAACACAAGCAGGAGAAGTGGAAGAGAGAGAAGCAGGCTTCCTGCCTGAGCAGGGAGCCTGATGTAGGACTCAATCCCGGGACCCTGGGACCATGACCTGAGCCAAAGGCAGACACTTAACGACTGAGCCACCCAGGCACCCCTGGAAGAATTTTCTAAGCAAAATGATAGTATTCCCTCTTCTGTCTTCACCTATTCTTAGAAAAGTTCCTGAAACCCATTTACTGTATAACGTATTTAGTAATTGCTTAAAATGTTACTCCCTTTGAAAATCGTTATAAACTTTGTCACCACGCAGCAGGCTCAGTGTACAAAGTTCATATTGTGGAATTTCAGCAGCCATCCGGTGGTCATAGTAGGTAATCGTTTATGTTTAAAAAAAAGAGAGAGAGAGAGAGAGAGAGAATTATGCACAAAGATGAAGAATGACTTGTACCATACCTGAGAGCAAATGGACTGAAACCTGTGACTAGAATCTACTACTTCTCATCTTCTCAGTCCTAGTCCTCGTCTAGTCCTAGTCTATTTGGTCAAGGGCCTTCAGATTGATATAAAGGAGATTTTAGGTATACTAACATTTTTTTTTCATTCCTTCCCAAGGTCTGTCGAGTTGCTTACGAAATCATGCAAACACTTCATCCTGATGCTTCTGCAAACTTCCATTCTTTGGATGACATCTACTATTTTGGGGGCCAAAATGCACACAACCAGATTGCCATTTACCCTCACCAACCTCGAACAGCAGATGAAATCCCCATGGAACCTGGAGATATCATTGGTGTGGCTGGAAATCATTGGGATGGCTATTCAAAAGGTGTCAACAGGAAACTGGGAAGGACGGGCCTATATCCCTCCTACAAAGTCCGAGAGAAGATAGAAACAGTCAAGTACCCTACATATCCTGAGGCTGAGAAATAAAACTTCGATGGAAAAGAGGGACAACTGAACTCAGTTCAAATCATTTGAGCCAAACAGTAGATGAAGACGACCCTGACCTTACAACACATGGTGAAATGAGTAGACAACTTCAAGCACCAGGAGCAACTGGAAATGACTGATGCTTCACTGGTGGAATTACTCTTTAATTAGGGCTACAACGCCCTTAAACTCATGCACAGTCCAATAATGTACTCACATATAACATCCAAACAAGCTGTTTTCTACTGTGCCCCTTCTTTAAAGATTATGTCCCCATGAGACAAACACTGCCACATTGTGTAATTTAAGTGACACAGACATTTTGTGTGAGACTTCAAACATGGTGCCTATATCTGAGAGACCTACGTGACCTAACGAGAAGACCCGAATAGCTCCCTGCTGTGGGGAGGTTGATTCTTAGCCAGTGGTGCTATTGTAACCACTGAATTCACTCCAGTCAGCAGATTCAGAATGAGAATGGATGTTTTTGTCTGGATTTTTTTTTTTTAAGTAATTGCATCAGTTCATCCACTTCATCATTAATAAGTGAAGGGTACATCAGAAAATAAAATATTCATGCTCCATTAGAAACTTTTGTAAAACAATACCATGAACAGATCTTTAGTACTCAATGTTTCTGGACATTCTCTTTGATAACAAAAAATAAATTTTAAAAAGAGGAATTTTGTACAGTTTCTAGAATTTTCCATTGTTGGATGATGCAGTGTGGTCAGCTTTATAGTTTAGTTTTTCTGCTTTTTTTTTTTTTTCTGTTTCTGACTGAGTGCCTACTCAGTTCTAGGTCAAACAGTCATTAGTCCATTTTAACATTGAAAACTGAATTTAGTTGATATGCATTACAGAGTTAAGAGGAATATACCCTGGGTATTTTTATTTTCTTATTTTGGGAATTGTTTATTTTTTTAATTGAATTAAATAATCACACTTCTTGTCTCAGAGGAACTGCCACATCCATTTCCAAAACAATTTCAGTCTTGATGGTAACCTTTCTTATTGTGGCTATTGTCAACTTTTTGTGGGTTGAGTCCTGTTGTTTTATCAAGGAACCAATATGTGCCCTTTCTTATCATGTCCTGATTTTGAGAGAACCAGGAACCATTGGGGTTGAGAAGCTGGCTCTGTTTCTCAAGTACATAGCTCATAGTATGTAGAATTTGCTGGAGTGGAACCAGTGTGAGACCCAAGATGGACTTGGGGTTAGCTCTTCCAAATACTTCTTTTAGTAATTCCACGGGAGAATCACTTCAAAAGATAAGACTTTGATGCCCTCCCTATGCTCTCTTTCTGAACATCACTCTTCTTATAGAGACATTGCCTATATTCAGTAGCCTGCCTCCTTTAGATGAATGGCAAGAACATTTCATAGCATGTGTTCTACCTTCTGAAAGAAGAATTTGATCCATTAAGAACCAATAGCAGGCCTGGTGTTGAATACCAGGAATGCCAAACAGAAAAGCTCTCTTTCACATTCTCACTAAATGAAAATATCTGTATGTAAAATCTCCCCACCAAACTTAGCTAAATTCTTTCTACCTCTCTTGTCAAGTCTCCTAAAGAACAAAAACTAATTGTGTCAGCAATTAGTGTCAGTAAGCAACTTTGAATTTAGTTTTAGCACAAATAAAAGTCATTTGAAATAAAAATCTCCCACTGAACAGAGGTACTTTTGAATATGAGTCATTTCTTTTTTTTTTTTTTGAAAGTCAGTTGTATGCCCAGTGTGTAGCTTAAACTCATGACCTTGAGATTGAGGGTCACAGGCTTTACTGACTAAGCCAGACTGGCTGAATAAGAGTTATTTCCTAATTCCCATCTCATTTGTCATCACAATGTCAGTAGCCGTGGGTTACTAATGATAATATATATTCCTCTGCTTATAATTTCTTTGCTGAGATTTCCTGTTTTTATTCATTACAAGCATTTTACTTTATAGAACATAGCAGAACATAACTTTAGAATTCTTTTTTGCTAAATCCAACATCTGAATCATCTCAGAGTTGGTCTCCATTGTTTATCTTTTCTCTAGAGAAAAAGTCTTATTTTTCAGGTTCTTCAAATGCTGAATAATTTTAGATTGTTTATAACTGAATGTTGTAAATGCTTGTGTTGTGGATTCTGTTGTATTCCTCTGAACACAGTGCTGATTTTTTATTTTATTTTATTTTTGTTAGCAGATATTTTAACTTAATTGGACTCACACTGTAAATTGTGTTTTGGGCCACATCTCAAATCCCAGTTTTTTTTTATCTTTAGATGGAGTCTGCTGTGCATGTGTGTGGTTCAGGGACCCACCAGAGATTTGCATAGAGTTCATAGAATTTGAGTGTCTCTTTTCTTTGGTTCTTTTCTTCTGAGGTTTTCCCCCCTCACTTTCTAGCAGCTGTGGTTCCTCTGATTCTTCAACTGCAGTTTTCAGTCAGCCTAAAAGCCATAAAAATGGGAATTCACCTTGTGCCATTTCCTTCTTCTAAGTTTCAACCTGTCTCGAGAGTTTGCCTGCTTATTTTATTTGTTCTGCAATGCCTTTGGGTAGGTTTTTTTTTTTTCTTTTCTTTTTCTTTTTTTTTTTTTTTTTTTTTTTTTTGCCTAGTTTATAGTTGTTCTCATTAGGTGTCCAGAAAGTGCTTAAACACCACCATACCAGAAGTGAAACTCTGAGGCAGAGACTTAAAATGAAGAAGCAGGGTGTGGGAGGAAGGAACATAGTCCTGTGACAGCCTGATTAGACTCTAGCTTTAATAGCTAAGCAGCCAGTAGCTTCAGGCAGGAAGGAAGATGAAGAATTAACCAAATTATTAAACCTGCAGATGTGAAGGGCTAATGAAAACTGCTCACCACATCTTCCTGAAAAGCTTTTCTGAGCCCCTTTCTTGCAAATCATGTACACGGTGTTGATTCCTCTGTTACACACTGCCTTGTGGGGAGGGCTGACATTTCCTCACCACTGGTGTACTTTTTCCAGGAGGACATGGTTCTTAAAAACTGCATGATTTTGAATTGAGTAACCAGTGCTAGATTTGGAAGGTTTGGGTCTTTTCCTTGTTATAAGACCCATTTCTGAAGAAGCTTTACCTAGAACCAAATGGGTTCTAACTGGGCTAACTGAATGTAGACACGAAAATCCTGCATATTAATGACTAGAGGTTACAATAGGTCTTACCACAGGTCTCCTGGTCCTACCACTGAAGTCAGAGTTGGTGCTGAGCTGTGCCTGCTGTGAAAGGGCTCCGAGCGCCAATCCAGGGTTTACTGGTATCCCAAGTGAGGGACCAACTAGATGCTTCGCTCTCTTGAGCTTTAGTTTTTCCTATCATATACAGCCAAGCCTGTCTCCTGGGTTCCCTCCTTAAATCAACTGAGCTTCTGAGAGGGTTGAATGTAACAAGAGAAAAGGCACACTTAAACACAATCTCATGAAATGTTGTTATATTTAGTTCTGAGAGATTACAATTACCAAAGAATCAATAAGCCAGGAAAAGTACTTGTCCAAATGGTGCACTAGAAAAATCTCACCTCAGTAAGAAACCTCTCTTAGTTGAGGGGCAACAGACAAGTCCTCTTTGACCACAGCCAACTTCATTCACAACCACAGCTTGATACTTCATTTGTGCTCCCAGGAAGGCTATGCAATAGCCAGGATCGATAGGCCTGTATAGAACAGATGTTGGCTTGGGAATCAATGAATTTGGGGACTTGGTTATGATACCCAAATATATGCCAGATACAGGCTCTAGGGAATTTTTAAATGCAGTGTCTACAGGGACACACAAAAGAGAGTTTGCCTCTATTCTGATTGGTTTCTGGCAACATTCTCCCTCATGGAAACGTGGAGGAGCTAGTCCAAGATCTTTGTCAGGGCAGAGGGAAGCCTTGGTAAGTTCTTGACTTCAGCTGTCATTGACATTATGTGTGTTTTATCCTTGCCCTTTGACAGTGGGTTCATTTTTGGTTCTTTCTGCGAGTCAGAATTTCTGACTCTGGGTACCTGCTCAGCATTTCAGCCTTGCCGTCTCCAGTCCAGTTCAGTTGCCACCTGCTTTCTCCTTATCCTCAAATTAGACAATCTTGATTTTGTTTCCCACCACCTTTACAGAGAATGATCTCATGTGTTTCTCTTGTTACTATTCCATTCCTTATGCAGTTCCTATCTTAGTTACTTACACTGTAGTTTTGTCATTGACATCTCCAAGGTATAATGGGAACCAAATATTCCCCTGGACAGTTTTAGGTAAGATATTCCTGGACTTGAGGTATAATGAAGCTATGGTACTGTGTGTTTGTGTCTAAGCTAAAGATTTCAAATATTTTCACAAGTCAGGGTTACTATACTGAAGTGGAGCATGGCCAGGACATCCTTTGTGTGACACTATGTCCATCTAGACAGAGCCTGCACTTTTTTAAAAGCAATGTATCAAAGGCCATGGCCATAATCATTTGGCATTTGGGAAGAGAGCCAGGAAGAGAGTTCTGAGCTTCTGCTGACCTCCTACCATCCGTAAATGTCCCCTATGACCTCTCCTCCAACATCAGGGTCTCACAGAGGCTCTTTTTCCCTAAATGGCTGTGTGGGTAGAGGAAAGAACATTAACAAAGGGAGTTTGTTCATAACCCAGCTGCATATGCGAGTGTCTGTGGAGGTTGGGAATGTGCAGTGCTTTGTACAGAAAGCACAGAGAGTTTAGACTGTGGGTGTGGTCGTTCCTTACTGAGGAATGCTGGGACTTTGAGTTTCTGGCTCCTCTTCCCTTCTGTACTGGATTGCAGCTGCTAAGAATTTCTGGCCTAACAAAACAAATGGAGCAAATGCAGAAGTTCTCAGTTTTATTTCTTTGTCATAGTGCCTACAAGCAGGTAATAAACGTGGATCTCAGATCCTCTAGGGGAAAGAGCAACAGTACTGTTGACCCTCGAACAGTGTAGGTCCACTTACTATGGGTTTTTTTTTTTTTGATAAATACAGTACGGTACTATAAAATATATTTTCCCTTCATTATGATTTTCTTAAATTCATCTTTTCTCCAGTTTACTGTAAGAATACAGTATATAATACATAAAACATACAAAATATGTATTAATCAATTGTTTATGTTTTTGGTAAGGCCCCTGGTCAAGTAGGCTATTAGTAGATTCTATCTCTACAAAGGACTGGTAATATGGGTAACAGCTGTATAATGCTTTCAGATTCAGTTGCCACACATGTCCCAATTCTTTGTTAACATCTGCTTGATTGGCTCTGATCCTGGGCTCAGCAGTAACATTAGTATGCTGAAGGACAGCTCTGCTATGATAGCTCAGACCCTGGGCCCCTTTCAGACTTGGCCTTCAGGATCCAAAGTATCTCTATTTCAATTGCCTTGACCACCAATCTTGATTTCTTACACCAAGGCTTACAGACGGCCTATGACTCAACAGGCTACAAACTGAGATGCCACTTCAGGGAGTTCCTGTTATTTTTCTCCATTATACCCAAATATTAAGATACAAGAGTATGCTTCAAGTCTCTGGTCCTCAGTATAGAGAGGGATACTAGGGCTCTTGGTATTCTTTGAGGAGATATGGTGAACTCGGAATACTGAATGATTGAAGATGAGCTGATATTTCTGTTTCTGAAAATAAGATAGGTTACCAACATATAGATGGATACATTTGACAGTTATGAATGAGGTATTGGACTAGATTATTAAAAAGCCAACAGCAGTAACAATGCAAGAACCAGACATACCAGACTAATCTTATTTCTTGTTTTCATACAGCTTGACATTTAGAAAGACAATACCAGCATTTACGGAGCACTTTCTGTGTATCTGGGGTTTTCTAATTACTTTTCTGGGTTAACATAATCGCCATCATCATAAGGTAGGGACTATCGTTACCTTTTCTTTATTGACCAGGAGACTGAAGAACAAAAGTCTTAAGTAATTTGCCCGTGATGATAAAGTTGGAGGGCAGTAGAGCTAAGATTCAAATGGAGCCTATCTGGCTTTCAACCGCTTCAAGGATACTGTGTCTGTGCACGCTGGTGTACTAAGATTTCAGCCTGGCATCAGTCATTTTATTGCAGACAAGACAGAACAGCTGAGACTGCGTGAGCAGAAGCAGTTGTATAAAGAATTAGCTGTATTTACTCAGAAGCTTTGGTTAACTCATCTCTCTGCTGGTTTGCCATAAAGCTCTACCCTGACTTGTTCACACAGTTTATTAATGCTTCAAAAAAGGACATTGACGGGAACACTATGATGTCATAGTCAGAAATCTGAGTTCTCTTGTTAATCCGCTTGGGTTCAAATCCTGGGTCTTCTACCTATTGGCACTGTGATCCTGGGCGAGTAACTTAACCTTTCTATACCTTCATTCACCCATTAACTAAATGAAAATAATAAGAGTAACTACTTCATAAGGTTTTTGTGAGAATTAGGTAAGTTAACATAAAAATCTCTTAGCCCAGTGCCTGGTACAAAGTTCAACAAATTGAGATATCGTTACTATTCTTAGTTCCTCATTGTCAGATTTTTTTAGTGACTAAAAGTGGAGATAATAACAAATTATACTGTTTGAGAGAATCAGGATCCCTAAAAATTGCTTAAAAATTGGAGAGGGTATGAGTGCTGTGAATTGTGTAAGACTGATGATTCACAGACCTGTACCCCTGAAACAAATAATACATTATATGTTAATTTTAAAAAAATTAAAAATCAGCAACATCAAAAAAATTGGAATGAAAGGGTAAATCTAACATACTGTCGGGGCTAAGATTCACTGCATTAGATAATAAATGCTGGCACATTTGACCTCTGTATAGCTTACAAGTATAGTTTATTATTAGACCCAAAGGCAGGTTGTGCCTCAGTTCAGACCCCGGAAGCTGAACTAAAGAGAATTTAGTTGCCTGTAAATTCAGCCTTGCCATTAGTGTGCTGTGACTTCCCCTTCTCTCCCCTACTCCTTACAGACAGAAGTCCCCTGACAGGGAAGGTACAGAACTTCTGAATCTCACCTTGAACCCTGTGCTTTGTTCATGATGGCCTGTTCAGGTATTGGTGCAGCTGCTGTGGGAAGAAGTAAACAGGGTTGAGCAGCCATGAGACTAACTTTAGCCCAACACACGAAAGAACTTCCTAATAAATTACGTTGTTGAGAATGACTCAAGCTAATTGAGGTGGCAGCTTCCTGTCCTTGCAGGGATGTCCAAGCAGAATGGGATGCGCCAGGGAACCTCAAGCGTCTAACTTGGGTTAGACAATCTCCGAGTTCCATTCCAGCCCTAAATTTCTAAAAAGGTCATGGATTTGTGGTCATGTTGTAGAGACTGAAATTCCAATAAGGTCACAAGTGGTGCCCGCCTGAAGCTGCCTGGAGTAGAAGCCTGGACAGCTTGACTTGGTAGCAAGAGAAACAAAGTCCTGTTTGCCAGACTAGGTGACTAGGTCTTTTTCTGGTCATCAGTTTTAACTGAGTAACTTAATTTCTTACCTAATGTAACAGTCCTTGTGAACCTCTGTTTAAATTTAGAAACTCCTCTTTTGTTTTCTTTACCACCTTTGTTCCTGGTAAAGCTTCTTTCATGGAATCACAGCTTTTTTCCTATCTAACTTAAGGGAACAGGCAAAAGCCAAGATAACTGAGGAGTCAGGGTCTCTCTGGAGGGCAAGTGTTGGGATGATATCCCCCCTGGACAAGATCTGACTTTTCCTTCCCACTGAAGAAATCAAAACAAGTGTGAGTCTCTTCTCATCTGTTTCATTATTTTTTATGTAATATCTGTAAACACTGGAAATTGTTTGTGAACACACTTCACAATTAATCTCTGCATACTGGGGGTTCTCCTTGCCAAGAATGAGAACATCTGATGTGTGTTAAGGATAAACACAAGAGGTTTGAAATCAGTTAGCTCTAGTTTCTAGTTTTGGGTTCATACCTATTGAGTATCAACAGGTTTAGTCTGAAGTGATGTTCTTGCAAGAAATTCTT
This sequence comes from Meles meles, assembly GCF_922984935.1. Lineage (NCBI taxonomy): Eukaryota > Metazoa > Chordata > Mammalia > Carnivora > Mustelidae > Meles > Meles meles. The sequence goes on from NC_060071.1 coordinate 116,354,385, forward strand.
ATTGATAAGTCAGACAGCCAGAATTCTGTGAAAGTCAGTCATCAGCAAGCCATAGCCTGCTGCCTTTTTTCTAAGTAGAGTTTTATTGGAACACAGGCACACCCGTTTCATTTACATAGCGGCGGCCTTCAGGCTATAACAGTAAAGCTGAGTAATTGTAAAAAAGACAACTGCTGTGGCCCAAAAGGCTAAAATATTTACTCTCTGGCCTTTTAGAGAAAATGTACTGACCCCTGCTATAAGTAATTCTACCTTCTAGATTCAAAGTGATAACCCCAAGGGCCTCAACATCCCCAATACTGACTGAATTGTCAAAGAAAACTTTAGTTGTAGTAGTAGTGTATTAAGGCCCCCACTAATCTGTGTGGTGCCTTTGTGCAAACTGGATAAAGGTGCTCCTTTAGACAATTATTGTAGTATTTTTATAAGAAAGAGCTCAACACCATCTGTCAGAAAATTACTTCCTAAATATACTAATAATCTATGGTGTCTACGATATGAATTACACTCCCCTGGGAAACTGTGAGCCTCAGTGTAGTCACGGGATCTGGTAGAAAAAACACCCTAGGGGCGCCTGGGTGGCTCCGTGGGTTAAAGCCTCTGCCTTCGGCTCAGGTCATGATCCCAGGGTCCTGGGATCGAGCCCCGCATCGGGCTCTCTGCTCCGCAGGGAGCCTGCTTCCTCCTCTCTCTCTGCCTGCCTCTCTGCCTACTTGTGATCTCTCTCTGTCAGATAAATAAAATATATATTAAAAAAGCAAAAAAGCAAAAAAGCAACACCCTACTTGGAGTACGAGAGGAGACTCTACCTCCTGCTCTGCAACCAAGCTGCTCGAATCTTGGAAGCAAGCCCTGTGATCTGCCTAGGCCTCAGTTTTCTAACCGTTAGCATGAAGGGAGCCTACGGTGGTTGTTGTAAGACATTAAATAAGACGGTAGACATACGATTGCTTTGTAAAGGCTTACAGCTCTGTAAGATCCATCTCTAGTCATGTTTTGGGAGGCTTCCGTAGTTAGTTCATTTACAATTTAACTGGAAAGGTGTACACATATGAACTGCACTGGAAAGTTACAATCTAACGTAAAAAGTTATGTAGAGGGACCCCTGGGTGGCTCACTCAGTTAAGCATCTGCCTTCTGCTCAAGCGGTGATCCCACGGTCCTGGGATCAAGTCCTACATGGGGCTTCCTGCTCAGTGGGGAGTCTGTTTCTCCCTCCCCTTCTGCCTGCCAGTCCCCTTGTTTGTGCTCTCTCTCTCTCTCTGTCAAATAAATAATTTATATACATATATATATATACATATATATATATTTTAAAGTTATGTATATTTAAACTAATTATCCTTTAGCTAAGGGACTTCTCCCACCTTCAGCTCTCCCCACCCTAAAGATGGGGTGTAAAATACTGGCTCACATTTACTGACCTCCTACTATATGCCAGATATTGTATTAAGCTCTTAACATGCTTTATGTCACATGTGTAATCCACAACAGCCATGTGAGGGAGTCATCATTATCCCCGTCTTTACAGATAGCGAAAAGTAATAACTGGCCTCGATTTATTTATTTACTATGTTCCAGACACTATTCTAAGTGCTTTACATATTTTAACTCATTTCATCCTCACACTACCCTTTGAGATATAGACAGTTATTTTTTCTATTTTTCACATGAGGGAATTTATTCAAAGATTAAATCAGAGGCGCCTGGGTGGCTCAGTGGGTTAAAGCCTCTGCCTTCGGCTCAGGTCATGATCCCAAGGTCCTGATATCTAGCCCCGCATCGGGCTCTCTGCTTGGCAGGGAGCCTGCTTCCTCCTCTCTCTCTGCCTGCCTCTGCCTACTTGTGATCTCTGTCTGTCAAATAAATAAATAAAATCTTTAAAAAAAAAAAAAAAGATTAAATCAGTGTTTCCAAACTTTGCCCACATCATGGCACACAGAAAATTCTAACTATTTGGCATTCTGGGATAAAGTTGAGGGGTTTGGAGCAACTTTATGGGGCAAGGCAAAAAAAAAAAAATTCAGTACCTCTGTATTGATCATTTGAGTAGCTGAGAGGATTCAGTGTAGGATCAGGAAAGGTGCACGTAATATAGTCAGCTCAGACTGCTCTCTGGCAATAGGTACTAGGTGTAAAATATGCAACAGAATAATAATTATGATAGTCAAGAAATCTCACAGACTGCCATACAAATAGTGTTTGAATGTAACTTCTATTATAAAATGTTGAATAGTTACAAAAATTCCTTTAAATACCTCATCGTTTCAAAAAGTTTATAACCAGTGGTATTTTGTGGTGCACCTGTGAGCCACTATGCAAGTTCTGAGATAAATTACTTGCAAGGCAAATAGGTAATAGGTGGCTGAGTGGAACTGAGGCTCGAATCCAGGGCTGTCCGACTGGTAAGTCCGTTCTTCAAGCCTCTGTACAACCTTGCCTGTCTGCAGTGAAAAGCCAGACTACGTGAGCCAGGCTCCATTCATCCTTAGAGTATCTGATTACTTGAGGTTTGATCATCCAGATTCACTATAAGGTCAATTTGTCATCAACCATGGTTTTCAGTTAACCTTGTTCTCCCCCCACCCCCCCGCCATCCTCCCAATAATTTTAGAACTAGTATTCCATACAGGTTCACTCTCCACTCATATCCATAACAGGAATTAGAGAAGCAGGTTGGACAAGTGAAGAGTCGGGAGCTGAAAGGCGGTAGACTTCCCCTGTGCTCTGGAGAGACCTGCTTGGGCTCACTCTCCCTTCGCCTGCTGCATCCACTGGGAGGTGAGTCCTAGCAGAGTGTCCCTTCCTGGCTCAGCCTGTTGTGCTCACACTGAGCTGGGAGGGTGTAATAAGTGGCTATATCAATTACCCAGCCCCTAAACGCAGGAGTTAACTCTAGACTGGATTCTGTTTGCTTTCTGTGCCTCACAAGATACACATCTGAGCAGAAACAATCCCCTGGGTGTGCTCTAACAGTTGATGTTGGAGCTTTTTATCTATTACTTTTATTTATTTATATAAGGGGGGGGGTGTATGAAGACACACTATTCTAATATGAAGCTTGATATTACATGTGTGTTTTATTTGATGATGGTTTGTCTAAGTTCCAAGCCTATTCGCATGTGAATTTGCTATTCCATCTTCAGGGTGGGGAAAGCTGAAGACGGAAGACGCAGACGGTATTTTATTCCTGGCTTTGGCATGCCAAACGACTGTTGTGTAGGCTGTGATAGGTGGCAGGACGTCTGGGCCAAGGTCAGTGACCCATTAAGGTGTCCTGAGCTCTGATTAGACAGAAGTTGGAGCCAGCAGAGCTGCCAACACTCAGTTTCTTTGTGATTAAGATTCTGCCTCTGAGCCCCTGGAGGCCACTTATCCTTCCCACCTCTAAAAAAAGACAGAGTTAAAGCCTGAGGTCATTGCTTGGTAGAAGCCCTGGAGCTGATTGGGCCGGAAAGGGCCTCTCTTAGCCTCTCAGCAGCCTTCCATTATCAGCCTCCTCTACTGACAGGTGAGCTCAGACCCTGTGATATACAGAGCTCCTCAGCTAAGATGGCTCCCAGAGGAGCAGCTTCTCAAGGATGTGAAAATGCTTACACAAACCCACTGGTGAGGTAGGGAGATCAGGGGGAAATAAGGTTAGATTTTTGTTTTAGTTCATGTTGGAGGACAGGTCATGATCTGCTGAGTCCTGGGATCAGCTCAGGTCATGATCTCAGGGTCCTGGGATCCAGCTCGGTGTCAGGCTCCCTACTCAGTGAGGAGCCTGCTTCTCCCTCTGCCTCTGCTGCTCCTGCTCATACACACACACTCTCTCTGTCTGTCTCTCTCTCTCTCTAAAGGAAGGAAGGGAGGGAGGAAGAAACCACTCCAAACTTCTGGGCGATGATGAAGCCTAGGTGAATATGCCTAGACCTCTGAGTTACTTCCTGAGGAGAACCACCTCCACACTTGGCTGTTGAACCTATACTAGACGGAGATGTCAGTAAGAGATGTCTTTGTTGTGTTAAAAAAAAAAAAATACAATATTGGCCATAATCTGGCAAAGGAAGTTTTGAGCCTAGCTATTTTAGATATGGGAGGAGGCTTAGAAGCCATTTGACCCTTTAGGATATCCAGAGCTATAATTAAGTACCTCTGAAGATGAGGATAAAAACAAACAAACAAACAAAACAAAACAAAACAAAACAAAACCCAACCAATTATTATTTATTGAATAATCACCATATACCAGGAACTGTTTTGGGTGTGTTATATGTACTAACTCATTTACTCCTGGTAAGAATCCCATGAGGCAGAAGCTAGTGTTTTTCCCATTTTTGTGAAACAGAGAATTGAAAGAATAATTTCTGAAGTCAAACAAATTCTAAGTGCCAGAGCCAAGATTAAAATTCCGATCTGACTCCCAAGCTCTGTCTCTTCAGTATCCTGTAGTATTGTCTCAGTATTTTGTACATTGCCATGGGGAATAGCATGAAATAATATCTGGGCAACATGTGGTATCCCCTATAAGGTAGGGCTGGACCCCCATTCTGGGGAGGTGTACACAGAACTGGAAAAGGTCCAAAGTCTGCTCCTCCCCCTGCCCTTGTGAAGGGTGCCCTAAGAGAAGAACTTAATGATGGCATCCTTAATCACCTAGAATAAAACCGAGGGTGAGGGCTTCATTTACTCTGAATTTCTTTGATTTAATTCTTTCTATCGCCTGTCAACCTTGGCCAACCTTGTATTTACCACAAGGAACAAATGTCTCTCATTTGCTCCACTCACATCTCCCATGCCCCCACACCCCACCCTTGACCCATCCTTTGTGACCCCCCCCCCCCCGCCACCTTCATCCCACCCCAGAACCTGTCTCTCCTCTCTCCTCAACTCAGCAACTCAGAGGACATATTAGGGCAGAGAGTTATGTCAATGCCCATTAAACCTCCAAATGATAGCAGTTATGGATAACTCCCTTGCTTCCTGGCCTCACTTGCCCGCTGCAGATGCTGCCAATCCTCAACACTGCTGGCTGTTGAGGCACCATCAAGGTTTTTATCAGTTTCTACCTGGACAGGAGTTTCAGACTGCATCCCATGAAGAGGCTTTGGGAGCTGCCTGAGAAGATGGGAGGAGAGGATATAGACCGTGTTCAATGAGGGGAGCTAGAAAGCCGCACTCTCACAGCAATTCCACCTGATCTGTGCCATGTAAGATCACATTTGGAGAATTGTTCCATTCTTGAAATAAAGAAGAAAAAAAGCCCTTGCTTTGGAAAATCCAAACCTTTGAGCCCTTCTTTATATCTCAAGCCTCTCAGGTTCCACCATTCCTGCCCACCAGGAACAGAGGTGGGAATAAGCCAGCGGACTATCCCAGCTCCTAATATCCCACTCTCTAGGCTCTGGAGCCAAGGGAAATTGCAGCAAAAGAGAGCTTGTGCAGAAAGAAAGGATGGTGGGTTGCTGCTCCCCCTACAGTTCCCACAGTTCTAAGCCTTCACAGGGTCTGACGTGGAGTAGGCACGAAATGACCACCGCGTGAATGAATGAATGATTCGATCTCTGTTGGTCTGGGTGTCGTTCCAGTGGGGGGAAACCCGGCCTTGATCTCAGGCCACAGTATTTATTTTTTGAAGATTGACAGAGGCAACGTGACATCAACATTAAGAAGATGGAACCTAGAGTAAGAAACTCCGGGTTCAAATCCTGTCTCTGCCACTTTCAGACTGTGACCTTATCCTTGCAGAATATGAATAATATTTCCTGAGGATGGAGTAAATTAATATGTGTAGAGCACTCGGTGCTCAGTAAACACTAACAAACACCATTGTTCGCACCATTGTTGTTCAAATGCTCCCTTCTGACTCTCCCAAGCAGAATGCATCCTTCTCTGCACTCTCAGAAAGCACTGCACTCAGACCTCTGAGGAAATTGTGAGGATTTTTTTCCCACCCCAGATCAAAGTAGATAATGGGGACAATAGAGCAGATTCTTTGAAATCATGATCCATAGACACCATAGGTAAAGCCCTACAGCTCCCACAGCTGTTACGGTTATGTGGCTGTCTCTTCCTCTTCTTGCACTTTCCGTCATCTTTGTATCCCAGGGGCGTGGTGTGCTGTGAGCACTGACTGCAGTTTGGTGGCATGGGTGAGTTGTGCTGGCTCTGTCCGGAGTCAGAAATAACCCTGACTGTGGCCTCCTGGCCTTCCTATCTGCCTACCTCTCCAGATGCTAGTACCTTTTTTTGCCCCAAGATGAGGAGGACGTTAAGAGTCTGGGCTGCGGTCAGGGCACCTCTTCAGGGCTTGGCTGTGTGGCTGTGGGAATTCAGAGCATACAAAGACCTGAAAATTAAGGAATAGAGAGTGAGGTGCACTTGGTCAGAGTAGACCTTTCAAAGCTTCCTCTGTTTGGGCATCTGCCCAGAGAAGAAGCTGCCATGTTCCTGGAACTGTTTGGGGCTCTCTAAAGACACATAATTCTCACAGCAAATTAACAGAGCTATTTTCCTGTTGGTCCCATTTTTCTAGAGGAGGAAACTGAGTTCAAGCCACTTTCTTAAGGTCACACATCTGATATGTCTGAGGCAGAATTCAAACCTGGGTTTGTATGGCAAAGCCTTGCTCTTTCCACTGTCCTTGCTGGCTCCCAGTGAAGCATCCATCCCATTCTTCCTTTTTCTCTACCTCAGTCTTTTCTTCATTTTCCCCTATTATCTTCCCTGAATTATCTTTCTTCTTGACTTGGCTTATTTATCATTTGGCCATGTCTTCTTATTAATACAACCACAACTTAAACAATATGTATCCCCACTGCCTCATTTGCCGGCATGGTGCTGAGTGCTTACGAGCTTGGCAATTAGACTGAGCTCAAAGGGGCCATAACATCTGCATCTTCAGCTGCTTTCGTGGGGAAATGAGGTGGAGAGGAAAGAATGTAAGATGGGTCAGCGCAAGGCAGTGCACGGTGTATTCGCACACAGCAGGGGCCAAGGAGAGGAACTGGATGATGACACCACCAAGGATTTCTCCTGTAGTGTACTTGGCCTTCACTCAGAGTGACCTGCTTGTGGCCTAGGGCTGCCAGCCTCCAGGAAGACCCTAAAGTCATTTCTGCCCAAGAGACTTCTTCTGTCTCATTCCTATGCCTGGTATCAATAGCAGCAGCAGCCACTACTCATTTATCGAGTACCTACTGTATGCTTTACACACATCCCATTTGATCCATACAGCAATCCCATGAGCTAGGTATTAATCTATTTCAGTACTGAGATGAGGAAGCTAGAGCTCAGACCGTGTAAGCAGTTTGTTCAAACTCATATTCCTAGCAAGTAGCAGAACAAGGAAAGGGGCAAAAAGACCTGAAAATTAAGGAATAGAGAGTGAGGTGTACTTGGTCAGAGTAGACCTTTCAAAGCTTCCTCTGTATGGGCATCTGCCCAGGTGAGCTGACAGAGTACAGAGGCGCCTGAAGGCCCCTATCAGCTTGCCTCATGGCCCTCTTGAGGAAGGAGGATCTCTGAGCCCCAAAAGTCGATGCTCTGATTTTTTTTTTTTTTTTCTGAATTTCCAAGAAGACTGCAAAACTGGCAGAGGTTGTCCAGGGACCAGGAAGACTTTATCCTCCAAAGCCCATCATGCTTCATGCTTCTTGGACCAAGACACTTTGCATTTTTAATGGATACTTCAAGAGCCCCCCTAAAAAGATGCCTGGCCCCGCTGATTGTTCTGCCCATGACTGTTCTTTTCTGGCAACTCTTCTACTTCTTTAGTCTTATCCAACCTCATGGTTTCCTGGGCCCAAGACTTCCAAGCCCCTTTGGAGCCCTTCCAACAGGTATTCTAAGACAGTTCCCTTAACTGTTGCCTTAACAGTTCCCATAACACAAAACCAATTCTTAAGAAAACCAGGCTCTCTGAGATTTTATCGGTTATCCTGGAGTTGGCCCTACCCTCCAGAGGTCTCTTAGAACCCAGCACTGGTCCAATTCACAGATCTAGGCTATGCCACTTAGCCCAGGAAAATTAGCCCCAAGTACCTTTGCGGAAACAGCTACCAACAAAAAGTAATAAGCTTTAATGGGACAATTGACTTTTTTTTCATTCTTAAAATATATTATTAATAGACAGGTATGATCAATAATGCAGGACCAAGTATTAACAAGGCAGATCTCAGTAGTTTTAGTTGAAGCTGACTGTGCTTTGTGCCTCCTCACACCTCACTCCACCTTCCCTATCGTCCCCTTTCCTCATCCCCCTTCTTCCCATAGAATGTTACAGTTGGCAATTTGCACGGCCAGCATGTATGCCCAGGGGTCAGCAGAGTGATGCTCACTGGTTTATTTAAATATGATATTACCAGGAGCATGGGAGTAGTTGGAAGGACCTTGGAAACTATGCATTGAACAGATATTTGTTGAGTACATACTATGTGCCAGACACTATGCTAAGCCTTAAAGGTAGAGCAGAAGACAGAAAAAGGTTTCCATCCTCCTGGAGCTTCTTATTATGGAGGAGGGACAGGTAATAAATAAGTACATGAACCTTATAACATGTCAAATGTTAAGCATTATGACAAAGAGCAGAGAAAGCATGTGAAGGTTGCTATGGTGGGAGGTGGAAGGTTATCCATTTACTAGGGGGGGTTAGAAGCAGCCTCATTTGAGCAAAGAGCTGAAGGAGGTAAGAGTGTGGCTGATCAGGAAGGAGTATTTCAGCAGAAGGAACAGCAAATGCAAAACCTCTAAGGCTTGAAGAGCAGGGCAGCTAGTGTGATGGGAAAGGAGACTGGCAGAAAAAGAGGTGAAGGAGGTCATGGGAGACGGAGTGGTATGAGAACTTGCAGACCAGCATAAGGGCTTAGCCTAAATGAGATGGAAAGTTTTTGAAGGGTTTTGAGCGGTGGACTGACATGATCTAATGTATGTAATAAAAGCAATTACTCAGCTGCCTTGAGAACAGTCTGTGGGTGGTGATAGAGCTGGAAGCAAGGAGACCATTTAGGACACAGGCCAATCTAGATGGGTGAGGGAGCTTATAAGAGCAGAGTCTCTGGAGCCAGACTGCCCGAGTTCAAATCCCAGCTATGCCACCTACTAGCTGCATGACCTTGGGCGGACTATGTAATCACTCCATGTCTCAGTTTCCTCATCTATAGAATGGGGATAATAATTGTACCTACCTCATAGGGGTTTTGTAAGGATTAAATGAGTCATTAAATGTGAAACACTTAGAACATAGGGTTGTATGAGGATTAAGTGAGTTAAAACGCCTGTAACAGCACATAGCAAATGCTGCCTTCTGTATTTGAGTTATTGTTATCCTTATCATTATCTTCTGCGGGAGGGATGATCACGGCTCAGGCCAAAGTGGTCATCATGAAAGAAAAATGGTCATTTGGAGGGAGTGTTTTCAAGGTAGAGCCAACTGAATTCGGTGACACGTTGGATGTGTGGAATGCAGAGAGAGAGGGGTCTCCCCTCTCCCCTTCAGGAGGATGGGACTCCTCCATCACCCTCCTCTTACAGGTGAAGAAACAGCACAGCAGAGGCCACCATTGTTAATACCAATTTTTTTTTTTTTAAATTAAGCAGACTCCACATCTCAGGCTTGAATTTATGACCCTGAAATTAGGAGTCATGTGCTCAGTCACCAACTGAGTCAACCCTTAAAGAGCCTTGTTGCGGGGCACCTGGGTGGTTCAGGGGGTTAAAGCCTCTGCCTTCGGCTCGGGTCATGGTCCCCGGGTCCTGGGATCGAGCCCCGCATCGGGCTCTCTGCTCAGCGGGGAGCCTGCTTCCTCCTCTCTCTCTGCCTGCCTCTCTGCCTGTTGTGATTTCTCTCTGTCAAATAAATTAAAAAAAAAAAAAGAGCCTTGTTGCTACATAGTTTAACATGAACAGAAATCAGTATTAAAGAGCAAGTTCATTCTAACACCAAGAAACTCTATGTAATAAGCTATTTTAATTTTTACCTATTCCCCTCAATTTTTAATGTTATGCATGTGTGATTCTCAGATAATTATGATAATTTCATTAACATAACTTTATATTCCAAAAAAAAGAGGCGGCACTTCCTAATTCTAGCAAGTGTTCATCGGTCAAACATTAAGGAAAATAATGTGCTCAACACCATTTATACCTCAGGATATACACAGGGAACAGCATTCCCATTTTAAGATGAAAGAGCATACAGTCCTGAATTAGTGGCTAAAAGAGAGCTGTGGGAGGCGGAGAGTCATTCATTCATTTACTCACTCCACAAATTTTTATTAAGTGAGTCTATATACAGCTACTAGGTAAGTTAGTTGATAGATCGCACTTTTTTGTTTCAAGGAGATAAGTCTGGTGGGGACAAGAGCACATTGCTATAATTGGTTTTTACATCTCAGAACTATACTAGAGGTATTTGTGTACAATGCCCTTGGAAGCATCACAGAGGATACACTTAATTCTGCTTGTAAAGGTAGGGAGGCTTCCAAAGAGAGAGGACATCTGGATACTATATTCTTTCAGTAGGGCACAGAAGAGACTTCATTCCCTGACCACCAGGCTATGTGTGTATCTTTCATCCCAGGCGCTGTCCGGATGCCTGACACATGGTCACTGCTTTTTTAATGTCTGTTGAAAAACACACATCATATCTTTAAAAAGTGACCAAAACAGTGGCAAATGAGAAATCACACAAGTACAATAGATTTATAAGTCTTTGGGAGGGGGTTGGAGAAAGGAGAGGTTGTTAAAAAAATTCTTCCTGACTTCCTGAAGGACCACAGCTTTCATCCAAAGTCTTGCTTAATGGGTCAGGAGACAGAAGGTTCTCTCCGTATTCCAAGTAGGAAGGGTCTAAAACAGGGAGTTAGAGACTTGCACAAACATTAGATAAGCTGGAGGAATGAAGGCTCAGGGAAGTCACTGTTAGAGATTACAAAGCCAAACTATACTGGGATCTGATCAAAGAAGCCCCTGCATTCACAACTGCTTATACTTCCAAAGCAGCTGATTTGCAGAAGCTTGCCCAGAAATCACTGCAAACTTTGCTTCTGCCATCTGCTTATGTATTTGCCCCCAGTTGCTGCCAGAGAAAAATTACTTCTCTCCTGCCTTGAATCTTTCCCAAGTGCTTCTCATTAGCAGACTATAACCCAGAACCATCTAGGAAGAAAGATCCTCAGAAATGGAGTTCCAGAGTTCTCTCCTGCAATGCAGAGGTTTGAGGAGAGGACAGGGCTTATGCTGAATCGACAACAGACCTCTCAGTGCAAATGGCCTCCCCAAGATGAAGATGATTTCTTCATCTCTAAGCAGGGAGGTGTGCACAGCTCTGGCAATATCTCATTCTACTTTCCCTACGCCCAGGAAGCTGTCGTGTTCAGTCCAAACATCTTCCTGATGGAGCAGGATGGTACCTATTTCCATACAACCAAATCATGACAACCTGCTATTTAGTAAGCAGATCCAGCCAGTGTCAAATGGCAGAAAGGACTCCAGTTTTGGAGGTGGACACACTCTTGAGTGCTGATCTCAGCTGTGCTGCTGGGTGGCTGTGTCAAACTAAGCCAGCGGGCTCTTCTAAAAGAGGCGGAGGGTATAACCTAATCCGAGCTTTATAAAAAATACACATGTAAGGATGTTTATAAAAGTATTTTTAAGTACACAATTTATTATGTAAATTATGATACCTCCCTAGTAAATAACCTCATATATCCACTTAAAATTATCTTATAGAAGAAAAAGGTGGACATGGGGAAATGTTCATGATACGGTGAGAAAAGCGAGTTACAAAAAACAGTATGAGCACTGTGATTCCATTTTTATAAAAATAGCTATGTAACTGAAAGCTTATTTATACCAAAATTTTAATAGCAATTACCTCTAAGGGTACTTAGGATTACAGCTGGGGTTTTCTACCCTTAGGTGTGTGAGTTTCTCAGATGTTCAGCATTGACTGTGTATTACTTTATTAAGTTTAAAACAATTATTTAAAAATATAAGGTAGGACTCAATAAAATTGAGAGAAGTAAATCAGGCAATATTTGCAAAGTTCCTGATACATTTTCAATAAATGATAGTTTCCTATTCATTTAAAAATGATTTTACTTTTTTGGGGCGCCTGGGTGGCTCAGTGGGTTAAAGCCTCTGCTTTCAGCTCACGTCATGATCCCAGGACCCTGGGATTGAGCCCCGCGTCGGGCTCTCTGCTCAGCGGGGAGCCTGCTTCCACCTCTCTCTCTCTGCCTGCCTCTCTGCCTACTTGTGATCTCTGTCTGTCAAATAAATAAATAAAATCTTTAAAAAAATAAAAAAATAAAAATGATTTTACTTTTTAAAAATTCTGAATAAATAAGAGTCAGATTCAAACATAAAGATAAAGAAATGAGAATCATCACTCCTAGCTCAGGCCTCCAGATACTCTCTTCCTTTCCCTACAGTTTGTGAATGTTACTGGTTTCTTACATATCCTGTAGGGAAAATATACACATATAAGTAAATACCTAAAGTTATGTGTTAATTTCACTCATTTTTTACACAAATGGTAGCATATTCTTCTACTTTTATGGCCCTTTACACTCTTATTTTATGCTCCTCCTATTGGTAATCTTTCCGTATCACTATAGACAGATATTACAATAATTGGTAGCATTTATTTAACCCGTCCTATATTGGTGGACATTCAACCCGGTGATAGCTTCTGAAGGAGCCCCAGATACAAGGGATACAAGGGTGGCCTGAACTTTAGGAATGACCTCCCCATCCTGGTCTCTTCTGGGCTTGTAAGCATCACCCACTCCAGGGGCTCTCGTCATGTCTTTGCCTCGGCTTCTGAGAAATACGGGGGCTTCAAGAGACTTTGTACTGGTTCCAGCCCAAACCTACACTGGTTCCAATCTTTTTACCTATTTCTCTGCCCCCCCCCCCCTTTTTTTTTTCAGTGAGCTGGATCTGGCATGGTTCTGAAGTCATTCTAGTCTAGGATCTAATAGCGGATAAACCATGTGCCATGCATTTAGTCATCTCTCCCTTCCGTGGGGCTCTTTTTCTGTGTCACTGTATTCTTCTGCACTGTCTTCCAACCTCAGTGGTTTCTCGGGAGAGGCCAGTGGCTCGTGAATCTCAGAGCTCCCTCTCCCACTTTCCTCATTCTCTTCACCATCTTGGAGGATCTGGAAATCGGACTGGGGTGTTGTCACCTAACACCCTGGGTGACAAGGGCAGTGCTGATGAGAAGCCAGACCAGGGGTTCAGTGTTGACAGTGTTGACACACTGATACACTACGGGCCCCTGCCACATGATCAGGAAAGTGGACATGCAGGGTGAAGTGGGGCGTGCTTGGCCTAGGGTAAGTCTTCGGGGTAAGAATCCCTGGGGGTAGTTTGGGGGAGGTCGTTAGGATCTAAGCTAGTCAGACGGTCTAATTCCTATCCTTATAAAAGCCTATAAAGAGAGCCCTTTGGGTCATTTATCGTTTCGTACTGAACTGATATTGATTCAGTACCCGCTACACGCGAAGCGCTCTACTGTGTGGTCCCTAAGTCTCCATGTTGTCATTTCACGCGCTGTGGTTTGCCTTGCCAGCTTCGGTCACTGAGTCCTGCAGTCTCTTCCACTGCTTTTGCTTCAAACTTCTGTGGTCTTCCAAGGCCTGCAAGTTTTTTTCCTGGGGCTCAGCCTATAACCAGAGTCCAAGTCCTTGAAAGTCACAGTTTAAATCAGCGCATTCCCAGACATAGACATCTCATCAGGCTGGCCCGTAGACACGCGGAGTCAGTGCTGTCTAAACTGACCTGATCCGGCTCCGGGAAAGCCTTCTCTAGAACCGCACGGGCTCCCATCTGCCCTCACTCACTCGAGATAATGGCCTTAGGAACAGTTATCAGCCTAATTTCTTTTTACATCAATGCAGATTTGATGTCCAGTAATATATGTTTTGTACCTTTAATGGCCTTTTAATGATGAAGAGTATCAAAGGCATTTTAGATGTGAGCCTGCATCATTAGTTTCCTTTCCAGAAATCCACTGCAATATTCTCAGCTGCTTCTCCACGTCCGGCGGGAGCACGGGTTGCGGGCACAGATCGGCGCGGTTAACCCCTGTGGCACGGAGTGGGTCTGAGGCAGGTCCAGGGCTGGCTACTGAAGGTGGAAGACGGGGTGTGGTGGGACAGGAAGCAGAACCGGAAGGAGCAAAGGGCTGAGTCAGTCAGGGCCTGGAATGTCAAGATCCCTCAGAACAGGGGTTCTCTCAGCCCTGGTGCTCTCTTCTCTCCTCATGTCATAGTGGAAAAAACTATGGGTTCTTGGTAATTCTCCATTCTCCCCCATCCCATTCAGGAAGATTCAGCAGGGGGTAGGAGCAGGGAGAGTGTGGGGCATGGGATGCAGGGTACCCAGCTGAGGTGAGCGACTCTGACTAGGCAGAATTTGGGGGAGAGGGTACCGAGGGAAGGATCTAAGGGAGAGTGATTCTTCCCAGGGAAAGGAGGTGTTCCGATGGAATCCAGAGGGCGCTGTTTATTTTTTGAACCCCATCTTCAAGATCCATTTTCTGCTGTTCCTTGTGCCCTAGGAGGCTGACCACTGGGTACCTCATCACCCAGGCTTTCTTGGCCCCTGGCTCCCACTGGGCTTTGACCATCGGAGGGCACTGGTAGGAGACGTGACGGTGTAAGGAGCCAGGGGTCAGAGTATTTCTTCCTCCATCCCCTCCCTGAGTAGGCACTGTGGGTCTGGCCATAGTGGTGGGTCTGGCCACAATTATAGCTTCTGTCAGGAGGCCCTTCTTCCTTGGCTCCAGCTCTTCCTGGGCTCTAATAAATGTTTTCTCTCCTTGCCCTTGTACTATAAACGTCTTCTTTTTGCTAGTTAGTGGATACTTCAACATCCCATACAGATTCCCTTAACCCCATTCACACCTCTGTAAATAGTACCCTCATTAAATTCAAAACCGCAGCTGAGTGTGCCGTCGGTTTCCTGCAAGAACCCTGATGGACATAATGAGTATATCAGAAATCAACTCATATTTACCAATCCCGTTTCCTTTTCCTGGACACACAAGGGGATTACATTTTCCATTCTCCCTTGCATTTAGGTTGAGGCTATGCGACTATGTTCCGGCCAATGGAATGAATTATGACTTCCAAGCCTTGCCATAAAACACCTCTTGTAATTGTCCCCACTGTCTTCCTATTCCAAGATAACATTGGAAGCTATGTATTTAAGGTTACAGGGTCTCAAGCTGGAAGAAGTTTGGTTCCCTGAGTCACTGCTTGGAGGAGAATTGCCCAGCTGTATTCAACTATGATATGAGTGAGAAATGGCCTTTATTGTGTTGTGTCACTGTGATCTTGGGAGTGGTTTGTTACCATCATGAGGGTTAATTACTTTGACTACTTCAGTGGAGGTGTTCAGTGAAGAGGCCACCTAGAGCAAAGGAGTATTCAAGGTAAAAAGATAAGGAAGCATTTGATTCTCCAACTTGAGTGGCACTGCACGGAGAGTTAACAGAGTGCTCGCATTATTGCTTTGTGAAAAGAACAGGGATTGGACATCAGGGTTGAGTTTAAATCTAGGCGTCACCACTTCTAGTGATGTGAGCTTGGGCTAGTAACTTCACTTTTTTAGGTTTTCCTATCTGTAGACTATCTATCTCCTCAGGCTCTTTGGCAGATAGATGACATATGTCTATAATAGTTGGTCCTCAATAAAAGTTCCCTCTTTTTCCTCTTTCAGCTGTGAATTATAAACTCAGTGCCACTAGTAACTGGTAAATAATTTCAGCTTGTGAGGCATCTGTGTCCAATCCCTGATGGCAGAGAACAAGTCACACTGTCCATAGAATCCTGGTATGAAAGTGGTTTGAATATTGACCAGGAAAAAGGGATTTCCTTGAGGTCTTGGGCTTAGGCATTAACTCTTTCACTTCTCTGCCCTCCAGGCCCTGTCTTGAAATTTGTAGGCCAGTTAACATACGTGTCACGTCAACCGAAATTGAGTCTCAGTGCCATGTCTTACCTAATGGATGAGTTTAGATCCTGAGACTGAAGTGTCTTTTGGAAAAGTAAAAGGAAAGGATTCCCCACGGAAAATTTTTCATCATCAAGAGGTCTTATTTGTCCATTCATCCATCCATCTATCCAGAAATCCAGAAAATAATCATTTAGTGCCTAACATACGTGAAAACACTTCTGGGCCCTGCAGTAGATACAGAGATGGATTAGATGCATCTGCCCCGAACAGCTTACATTCTTGCCGAAGAGAAGATGGTTTAACTTCATAAATAACTGCAGGACAGACCAGGTTGTCATAAGCATGGCAGACTCCATACGAAGTGCTGTGCAATCTGAGGAAGGGAAACCCCTTCTGGCTGAAGAGACAGCAGGCAACATTTGAGTACATCTTAAAGAAGGGCAGGATTTGAACATATGGAGCTGAGGGAAGAGACCCATGGGGAAATGGAGGTTAATAGTTTGGCTAGAACACAGCTGCCAAGAGGAGGGTTGAGGGAAACAGTTCTAGAAATGTCACCTAAGAACAGATTGGACAGAGCCTGAATTCTAGGTGAAAAGGCTTTTGAAGAGGGCAGAGGCAGAGACAGGTCATCAAAGGTTCTGAGCACTGGGTTGGCGTGTGCCTTGGGAAGAGTAGTTGGGAAGCTGTGTTCAGCAACTTTGGAGGCAGAAGGAGGTGGGGATAAGGAACCCAACTAGAGCCACCATCCAGGTAAACCTTAGCTAAACTAGGATAGAGAGTATGGCGTATAGGGAATGGTGGAAAGAATCATTCAGCGTGTATTTATTATGTATCTATTCTCCTTCTGTCAGTCACTATAGGGGATGAAAACTAAGCAACCCAACTCTTGCCTCCTTGGTGCTTAGCATATGACTCCTGGGGTGAATCAGTCAAGGAAAGTTTGTCCTTCTGAACGCTTTCCTGTTACAGCCACACAGCATAAGTGTAAGCAGCTTTACTGTCCCTACCCACCGCGCACCTGTCAATAGCATCCCGTCTCCACCCCAACAATATCAAAGAGAAGATAGGGAATGAAGTTTTAAGTTAAGATATGGTCTGCTGTCCATGCTTATTTAACATCTTATAGCAGTTATTACATGTTCTGCATATCTTGCTATACGCTCTATTTTAAGAGCATTATAAATACTACATTATTTATTTTCATAATAATCCAATGAGGTAGGCACTATTATCATTCCCGTTTTATAAAGGAGGGCACTGAGGCAGAGATTAAGTAATTTCCCCAAAGTCATATGCTAATAAGTTGCAGATCTAGAGTTTAGAACCCAAGGAATCTGGCTCCAGAATCTTCATTTAACCATGACATTGTGTTGCCTCTCCCTGCAATGCTGCTTGCCCTCTGCCCACCTGCAATGAAATCACAGCCAAAAAGGAATTACTCTTGGACCTCACCTATCCCCACTGAATCAGCTCTCTCTCCTTGGTTTGTGATGCTGTCCAAGGTCACAGTGAGTAAAATCAACTCAATGATCTCTGGTACACTCATAATTACTGTCAATGCTGAATTTGACTTCCCCACCTTGGTGGGTAACCAGCCAGGAAGGTGGGTGGGGCGAACCAATGAACTGGTGAAGGGAGCCAGTGGTCCTGCACCTGCAGGACCTTAACCCTCTGCTCAGAGCAGTCAAGTTAATGCTGCTGCTCACATCCCACTCTGGAAGAGGCCGATAATGGCAATGCCCATAGCCTGGGCTCTGATATTTACTACCCTTGAATGCTTGGACTAAGCATCAGTTCCCCATCCACAAAATGGAGGTATCACATGGGAGTTTCCTCATAAAGTTGTAGTAAAGAGTAAATGAGACACTTCCTGTAAAACGCTTAATCTCCAACATGTCTTAGTCTTATTTTTTTTTTTCCCAACATGTCTTAGTCTTAATGCTTAGTCCCCAACATGCAGCCAGGACTCAGAAAGTGTTACTTGTTGTCATTTTGCTCAATTAAGAACAGACTCTTCACCTGTTCCGTGACACCAGACTCAGAGATACTCAGACAGCCCAGGCTGGCTCTTCAGGTCCTCATTCAAGATAAGGACGACCATATCACAATAGCCTTTGGAGTGGAGGAACAAGTGAATTTGGACCTTCCCATGCAGAGCCGTATGTTATTAGTAGTGCATTGTGCCTTCTGTTGAAGGGTGTACTGAATCTTAGTGGGACCACGAGTCTGATTTAAATCTCAGCTCTGCCATATGCCAGCTGGGTGACCTTGGGCAAATTCATATCTCTGAGCCTCAGTTTCATCATCTGCACCAATGAGGTGATGGCGGTGTCCTCCTTATAGGGTTGTTGGAGGATAAAGTGAACTCATTATGTAAAGTCTTTACAGCAGAACTCAGGGCACTACAGATATGTAAAGAGGATTAGCTATTATTACTGCTTTCCTTTGTATTAAACTAATAAGTTCCTTTTCTTCTAAAAAAGGAGACTGGGGTAGACTTTTCTTGTTTCATGGAGAGAGATAACCCACACAATCCAGGCAAGGAGATAAGCCAGACCTTGATGGTGGGCATTTTTACCTCTCCTACAACTGGGAGATGGAGGAGGAGCCCAAGCCTTCCAAGTCTGCGGGTGTCAAACATAAACCAGGCGGAAAGACCAGGATTGACTCCAGGCAGCCACAGTGAGATGGGAGCTCCCTACAAGGAAGAGGTGAATCAGGGTGAAAAGGAAAGCAACCCTTTTATCTGAGGCTTCTCAGGGCATCAATGAGTAAGTCCACCCTACTGTGGTCTTTGGAGACAATGTAGAAGCTCTAAGCTTCTGGCGTTCCCTTCACCTCCACACTGAGAATGGGAGAGAGCTCATCACATAAAACTTTCAGCCGAGGCAAATAGGGGTTTCTTTTGCCCCCCTCAAAGACCCTCAAACAACTAGCAAAAGAACCAGTAAAACCTCAAACAAGACAAAGCAGGAGATGAGGCATGCATGAAATGGCCACTGATAATCCGTGGCCGGAAAGGCTACACAACCAAGAGGGGCTGCAGGAGCGTGTTCCTGGGGGTCCGGTTCCACCCCAGCCAGTAACTAGCTGCTAAGCCCTAGGAGAGCCTTGTCACCTTGCTGAGCACCCATTTCCACACCCGGGAAATCCTCCCATCCCAACCTTAGTGTGCTGGGTGATCTCTAAGTAACATCCTTCCAGCTCTGTGTTCCCATAAGTGTTGGGACAGTAATTCCATTTAGAGCTCAAAGGAGGGACAGATCAATGGGGATTGGAGTAGTCAGAGAGAGTTTCATGGAACTGATGAACCTGGGAGGGTTTGTGTAGGCAGAAGGGAGGAAGCGCTGTTCTTGTTCCCTTGGCCTTTAAACCTCACTCTGCCAGCTGACAACCTTTTTGGACCCATTCATCAGGCCAGAAGAATTTCTCTCCAAGAAGTCCCTGCTCCCCTTCTCACTCCAGGATGTCATCTAACTACACCAAGAGAACCAGCAAAACCTCAAACCAAGGTCATAAGCTGACTAAAATGTCACCTGCCTTGAGGCCACCTGCAAAGTCTCCTTTGTAGTCAGACAGATGCATTCCATCTGTCTCTCATACATTAAACACTGCCCGTGTCAATGTACCCTAGGCTGGAGAATTGTCTTAAAACAAGACTGGGGCTCCTGAAGAGGGCTGGATCCCACTGTTCTCTCTGAAAGAGAAGGATGATGTTAATTCATGAACAGGGTTCTGGTGGAGTGTATTCATTGGACTTGGCACCTCCCCTTCCCACCATCATCTCCAGGAGGGCCCACCAAGGAAGCTTCCCTGGACACCTGCTCAGGAAGAAACCTATTCCTTTACATCCCACCCCCTTCAATGGCTCGCACTGTCAAGCACTGCTTGTGTCCCTGCCAAATCTAATTCAATGACACAGAAGACTGTGGCTGTCCTTCCAAGCTAATTAGAGGCCCAAGAAAGGAAGCAGGGAAGGGAGAGATCAGCCCCTGAGAAAACAGTACTCGTGAGAGCATCATGGAAAGCCAATGGAGATTAAACTTCGTGCTGTGTGCCTTTGCTCTGACCTCAATTTTTTTTTAATTCCCAGCTCTCTTTGGGGTCCCTTGTCTACCTCCTTGAAAAGCTGTACAGTAAGTCATTCTTTTAGCGGCGGCCATCTGCCTACTGCCTGTGTTAGAAAGGTGACGTATTTTCCTTTTCTCCTAAAGGTCAAGCTAATTTATTCCCATGTGAGAGAGTCCTGTGTGCTTGTCATGAGTGACAGCTGGACTGTGATGGATGTCATGTGGTCGCAGAGCTCCAAGTCAGGAACCTGCCTCTTCTAGGACCCAAACCTCTGGCTGCTTCCGGCTGAGAGATCGAGTCCACGTGAGTGCTCAGAGGTCCATAGTAATTACTGTCCTCCAGAAGCCCTCTTGCTTATCAGTTTTCTGCAGTTCCATCTTCCCAGCCCTCAGTTCTGAAACTGACCTTTGGAGTCAGGCTCCAGACTCTAAAACTGCCTTCAGTTTTTTCTGGTTAATGACACAGAGGGTTATCTTTTCAGATGTGACATCCAGAGGATTTTTTTTAACATCTTTTCTTCTACTGCCACCAGAATAGACTGCAGAGGTCTCTGTCTGGGTTTTGGGTTTTTTTGTTGTTGTTGCTGTTGTTTTTGTTTTTGTTTTTTTAATTACACTTCAGAGTTAGGATCTCATAGTCTTTTCTAAAAATGAGAGGTGATTAATGCTGACAAAACATTGTACTTCGGCAAATGAGTAATGATGCCCTCTTTCTACCATGAGAAGAGCTGCTCCTCACAGAAAAAAGCCTGCCGTCACAGAACCACACAGCTGGAAGGAAGCTTAGAAACCATTCAGGGCAGCCCCTCATTTTCTAGATGAAGGAATGAGGCTTGAAGAAGTAAAATGGCTTGGGTGCTCAGAAAATACAGCCTTAGAAATAGGGTTCCCAGTGACCCTGCTTCTCCTCCTCAGTGGCCTGGGATGCTAGATGTTCTTCATATTTCTACTTTTGGGGTCTGACTCTCATCTTGGAAAAAAATACAGAAAACAGAAATCATGTGAAAAAGAGAACAATGTTTCCACTTCAGATAAGAAAACTCGATCCCCTCATCAGCTCCACAAACGCTCTCGCCCTAGAGCCTTTCAGGTATCGATTACCACAGCCTGCTCCTGGAGGGTTATACTGGGCAGGACTGGTTTTGCTTCTCTCTGCACCCTGATTGTCAAGAGTGACTGAGGCCCCAGCGGACCGGAGTGGAGAGAGACACCTGACTCTACGGAGCCTCATCCATAGACTGATCGCCTGCTAAGGACATGGCCTGGTTCCAAATGTTGAAACTGTAGTCAGGTGGCATAAGGCCCTGCACCTGCAAGGCCACATGGGTCCCAGTACGAGGGTGACCATGTTGGACTTTGTGCAGAAACAGTAAGCAGAAAGGGCTATTTTTTGTTTTTTGTTTTTTTAAGAAGCAAGAGGGTAGAATCAATGTGGAGACACATGGGCACAAGTGACCATGTTCTCCAGAAAGACAAAAGAAGGGCTGTGGCTCTTGGTAATTTCTAATGTTTCTAATTTCTAATGAGGTTCTGCTTTACTTCATTTCCCACCCTTGACTGGCATGGATTTTCACAATCTCCTACCCTCTGTCCTTTATTTGTATTGGCCTTGATCCCTTACAGCTACGACATCTCTAATCAGAACATTATCGTGTACTATCCGCGTCTATAAGTCTTGTTCCTCAAACCAGGAACAAGCTCTCAGAGGCCAGAGGTTTATGTCTTAGCCTTTTGAAAAATCTTTCCAAGTAACGTGTACATATGACAGCTGTTGAAATGTTGGGCTGCAAGGCTTTCTGGAAGTTCAGTTTTATAAGCCCTTTTAAACATTTACATCAATTGGCCCCAAGGAAGCCTTGTTGAGCTTTCCGACGTAAAGCTGCTCAGTATTAACTGTCACTGGACAGTTGACTTTGAACAGAGGGTTAGGAGTGCAATAAAAAATTCAAGTATAACTTTTGACTCCCCCCACACTCAGACTAATAGTCTATGTTGTCTGGATAAGCAGTCAATTAACACATAATTTTTATGTTTTACGTATTACATGCTGTATTCTTTTTTTTTTTTTTTTTCCTTAGGAGGAAGAGAAATGGAGAGGGGCAGAGGGAGAGGGAAAATCTCAAGCAGACTCCATGCCTGGCCTGGAGCCCAGCGTAGGCTTCCATCTCACAGCCCTGAGATCATGCCCCAAGCCATAATCAAGAGTTGGATGTTCAACTGACTGACCACCCAAGCTCCCCTATATACTGTATTATTATAATAAAGTAAACCATAGAAAAGAAAATGTTTTAAGAAAATAATAAGGAATGGACGCCTGGGTGGCTCAGTTGGTTGGACGACTGCCTTCGGCTCAGGTCATGATCCCAGAGTCCCGGGATCGAGTCCCGCATTGGGCTCCCAGCTCCACGGGGAGTCTGCTTCTCCCTCTGACCTTCTCCATGCTCATGCTCTCTCTCACTGCCTCTCTCTCTCAAATAAATAAATAAAATCTTTAAAAAAAAAAAAAAGAAAGAAAATAATAAGGAAGAGAAAACACATTTGCAGTAGTGTACTATATAAAAAAAGAATCTAGGGCACCTGGGTGGTTCAGTTGGTTAAGCAACTGCCTTCAGCTCAGGTCATGATCCAGGAGTCCAGAGATTGAGTCCCGCCTTGGGCTCCCAGCTCCATGGGGAGTCTGCCTCTCCCTCTGACCTTCTCTCCCCTCATGTTCTCTCTCACTGTCTCCTCAAATTAATAAAGAAGATATTTTAAAAAAAATCTGGGGGTGCCTGGGTGGCTCAGTGGGTTAAGCCTCTGCTTTCAGCTCAGGTCATGATCTTAGGGTCCTGGGATTGAGTCCTGCATCGAGCTCTCTGCTCGGCAGGGAACCTGCTTCCCCCTCTCTCTCTGCCTGCCTCTCTAACTACTCGTGTTCTGTCAAATAAATAAATAAAATCTTTTTAAAAAATCTGCGGTAAGTGGGCCTGTGTCATTCAAACCTTCATTGCTCAAGAGTCAACTGTAATTTTAAGGGAAACAAATGAATTCCAGTGTGTTTTATGTGGTCCTAATTTCCCCAAGCCTCTTCAACTAGCAGGTTGAAATGAGATTACAGGGATTTTAATAGCACAGAAATCACTGGCTCGTGTAACACCTTCACCCCTGAAAATGCCCCTCTTCTACTTTTGTGGGTTCCAGGGGGATGTCTCACTTGGATGCATGGAGAGATTTGCTCCTCCAGGGGCCGCTAACTGGCGACTATCGCCCAGGGATCTTTCTTCGCCTTCTTACCCTCTCCTCCATCTCTTCTTTCACTCCGCCAGCAGATCTGTCTTCCAAACTTAAATCTTACCACATGATTTCCCCTGCTTAACACACATCTGTGGCCTCCTACTACTAGCTGCTGTTCCTCAGTCATTCCCAATACTGTTCTTCCTTATCGGGAGTGCTGGTTTCCTATGAGAGATGCCCAAAGTCCCAGATAGTCTCCTTCCTAGATTCCCTTGGAGCTATGGCATAGAGATAGGCCCTGGCCGACTGGACTTAAAGAGAAGACTTCTGAGGGTTTCTGGAAAATAAGTTCCTCCTTAATATAAAAGACACAAGTGAGAGGAATTCCCTTTTTCTTGTTTTGGGATTTCGTGTGTTAAGGCTATGATGCTTAGACCCGGACTCCCATATGGTGATGGTGGAAGTAAGCTGACCCAGAGCCCTACAGTGATGAGCTCCTGCAGCTTTCTACTCCTGGACTTTTTGTTATATGAGAAAATTAAGTGTCCTTACAATTAAAGCTACTTTTAGATGGGTCTCCTTTTGTTACTTACAGACGTCATCCATAGATCCCTACAGGAGAAAATCCAATTCCTTAGGGTGGGTACATCAGGCCTTCCCAGGTTTGCTCTGTATCGTGCTCCAGCATCATTTTTTTAAAACAGATTTTATTTATTTATTTGACAGACAGAGATCACAAGTAGGCAGAGAGGCAGGCAGAGAGAGGAAGGGAAGCAGGCTCCCTACCGAGCAGAGAGCCCTACGTGGGGCTCAATCCCAGGACCCTGGGATCATGACCTGCTGGGATCATGACCTGAGCCAAAGGGAGAGGCTTAACCCACTGAGCCACCCAGGCGCCCCCAGCATTATTTTTTTGCCAAACCAACCTTACATTCCCATTCTGTAGCCACACCAAGCTATTTGCCAAACGGGCCAAGGTTTTAGAAACCTCAGACTGGAGTGTCCTTCCCTGCCCTGGTCACGCTCACACTTTTTGTGTGGAATTTTTCCTTTCTTTGTGCCTCTCTATACCTGTAAATACTCCCATAGTAGTACCTGTAACAGCTCTTCTTCTTCGGCTGTTTCCACGTCTGACTCTCCTTCCAGCTCTAAGTTCTTTAGGGCCAAATCCATATATTCTTTTTCGATGTTGTATGTCCATTGCAGATGGTCAGTAAATGCAATTTTAAATTAATAGATAAATAGATGAGTGACTGAATTAATTACTTGATGCCAATTCTTAACTTCCCTTATGAACGCAATCGTTCTAGGATTTTGTTTTTGTTTGTTTTTAAGTGTGTGAGGCTGTCAGCCTGCTTTGGACCAGTACATGCCACTCCCCTGGGCCTCTTGGCCAGCACACAGGTTATGACCCATTAGGTCTGAACAGAGCCGCGGAGACTCTGCATCTCTGACGAGCTCCCAGGTGACGCTGATGAGCTGGCCCAAGAAACATAGCAGAATCATCAGGATAGCAGGGTTGTGGGGGGGCAGGGGTGGTCTGTGAGGGGAGACTTATTGACAATGACATTCAGATGACGAGGAGCACAGTTGGTATCCATCACTTCCATCCGGGAGTCTAGGTCTCCTTCTCTGGAGTTCATCTTCGGTGATGAGCCGAGCTCTTATTTCTTATTTTCTCCAGCTAGAGTCCAGCCTAGGCCACAAATGTTGCCTCTGAGATCGTTGTCAAGGGTTCAGCTGAGCTGGGGGAGAGAGCACTGTGCCAGCTTCCAGGTGTCAGAATTGCTGATTAAAGCAACAAGCCAAAAATGAAGGAGTTAAAACCATAAATCACTGACTTCAGTCGTATGAGCAAGAGTCTAAAACTGAAAAAGAGAATGACTGGCCGTGTTCCAGTTCCCCCTGTGGAAAGGCGTACAAGTCAGGGTCAGGTGGGTCCATTGTAGATGTGAGAGTTGTCTTGCTCTTGAGGAAGCCCCTGAAGAAAAGGTAGTTTTAAGGTCCCTGAGGTTGGAGGACAGGGATGGGGGAAGGGCTTAGTGTGGAAAACTCCTGTGTACTGAGAAAGTGTGAAGAGTGTCTTCATGGTTTCCTCCCCTACCCGCACTCCCCCTTGAAGGAGGCCTCAGCAGAGATGGGCACCTGCAGAGGACCACTGCCTGAGCCTCAGAGACAGGAATGCTGGTGCCTCCCAGCGAGGAATGCAGACATGGGAAGCACATGACCAGCGAGAGGGCGCCCCCGAGTGCGTGTCTGCACCTCCCTCCACAGCCATAGGTAGGCTGTGCCCCAAGACTGCTGTGCAGAAAGCAGCCTTCCCCCTGACCTGCCAGGAAAAGCCTCTGTAATTGCTTGACAGCCTTAAACATCACACACAGGTTTTTAAACAGGAGCTAGTCTCCTCAATAGTTTTTCCTCACCAAAGTGTCCACTTGAAATTCATTCATATCCATCCCCCTTCTCTTTGTCTCTGCCCCCTTCCCCCTTCACCTCCTTCCCCCTCACACCTTGGACCCCCTGCAATCCCGCTCATCCTTCACAGCTTATTAATTACTTACTATTACATCACAAATTGCCCAAGACTTGGTGGCTACAAAGAAACATTTATTATGTATTATCCCACAGTTTCTAGGAGTCACAGATCAAAGTGTGGTTTTGATAGGTGCCTCTGGTTCAAATTCTCTCGTAAGACTGAAAACCGTCAGCCAGGGCTGCAGTCTCGTTGGATGAGGGGGACCTCTTCCAACCTCACTCACTTGCTCAGTGGCAGCGTTCAGCTCCTTGCTGGCTACTGGCGGGAAGACCACCTCGGTCTCTTGCCCTGGAGCCCCTCCTTCCAGCATCTTACAAGATGGCGACTAGTTTCCCTGGGGCAAGCAAGCAAGTGAGAACGTGCATGAGAGTGAATATCCAAGCTGGAAGGCACAGTCCTTTATGTCACAAGGGGCTTCCCATGCCTTCTGCTGTGTCCCTTTGGTTAGAACCAAGTCATTACGTCCAGCCCACATGGGGGTTGGTAATAATCAAGGGCGAGATTCCCAGAGGTGGAGATACTGGGGGCCTTCTTGAGGGCTGCCTCTCATGAAGGTCCATATAACATTTTCTCTGTCTCCTAATTGTTCTTTTGGCATTCTGTAGAGTCTCTTCTCCCTATAACCAAGCTTTTGATTTCATTCCATTCTGGACAGTTGTTTTATTACCCCAAGTGTCTGAAGCTCCACTTCTTAATGGAATTCCAGCTCCCTTAGGAGCAAAGACAGCAAGGTCTCATCCCTCACTTCTCTTGAGCCCTCGCTGTACCCACGCAAGGAAGAGAGCTATGATAAACATTTGTTGACTAGGATCAACTCTCAACTTAAACTTGTTTAAACTTTTTCTCTTTTAGTCTAGCTTTCTGGGGCTCAGAGATTTCTGTGAGAGTTTTTATATTCAGAGCCTTTTCCTGCTGAGCAAACAAACCTCCTCCCGGTCGATAATCCTTGCTGGGAGGGTGAGGCCGGGTTATTGTTTATACTACAGAGCTGTCCTCTAATGCCTGTAACATTGGAATTTAGCTATTGAAAGAAGCAGGCATGGTTTAGAGCCCTTGAGAGCAGAGGAAAGATGAAAGACAAGAGCCCTGGTGCTTGGTGTTTTTTCTCATTGAGTCCTCCCAGCAAACACAAGGTGGAGTTCGTCACCCTCACTTGGCAAATACAGAGTTTGGGACCCCCAATTAGCAAGGAGCAGAGCAAGAACTTGAACTCAGACCCCAGAGTCTTTTCTTCACCCCTGCCTTATGCTTCTAGGTGGGATTTCCAGAGTGGTTTGTCCTCCCATCAGGCTCCTTCCTGCTGGGGCTATTGGTAGTATCACTCTCCCCTGATTCTCGCGGTCCATTCCCAGATGCCCAGTAAACACCTGATGGATGAACTGTTCCTCCTCTGGAGTCGGGGTGGCCAGGGGGCTCCCATGCTCACTCCCAAAGGCCAAGCAGAGCATTAGACCCACCTAGCCAGTGCACCTGATTCCAGGAGTGGAGTTGTGGAGTGAGGCAGGGAGAAGCTGGGTTGGGCGAAGTGTGGCAGAGATCTCGTCAGAAGCTCTGACACCGCGGGAAGAAAAGGTCACCTGAAACGTAAGTGCATGTAAATGTACGGCTTTGCCGTACAAGGACTTGTCTGCCCTTTTCAGAGGGCCCTCAGCAGTGGCCTTAACCCCCTGAGTGGGACACTTGGTAGAGGTTAGCGTTGCAGGGGACATCGAGCAGATCCAGAAATGGATGCAGAAAGAATGACCCTAGCAGGCCTGACATGGCTGTGTTTTGAGAGGCCAGCTTGCAAGGTTGTCCTCTGGGAACTTGCCACTCAGGAGGGTTCCTATCACCCCAACTGACAAGTTGCTCACTGTGCCTATACTATTTGTGCAAACAGTGTGGCTTCTGTTCAACAACCACTCCCTTTTTGGGACTCCAGAATTTGGGGTCACGCAAGGCAGACAGTGCCTACATGACTAGCTCCCAGTAAAAAGCCTGGGCACTGAGTTGCTACTGAGCTGCCCCAGTCGCATCCCATAGTTAGGAGGTGTTGCTGGGGGAACTGAGTGCCTCCTGCATGACGCCGCAGAGGTAGGACTCTTGAAAGCTCGTGCCTGGCTTCCCTTGGCTGGTTTTGCTTTGTATCCTTTCACTGTAGTAAATTTTAGCCTTGAGTATGACTAAATACTGAATCCTGTGAGTCCTTCTGGCGAAACACTGACGCTGAGGTGGTCTTGGAGACCCCTGACATACTAGGGAAGAAGGAGTGGAGGGTATGATGTGGGAAACAGAGGCAGAAGAAAAATTATTATCCTTATCTACTGACAAGCCCTTAAAACAGGCAGAGTGACTCTCCTCTAGGGACTCAACTACCCCCACCTTAAGGCTTTACTAGGGGCAAAGGACAATTGTAGCCAGACCGACCCCTACCCCCAACCAGCATCCTGTAAGTCTACTTTAATAGTTCCTTTAGGAAACTTTATCTCTAAACCTCCAAGATAGCGTAGACAATCATTCCCAAGCCTATGGCCCGCTGATATACATACATCTAAAGGATCTCTCGAGAAGGTTTTATTACTGGTAATGAGTAAACTTTTCCCCAGACAATAGCTAGCCCCTCAAGGTCCTAGAAACCTTGCTTCCAAAGTTCCTTAGAGACTTACATCATCTCTAATCCCCTCTCTAACTTACAAGTATATAATAGACCACTCCTCACATCCCCGGGGCAGCAGTTCTTCCTGCCCCCGGGTCCTGTCCCCGTGCTTTAATAAACCACCATTTTGCACCAAAGATGTCTTAAGAATTCTTTCTTGGTCATCAGCTCCGGACCTCACCCCACCGAACCTCACCTATGTTCTAGAACTTCACAGGTAGGTGTGGGGGCAAGAGCTCTCCCTACCTAGATGTCTGTAAAAACTCTCAACTCTACAACTGTCCAAACTTCTCCCTCCTGATCACCCTCTTTCCCTCTCAGGGCCTCTAATTTTCTTCTTTCCCTCATTGAATAGTCTCATTATTCAAAATAAGTGCTTGAGGGTAGTTTCCTGTGATTCGGCCTCATCTGAGCTCCAATATGGGAGAATGAGACCAGGGCTTAGGGAAATGAAAAACTCTTGAATCCTTTAGTTAATAAGTATGATGTAGTTCTTGGAATAGGTGAGGTTTGGTGGTGTGGGGTCTGGAGCCAATGACCAAGAAGGAATTCTTGAGATGTCTTTCTGCAAAATGGTGGTTTTATTAAAGCACAGGGACAGAATCTCTGGACAGAAAGAGCTGCTATACCAAGTTGAGAGGGATGATTGATTATAGACTAGTGGGTTTGGGGGAGGTAAGGAAGAGGGAGGTTTCCAAAGGATTTCCATATATTAAAGAGGACCTACGAGATACTGGAGGCCTTGCCATTGTCAAGTTAAGGTTGTTTTCCCCTCTAGTAAGGCACTAACATTAAGACAGTGGGGAGCTTCCTGGAAGAACATTGTACTCTGCCTGACTCAAGTATTTGTCCATGGGCTGTAGGTTATAAGGACTTTAATCTTATCCACATTTCCTTCTGGAAGTGATGTTATTGATAAGAATGCTTTTGGGTGCCTGGGTGGCTTAGTCAGTTAAGCATCTGCCTTTGACTCAGGTTGTCATTGGGGTCCTAGGATGGAGCCCCACAGCTCCCCCCTCTCCTTCTCCTCCTTCCCTGCCCTCACCACCCGCTCATGCTCTCTCTCTCTCAAATAAATAAATAAAGCCTTTTTTCAAAAAGCGCTTTTTTCTTGTAAATCACTAAGACATTTGTAAACTAAGGGAGACTCAAGTCTTGCAGGACTGTGATCTCTGTAAGGTAACCATTTGTTTTTCTTTGCCTTAGCTCTAGAGTAGCCAGGACTGCCTGGAGAATGTCCCACAGATTCCACCTGGGAGTTGGGGACCTGTGGGGTGTCACCTGATGCTTTGTCCTCGGCTTGCTTCCTGCTCCCCCGTCAAGTACACTGGTAATAAAATAACTATAGGTTCTCTGCTTAAAATTCTTCTCTCTGTTAAAAGGTCTGAAATGGTGTTCTTCTCTGAAAATGTAGATGGGCGTCACCTGGGGGGCTGTCAGAGCAGCAAGAGCGTCCTTTGGCATAGACACAGGAGTCGGAGCATTGGCAACCCCTTAAGGCGGGTTGTACATGTAACAGATGTGAGGTTGTCCTCCCCCCAGATCTGAGGTAGGTTCAAGGTGGGAGAAGGGCCAGATCCAGTAGGTAGCGGAGGCCTTTTTTACAACCTTGAATTTCAAGTTGGGTGCAGGGGGATGGGGAGTCACTGGACAGGTTTTAACAGAGGACTGAGATCTTGAAAATCTTTTCTAGTTCAAAGACTTTCTATATGAATACCCGAATGTGTCAGATCATTTCTGAAGAAGTACAGGGCTATTTTGGAGAAATTGGTGCTGTAATTTTATGTCCTTTTATTGTAATTTCTGGGAGCCATCGAGCCATCATCAGGGATCCTGCTTGGTTTGACAGTCTTATTTCCTCCCCTTCTTCCTTGCTTTTTCTTTAAGAAATAGAGGCCTTGTCTGTGAGGAAAAACCAGAGTCCTCATTTTCTTCC
This sequence comes from Meles meles, assembly GCF_922984935.1. Taxonomy (NCBI): domain Eukaryota; kingdom Metazoa; phylum Chordata; class Mammalia; order Carnivora; family Mustelidae; genus Meles; species Meles meles. The sequence goes on from NC_060071.1 coordinate 116,384,729, forward strand.
CTATATCATTGTCATTCAGATTATTTAATTTAGTGAATGGGCTTATGATTTGCATTTAGAAGAAAATTTTCATTTCCATTTTAAACCCAAACAGTGGGGTGATAAATCAGCAGGAGCTCATTATGCCCATTTCCCAGTGGGGGGGGACCCCTGACCCAGCCACGCAGCTGAGGAGCAACCCACTGACTACAGGCACCTTCCCTGCTCAGACAAAAACCTTCTCCTGTGGTTAGGCCCCATTTGCCCTCTGAGCAGAGATCTAGAATTCATTGATCAACCATGCTGTGGTGATACACTAACACCATGAAGGCAATTAGAAAATGGTATAATAAAAATCTTTCAAGAGTTGAAAGCTAAACTCAACATTTGTAATAGAGCCTTCCTCTTCCCATATGAAAGGATGAATCTCACTTCCTAGATATGTTATTGTGTGCCCACTATGTGCCAGGCACCCTTCTATGCATTTTACCTTTGTTTTTTAATTCCCACAACAACCCTTCCTTTAGCAGGGATGATTGTTACTCCCATGTGATAGTTCATTTTCTGTGTCAATTTGATTGGGCCACGGGGTGCCCAGATATTTGGTTAAACATTATTTCTGGTATTTTTGTAAGTGAGTTTCTGCATGGTATTAATGTTTAGACTGAGTAAAGTAGATTGGCCTCCCCAACATGAGTGGGTTTCATCCAATCCATAGAATAAAATAAAGGTCGAGTAAGGAAGGATTCTCTTTATCTGCCTATCTCTGAGCTGGGACATCAGTCTTCTCTTGCCTTGGACTCAGACTAGAACTGACACCATTGACTCTCCTAAGTCTCCAGTTTACTGACTCCAGATTCAGGGATTTTTCTTTTCTTTCTTTCCTTTTTTTTTTTTTAATTTGTTTATTTTCAGCGTAACAGTGTTCATTGTTTTTGCACCACACCCAGTGCTCCATGCAGTACGTGCCCTCCCTATTACCCACCACCTGGTTCCTCAACCTCCCCCCCCACCCCCCCGCCCCTTCAAAACCCTCAGATTGTTTTTCAGAGTCCATAGTCTCTCATGGTTCATCTCCCCTTCCAGTTTCCCTCAACTCCCTCTCCTCTCCATCTCCCATGTCCTCCGTGTTCTTTGTTATGCTCCACAAATAAGTGAGGCCATATGATACTTGACTCTCTCTGCTTGACTTATTTCGCTCAGCATAATCTCTTCCAGTCCTGTCCGTGTTGCTACAAAAGTTGGGTATTCATCCTTTCTGATGGAGGCATAATTGTGTATATGTACCACATCTTCCTTATCCATTCATCCGTTGAAGGGCATCTTGGTTCTTTCCACAGTTTGGCGACCGTGGCCATTGCTGCAATAAACATTGGGGTAAAGACCTCAATGTGAGACAGGAATCCATCAGAATACTAGAGGAGAACATAGGCAGTAACCTCTTCGATATCAGCCACAGCAACTTCTTTCAAGATATGTCTCCAAAGGCAAAGGAAACAAAAGCGAAAATGAACTTTTGGGACTTCATCAAGATCAAAAGCTTCTGCACAGCAAAGGAAACAGTCAACAAAACAAAGAGGCAACCTATGGAATGGGAGAAGATATTTGCAAATGACAGTACAGACAAAAGGTTGATATCCAGGATCTATAAAGAACTCCTCAACTCAACATGAAAGAAAGAAAGAACTCAACACACACAAAACAAATAATCATATCAAAAAATGGGCAGAAGATATGAACAGACACTTCTCCAGTGAAGACATACAAATGGCTATCAGACACATGAAAAAATGTTCATCATCACTAGCCATCAGGGAGATTCAGATTAAAACTACATTGAGATACCACCTGACACCAGTTAGAATGGCCAAAATTAGCAAGACAGGAAAAACGTGCGTTGGAGAGGATGTGGAGAAAGGGGAACCCTCTTACACTGTTGGTGGGAATGCAAGTTAGTGCAGCCACTTTGGAGAACAGTGCGGAGATCCTCAAGAAATTAAGAATAGAGCTTCCCTATGACCCTGCAATTGCACTGCTGGGTATTTACCCCAAAGATACAGATGTAGTGAAAAGAAGAGCCATCTGTACCCCAATCTTTTTTTTTTTTTAAGATTTTATTTACTTATTTGACAGACAGAAATCACAAATAGACGGAGAGGCAGGCAGGGAAAGAGAGGAGGAAGCAGGCTCCCCGCCGAGGGGAGAGCCTGATGAGACGCTCTATGCTCTATCCAAGGGCCCTGAGACCATGACCTGAGCTGAAGGCAGAGGCTTTAACCCACTGAGCCACCCAGGTGCCCCAGAAACAGGGATTTTTCAATCTCTGTAATCATGTGAGCCCATTTCTTATAGTACATCGATCAACCACTCTCTTTTCCTCTCTTCCTCTCTCTCTCTCTCCCTTTCTCTTTCTTCCTTTGAATAATATATCTCTCTCTGGAAAAAAAAAATGTCTTTTTAGTTCTATTTCTCTGGACACCTCAGGCTAACACACCCCATGCCACAGAAGTAGAATCTAAAGCACAGAGCCAAAATCAACATGGCGATGGTAAGAGGAGCCAAACTGTGATTTCAGAGTTCACAGTAGATGGTCCAGCTCACCAAATAGCAAAGTTCAAATAAAAATGAAGATTTGATTATTTTGCCTCTCAAATTAGCCAATATGAAAGACGGTGAAAAAAAAAAAAGCTATGCTGATGAGAGATGGGAAAATGGGCACACCTGTGTGGTGTTGGTAGAGTTGTACTACCAGCTAGTACAATCTTTCCAAAAGCCGGCTTGAGGTTATCACAATGCAAACCGTATATACCCTGTCAATAACTGGCTCCTCAAATATCACCAACACAACCTGTTGCTAAGACAAAACTGAGCTTCTCGCTTTCCGCCACGAAGGAGACCACCATCTTGAAAATCTCTGGCAATGTCTCAGAAAGGGAAGGGAAAGTCAGAACTTACTGAGAATGGAAGTTTGGTTTAAGGCCAGTCTTTCCATGGAGGTTAAAAGGGGGATGACAGTTCCTTAGGATTAGGTAAAAATATCCAGAGTTGGTAGAAATGGCAAGGTGAGGATTTTGAGGGAAGGGATTCAAAGGACCTTAATGACACCCTCTGTCTATTGATATGTATTTTAAAGAGCTGGTGGGTCTTTGGGAAGTTTCTGTAATGAGCAATCAAACCATTTGCTTATACAGGACAGAGAAACCAAGTCAGAGCTCTGATCAACAGGGCAAAGGTAGGGTCTATTGTTCATTTTGGGAAAAACTATAATAAAGTTAAAGTAGATTTTTATTTTTATTTTTTATGTTTTATGTTTTTTAAAGATTTTATTTATTTATTTATTTATTTGACAGACAGAGATAACAAGCAGGCAGAGGCAGGCAGAGACAGAGAGAGGGGGAAGCAGGCTCCCCGCCGAGCAGAGAGCCTAATGTGGGGCTCGATCCCAGGACTCTGGGATCATGACCCGAGCCGAAGACAGAGGCCCCAACCCACTGAGCCACCCAGGCGTTCCTAAAGTAGATTTTTAAAGGCTGATGAAACATAAAGATGTTTCATGTGGTTAATCTGAATACGTCACATGAACTACTGCTTCAAACTTCTTTAAAGGATCACAACAGCACCATTCATAATAAACAACTCAGATGTCCAACAACAGGGGAAAAGGCTCAGTAACGTATGGCTCATCAACAGTGAAGTTTGGCCATTCAGCCACCGAAGCAATGATTGTGGAGATACATACAATCTCTACTAGTATGAACCACCTCTCAGACTGTGTGTCTTTTTTTTAATCTTATAGTTGTCCAGGCTGGCGCTGCAGGGAAGTGATCTCCGGGATAGTTAGAAAGGGGCAGGCTCGGTATGGATGGGTTTGTTCCTATAGACAGCTTGCTTTAAATGAAGAGAAATTCCAGTTTTCTGGGGGTGAGGGTGATACAAAGCCCTAGTGTTAGAAGGCACAGACTCTGATTCCACACAGCTCCTGGATAGTGACAGAGTGTTCCTGCCCCTCACCCAGCACCTCCTGAGAGGCCTTCCCCGCTCCAGGACCACTGTCTTAGCTCAGTGGCCCTGAGTCAGGGCTATGTGCCTCTCTCCTCTCTCTTCTGGAGTTCCTCTTTTGGTTAGTTAACTTCTACTCAGCATTCCCGGTTCCATATGTCTAGCTCCCGGCACATAGCAGGCATTCAGTGTATTTGGTTAAGTAAAGGGATAGAGAAATATCTCTCATCAAATCATTTCAAGAGTTATCTTTTCCTTTTATGAAGAGGTCAAAAGACTACTTCTCAAGTGCATTTTGTATCAGATTTTTCCTTCACCCAGAGGTTCTATAAAAGGGAAATCCTTCTGATAACACATCCCAGCTGATTCACTGTAAAAAATGATCCAAATGGCTCAGCTATCAGGCCTCCACTTGTTGGTCCCAAGGTAGCAAGGCTGCTTTGTCTAAAGCACAGGAATGGTGTTTGATATAATATATGAAAAGATTTTCCCCTAGGTCTGAGACGTGTAGAGAGAAGTAGATTTGGGCAAGTGCTCTGAGTCTTCCCTGGTTTCTCTCAGAACCTGGGGTCAGATAGGAGGCAACAAATCTGGGGGGAAGAAAAGTATCCTGAAGAATCTACACATCTTTAGAGAGAAAAAAAAGCCGTTAAATAAAGTTAAAGAAGAATTTTGGAGAAACCAGAAAGTGACAAGTAACCTAGGTAATGGGAGTCTGATTCCCCTTATTCTTGTTTTGTCTGGGGACATGGTAGAGGGGTGATGTCAGGGAGGAAGTAGGTGCTTGGATCCCCTGTTTTCCTTGCCCTTGGAGGGAATGAACCCTACCTTTGAATGAACTAGGGGTTCAGAGTCCAACAGGTGGAACAGAGAAAACGGAACAAGTAAGTGCCAACACCCCTGGGGAACACAATGCAGTGAGAGTCGTTTGGAGAAATCAGTCTTTTTTTTTTTTTTTAATTTATTCTTTTCAGCGTAACAGAATTCATTGTTTATGCACCACACCCAGTGCTCCATGCAATACGTGCCCTCCATAATACCCACCACCTGGCTCCCCCAACCTCCCACCCCCAACCCCTTCAAAACCCTCAGATTGTTTTTCAGAGTCCATAGTCTCTCATGGTTCATCTCCCCTTCCAATTTCCCTCAACTCCCTTCTCCTCTCCATCTCCCATGTCCTCCATGTTCTTTGTTATGCTCTACAAATAAGTGAAACCATATGATACTTGACTCTCTCTGCTTGACTTATTTCACTCAGCATAATCTCTTCCAGTCTCGTCCATGTTGCTACAAAAGTTGGGTATTCATCCTTTCTGATGGAGGCATAATACTCCATCGTGTATATGGACCACATCTTCCTTATCCAGTCATCCACTGAAGGGCGTCTTGGTTCTTTCCACAGTTTGGTGACAGTGGCCATTGCTGCTATAAACATTGGGGTACAGATGGCCCTTCTTTTCACTACATCTGTATCTTTGGGGTAAATACCCAGTAGTGCTATTGCAGGGTCATAGGGAAGCTCTATTCTTAATTTGTTAAGGAATCTCCACACTGTTCTGCAAAGTGGCTGCACCAACTTGCATTCCCACCAATAGTGCAAGAGGGTTCCCCTTTGGAGAAATCAGTCTTGTAAATCTTTCATTTTTGTGTTTGGAGGTTGGACGCATCCTTGTTCCCTCTTCAGTTTCCTTCTTTGTGGAAAAAGTCTCAAAGGAACAGCAGATTGAGTTGTTAGGACTGAGGTTTATCATCTACAAGAGAAAAGGACAATTGGGGTCCCATTTCTGTCTTCATGATCATGCCAGTTAGGAATCGTGCTTATCGAAGAGGCCTTCTTCTACGCCTGCAGAAAACTGTAGGGCTGAATTACTTTATCGTTCTACTCCTCTCCTCCCTTTCAAAACGGTTTGGTCAGAAGACGCTGTGATACTGTTCTCTTTCTCACACACACAGCAGAATTTTGAAGGTCTAAGAAAATCCTAACCCAGCCAATTTTTAGAAACAGCAGAAAGGATGCGTGGAACATCATTGGGTACAGCCACATGATTTAAATTAGATAACTCTGAGTTTAAATTTTTTGAGAAGTAGGCTTTCATTGGCTTTGATGTCTGCTTCTCCCTGTACATTTCCGTTTTGAGAAAGAGTCAGAATATGGAAATGAAAGGTACTATTTCAATGAGGAAAGCGTCCAACTATCAGTAAAAAAAAATCTGACCACACTGGTTTAAATACATAGGGATTGTTTTTCTCTCAAAAAGGAAGTCTGGAGATAGGTCCCCATTGGTGTAGAGTCACAGGGTCTGATGATGCCAAGGCTATGGCCCCGGGATCCTCTTGGCAAGTCCCTCCTGGTTGTCACAAGGCTACTCAGGCCATTCTGTCTTCATTCAAGCAAGGAAGAAGGCGGAAGGAGAAAAAATGTGGTACAATACTTCCCCCACCCCTTCCCTGCAATTTTGCTTTCTGCATTTCAGTTACCCGTGGTCGACCTCAGCCTGGAAGCAGCTGTTTCTCCTTCTGATGGATTCTATCATCTCTCATCAACACACGACACAACAGAAGGGTGAGTACAGCATAATAAGATATTTTGAGAGAGAGAAAGAGAGGCTGCATTCACATAACTTTTATTCCAGTAAAGTGTTGTAATTGTTCTATTTTAATATTAGTTATTGTTGTAATTCTCTTATTGTGTCTAATTTATAAAGCAAACTTTGTGATAGGTATGTAGGTATGAGAAAAAAAAAAACCCTACAGTATATATAAGTTTTGGTATCCAGTTTCAGGAACCCACTGGAGGTCTTGGAACATATCCCCTGTGGGTAAGGGAAAAACTCCCTTACTTTTTTACTGGGAAAACAATAACCTTCCCGGGGCGCCTGGGTGGCTCAGTGGGTTAAAGCCTCTGCCTTCGGCTCAGGTCATGATCTCAGGGTCCTGGGATCGAGCCCCACATCGGGTTCTCTGTTCCGCGGGGAGCCGGCTTCCTCTTCTCTCTCTGCCTGCCTCTCTGCCTAGTTGTGATTTCTCTCTGTCAAAAAAACAAAAAATATTAAAAAAAAAAAAAGAAAAACAATAACCTTCCGGAAGACTCTAGCAGACACTGTTGGTTGGAATGATCTCACATGGCCATTCCTACCTTCAAGGTAGCCTGGGAAAAAGAGACTTTTGCTTCCCAACTTTGTAGGAGAGCCAGTCAGAAGAATAGGGCTGGGAATGTGCGTTGGCTCCACCCACCTGTCATTTTCCATGGTGGCGCACAACCCGGGTTTGAGACATTCTCTGTCTATCTTCTGTTTGAGCTTCATTGTTTTCCTTGCATGTCTCCAGTTCATGTCAGTTAGCATGAACTAGTTGCCTCAGTGTTTAGACCCTGTAAATATTACCTAAAGGAGATAACAAACCTTGGTCAAGATGAGAAAAGCACATGGTTTTAGGGGACAGAGGTGGGAGAAGCAGGGTGGGCAAGCGCCAGAAGAAAAAGCTTTGGAGGAGAACCTTCCTCAGAGTGCCGTTAGACTTTGAATCCTGTCTGTCTGAAATACCCTATGACCACTTCCCAAACAGGGGGAAGCCAGTCCCAGTGGGAACCAGACTCAAAGCCTATAGATTTGGGACGCATTAGAAAAGGCAGTCCCCTGGGGATTCATCAGAGGAGAAATTGGGCTCCTCTTCAAATCAGCTGAACTCAAAACCCTGGGAGGCAAATTGTTTGCTCCTTGAGCATATCATCGTTGGGCCCATTAAAGCATAATGAAAGGACTCCTCTGAGCCCCAGAGCAAGCTGGACCTGGGGAGAAGGGCCAGGTAATGTTTAAAGTGAGTGTGGAGAGGCTGACTTGCCAGCTGAAAGGCTTTTCAGGAGTTCTGAGAGTGGGCCGAGCAAGCCAGGCATTTTCTCAAACGGGGAGGCACTCTCTGAACCCATCCTTCCACAACTCTGTTAACTCATCGCTTTCCCGGCTCCAGTGGCTCCCGAAGTCTGGGATCAGAATTGCTCACTGCTATAGCAACTTCGAGAATGGCTTCAAATGAGATCTCTCAGATCTTGGAGGAAGCAGGTGCACTCTTTTTTCTTTTCCCTCTCTCTTTTTTCCTTCTTCCTCTCCTACCCTTTCCTTTCCTTCCTTCTCTCTCTTCCTCTCCCTCTCCATCTTTTTCTCTTTCTCCCTTCTCCAGAAGGCAGGGTCAGGTAGCGATGGAAGAGAGAGAAACGATAGGGCTGAAATTAGCTGTTGAAGTTGCCACTCCAACAAGAAATGGTCCAGGCCTCGAGGCAGAGGGTGAACAGATGGTGTATAACTTGGACTCTCAGCCTCCTGAAGCATCTGCCCTCGTACAGATTCTCGGGTCTTCTCAGAAGGAAAAGGGGATTGGCATTATGGCTACAGGAAATGAGAGAAATGGGATTGCTCTCTTAGGTAGAATTTGGATACATAAACAAGAAAATCAGAAGGACATTTTTCTCTTATTGTTGTCTCTTGTGCTTACTCATTTTTCAGAAGCAGCCTGGTTTATGTGGAAGGATTCGACAATTCAATAAACTCAGCAACCTTTTATGGAGTGTCTTCTCTTTATTTTTATTTTATCGTTTATATCGCACCTCTTCCAACAGGAATTCCAGGCAGTTTACACTAACGGACGTAAAAGACAAGACTAATAAAATAGAAATCAGGACCAAAAAAAACCCCGCAAAACCCCAAAACAAAACAAATATTCTAACCACTAAGGTTAACAGAGTGGTAGCTTAGGATTAAAATTTAATTTGAGAGTCCTTAACACAGAGACAAAAAAAATTCATATTCTCATCAGTTTCTCTTAGAGAAAACAATTTTTCCCCTACTAAATTCTGAAGGACAATTCTCTTGGGGAATTTGGATTTAATTGACATTGTGTAACATACCCTCCTCCTTCCTCCTCTTCATCATGATCACCAGTGACATTTATTGAGAGTTATGTATTAAGTGACATTTATTTGTTGACAATTATTGAATATGATACATCCTGTTCCAAGCACTTAATTTTTTTAAAGGACTTTATTTATTTGAGAGAGAGAGAGCACAAGAGAGAGCACAAGTTGGGGAAGAGGCAGATGATGAAAGAGAAGGAGAAGCAGGCTCCCCACTGAGCCCAATGTGGGGCTTGATCCCAGGACCTTGGATCATGACCTGAGCTGAAGGCAAAGTCCCCCAGGCACCCCCCAAGCACTTTAGATATACTACACTCTCGTCCTTGAAATAATCCTAGGAGGTATGTGTTATTATCATCCTCATCATCTAGGAGGGAAAATGCAAACATAGGTGAAGTCTTGCACATAAGAGACTTGGTTCCTGGGCTACTGATCCTGCCAAGAGGGACATTCATCTGCTGAGCCTAACACTGAAGGTGCCCTTAAGGACCAGGACTGGCTCATGCCCAGGGATCCCTCAGCCCATTCACATGCCCCAGGAGAGCACGTGCTTCCTTAGGTGGAAGAACGGGGAGCTCTGCCTCAGTCAAGGTGCCCTTGACCTCAGCTGATGAAACTGATATTCTGGTCCCACTGCCAAAGTTGTCCTTATTGTGGAAGGGGAGGCAGAAGGTTGATTCTGGCCAAGGTCTATTATGTCCTTTTTGAAGTAAGAACTGAGAATCAAGGCACTTTTGAGACATATGGTCCTGCTTCATGGAAACTTATCATCCCAGGAGCTGCTCAAACCAGAGACGCCTGAACCTTCTTTAGGCACTTTCAGTTCTCTCTAGAGCATCGCCTGCCTCGCTTATAGACTAGGGATCAATAGATGCTTTCCACGGCAGAAAACCCTCTGACACGAAGACTTGTAGACATCCAGCCCCAAGCAGAAAAGGCAGCAGGATCTGGTGCAGAGAGCAGGCTTCAGGGATGAGCTCCAGAAGCCAGAGGGTCCGGGAGTCCTAAGTGGAGAAATCCACCCCAAATATTTTGGTTTAGTGGGGATCCCACGCAGATACTGTGGGGCGGCTGAGGGGCTGGAGCGTTCTGAGCACCTACTCGCGTGTTCTTTCTCTCTCTCACTTTTGCACAATTAGAGTCACCTCCATGGGCCTTAGGGTCAGTCCTTCAGAGAATTCGACAGCCCGTCTCTCTAATTCGGCTGAAATGGTCCTTTGGTCTAAGTCAATATCCATCTTTCTTTCGCATTGTCCGTGATTTGTGGACTGCTGACCGCCGTAGTCCATCACCACTGGTCATGCTCCGCTCTTTGCCTCCGATTCTCCCTCCTCCGCCCTCCACCCCGCCACGATCTGCACGGGCATATTTGAAATGTGTCACATTCTTCTTCATAATAATCATTATTGTTTCTCAAGCGCTTATTATGTAGCAGGCGTGGAACTAAGAGGGTCACATAAATGAATTCATTTACGTCTCCACTCTATGGGGGTGGGGATGATTATCACTTCACACGAGACGAAACTGAGGTTCAGAGACGTCCCGTTACCACCCAGAGTCTCATAACTGGTAAGTGGCAGAATTGGGGTTTTACCCAGGGGACTGACACCAAAGCCGGCATTTTTACATCACTCTGTGACCATCTTCACCTTCCACCTCTCATTGCACTACTGCAATGACACGTTTTGTTTTTTTGTTTTTTTTACAAAAATGGAGCACGTGTACGCCGCACCATGTTGCTTACAGACACCAAAAAGGCAGTTTTAAAAAATCAACACTTTACTCAATTTTAATGATGAATATTGGGTTGTATTTACATATGTTGTCTTTTAACTATTTATGAATGCATAGCTACTCCAGAAAATAAATCTCTTAGGACCCAGCACAAAAAAAAATCCTTGTTAAACATTTTGTTAAAAATCGTTTTGTATCGCTGCCAAAACAACAGAAAATAATGAAATTCCTTCGCATTTTATGATGTAATTTACATAAATCATCATGCTCTTCCTATCTGTGAACGTCAAGCGTCCTAGTCTGGGCCCCCTATGGTAACCTCTCGGTGTCATTATGATTTCAACATTGTAAGCCAAGGTTGAGTGGCAACTTTGCCATTTATGTGACACAGGAGTCTGACTAATTCTTGGAAAGGACAGTGAAGACCGGAACCAGGGAAAGTTTCCCCAGCCCTAAGAGCCTTGAGAAAATGCAAAGCAGGTTCCCAGGCCATCTGTCAGGGCTGTGTGAGTGTCTGTGTGTCGCCCCAACCCCCCTCCCTTCCCACCCCGCTCTGCTCTGAGCACCATAACTGTCGTTAGCGCCACCTACAGTGTGTTCTGGGGACCTCCGGCGACCTTTTCTTACTCTACACCGGACCCTGACTCCCAAATGTGACCTTGGGCGATCTCCTCTTCTCTCCAAGCCTAGATTTTTGTATTTGTATAAGTGGCCCCCCTCCTCTATTAAGAAATAGGCTTTTGTACTCACCGAGGGAGGAAGGTCTTTGAATAAAACAGCAGCATCCAAATTCGTATTTTTCTTTAGTGTTAGAGACAGCAGAAAGCTAAGCATTCTACTCTGTGTTCTAGGGTGTTTGTGGGTGGGTGGGGAACAACCTCCCAATGACCCAAGGACAGAGAGAATAAAGCTTTTCCTCTTTCTTCCTGCAGTGTGGGTAACCCAGCAAACCCATCTGTCTTCCTCTTCCAGCTTTCTGGAGGGGCACGGGGTCAGCCCCACAGGCCTGTATAGTTTTCACGGCCTTTATCAACGACATTAGAGTTAGTTATTCTAATGAACACCTCATTGGTATGTAGCAGGAACTGTTTTTTTTTTTTAATTTTTTTTAAAGATTTTATTTATTTCTTTGACAGACTGAGATCACAAGTAGGCAGAGAAGCAGGCAGAGAGAGAGAGGAGAAAGCAGGCTCCCTGCTGAGCAGAGAGCCCGATGTGGGGCTCTATCCCAGAACCATGGGATCATGACCTGAGCTGAAGGCAGAGGCTTTAACCCATTGAGCCACCCAGATGCCCCGGGAACTGGGTTTTTAAGTGTTCTGAAAATTTTGCCAAGCCAGCTGGTGAAGGCTTGGTGTCATAGGTTACCATTAACACAAATCTAATAGCAGGACACTCGCGGGGCTTTAAATACCTTTATCTACTGGGAGACCCATGCAGCGTCCTCGCAGCTCTTAAATCGCATAAAAGAAAATTTTATGACTTGGAAGAAGACAATGCAAGTGCTCTAAACCCGCTGCTTCCTATTAGGAAGAAAATGACTGGGGAGCTCAGGAGCCACAGGGAATCGTCAGTACCAGTACCATAAACCATGTGGGTTCTGCAGGAGGAGAAACAATTTCTCGGCTCCAGACCCAGGAGGAATGGAGAGAACAATGAAGGGAAAGGGATCTAAAGACAAACGTTAAAAACAGAAGGAAAATTGGGAAAGAGAAGTCCGCTGGTAATTCATTCAAGAGGGAAATTAATTTCAGGTCAGACTAAGCTGCTTTGGGTCTTCCCCGCCGAAATAGGGCAGCTGCTCAGGGCCCCCACTGACTTCTGCAAAGAACTCAGGGAGTACCTCCCTCCTGAGGAGGTCCCAGAGATCCCAGGCTCTCTGGACTCAGTCCCTCTAGCCATCCCTTCTGGCCACAGAGAAGTTCAAGGGCTGGAGAGGCATTCCTAGCGCTGGAAAGCTTCTGCAGACCCACAGAGGGACACAAGGGTACTGAGACCCCCACAACCCTTGTGGGAGTCCGTTGCATTCTCATAGTGCCCGGCCTCAGCTCAATTCCCTAATTTTGCAGACGGATTATCAGCAATTTAGGGGACACAGAATCCATCCATCCATCCATCCAACCCACAGAAACCAAACTCCCTAAAAAGGCAAGGGAAGCAAGCCACAGTGAGCCTGGGGCACATAATTCCTTAAACTGCTTTTCTGCTGCAAAGACCAGAGACCAACTACCATTTGTAACCGGGGTCTGTGAGACCCTTTCTGGGGGCACCCGGACCCTCAGGCCACTGTGTTGCTGGGAACCTCCTTGACAGTTGAGGGGATTTCTACTGTCTCTTCTCTTTCTCTCGAAGGGTGCCAGGATGGCCCAGCATGGGGAGATGAGCTGGAGGAGAGCATTCTTCCCCAGAGAGTAATCCATGATGGTTTTGTAGCCCATAGACAAGTTACAATGAGTTTAAATGACTTACAATATATTAAAGGATGTGCAAGGGTGTTTAAACACATCAGTATATCCCAAGGCCACACGGCATATAGCGAAAGCGAGATGTCTAATAAGATACAATTAAGGCAATAGAAAAAGAATGGCTATTACCGAGCAAATAAAGGAATATTTGAATAATCTGAACCTACATAAACAAATAAATCATCTTGCATCCTTGGGTGATAATAAAATTAGATAACAAACTGCAGGATTGGAAAATTTCTTTGATTGCACAGGACTAAGGGAGGAAAAAGTCTAGCTTGGTTTTGATCCTCATAAATGTTATTAGTGATGCTTAAAATCGCAACTGAAAAACTCTACTACAGGCCATTAGGTAAAACAAGTAAAATTGGGAAGTGGAAAAAAGGCCTGATACAGAAGCCTTGCACACTGTGGGTGTCTGAGACTCTAACGTGTCTTGTTGGTGGGCTGGGGCAGGCTATGCAAGATTGGAAAATGTCGCTAAGGGCGTTACCCCAAGCAGAGCAACTTCTCACTCTCCCACTCACCTGATACTAGGTCCAGAATGGATTTCTTCATAGAGTGGCTCATTCTACCAGTATTTGCGGGCATCGATGTTAAGCAGGCTTCGCTCCGGGCCTGGGCGACATCAGGGAGAATAAGACAAACAAAGTCTTTACTGTCATGAGGCTTGAGTTCTGCGGGGAGTATATTGAAAATAAACAAGTAAGTCCATAAACAGAGAAGATAAAACCAGACTGATAATTGCCGTGAAGGGATGACAACTGGTGCTCACAGGTGACTGGGGTGGTAATAGGAGAAGGGTAAGATAAGGCTAGGAGATCCGGGAGGGTCTCTCTGGGGAGCCGAGTGGCATTTGAGCACAGATCGGAATAGTGAGAAAGACATGGTCATATGGAAATCTCCAGGAAAGACCTAGTAGGTGGCAGAAATGACACGTGCAAAGGAGCTGAGAAGGCCACAAGTCCTCTGTACCTAGAAACCGAAAGAACCAACATGTCTGGGGAGGCTCGGGGAGCCTGGGAAAGTTCTGAGATGCAGGGGATGGGGGTGGGGGGCTAGATCTGGGAGGGCCTCATCAACAAGAGTGACAAATATGGGCCTTAACCTAGGCGCCGGGAACCCAGGGAGAGTAGGGAGGGATGCATTCTGGCCCAGTTGAAAGTCTAGGTTGTAAACTTACACTGGGTACTTGTGGGAGCCTCCCCAGCAGAAGAAGGAGCTGGGAAAGGGGAGGAGATAGTGTTGGACATGGGTCAGGCTGTGACATGGCCACCAGGGCAGGCTTGGAAAAACCTCCAGACTGGTCAGCAAGCTGTGTTTTCCACCTTGAAGACAGAACAGTGGGAAAAGCCAAGCAGAGAGAACAACAATTTTAAGCGGGCCACCCCTCACTGGGCGCTGCTCGGTGCCATGGGGAACACTTTACACACATTCACTCGTTCTACCCTAACCACCACCCTATTCCCATCCCTGTTCCAGAGGAGGAAACTGAGGCCTCACGGGGCGGGGGGGTTAAGTAAGTTGTCCCAAACCTGCAAGTGAGGCAGGGGTGCAGATCCAAAAGCTCGAGTACGCGTTGCCCTGAATTCCCTTCAGCCACCCGCAGACCTTGGCTTTCCAGCCTTCTCAGGACGCTTGCCTGCATTCTGGGAGATGCCCTCCTTCCATTTGCTGCCTCCCCTCTTTCTGTCAACGCCATCTTGAGTAGATGTCTGTTATACGGAACTAAGAGTCTTAGCTTCCGAATATGTAAACCCCTGGTTGTGGGGGAAGAGCTAGTTTCTACATGACAACACAGGCCCTTCAGCTGGTGTCTCAGAAGAAAAGGGATGTTCCCATCCCTTCCACAGACAATTATACCGACGACACTGTTAATCACAGAAAGCCTTTGTGACACACACAATGTCTCAGGCACCGCTCTGAGTCCTTCCTGTGTGCTAACTTATCCAGTCCTTGCTGACAACTCAGCTTGCTGACCAGTCTGGAGGTTTTTCCAAGCCTGCCCTGGTGGCCATGTCACAGCCTGACCCATGTCCAAAACTATCTCCTACCCTTTCCCAGCTCCTTCTTCTGCTGGGGAGGCTCCCACAAGTACCCAGTGTAAGTTTATGACCTTGACTTCAAACATGGGCCAGAACGCATCCCTCCCTACTAGGAAGTGTGTGGCAGTACTTTCTTCCTTTAGGGAAACAGAGGCACAGAGATAGTTACGAGTTGAATTGTATCCTACTCCCAAAATATTTTGAAGTACTAACCCCTTCATACCTCAGTGTGTGACCTTACTTGGAAAAAGGGTTGTTGCAAATAAGTTGAGATATGTTGAGGTCATACCACAATAGGGGAGCCCTCCATCCAATATGGCTGCTGTCCCCACAAGGAGAGAGAGAACACCGTGTGAAGATGGAGGGAGAGAGCAGAGCGATGGCCCACCTACGAGTCAAGGAACAGCAAGGACTTTGGACAGCCACCAGTTCAGAGAGAGACGAACAGATCCTTCCTTAGAGCATCCAGAAGGAACCACGCCCACCAACACCCTGATTTCTGATTTCTAGCCTCCAGAACTGTGAGAGAATACATTTCTCTCTCAAGCTACCCAGTTGGCAGTACTTTGTTCTGGTAAGTCCTCGGTAATGAAATCAGAGACGTTAAGCCATTCGCCCACGGCCACACAGCTGACGGAGTGGTAGAGGGAGTGTCAGCGGGGGTGGGCGCCTCAGCCCTTCTTCTCTGCGTCACGCCTTGCCTAGCAGTCCTGGATGTTGTGTCCGAAGGGACACCTAAGCAGATGGCTGGCTTGAGCCGTGGGAAAATCACAGTGTGCCTTTCTCTCTCTGCCCCTCCTCACCGTGGGGCTAAGGCAGAGAAGGTAAAGTGTTCATGAGTGTGCAGGCAGATCTAGAGGGGGCAACCGACTGGAGTGAAGGTGAGCCGGCTGCACCATCTCCAACAGGGGGCCCCAGCATCTCTCTCAAGACCTGCCCGGACTCGGTGCCCTGAGCGCGTGCGTGTGCGGGAAGGCGCCAGGAACTTGGGACTTGTTTGGCCTCCCATCCGCTGGATGACCGTGGCCCAGGTGCCTGACTTCCCTGTGCCTCAGTTTCCTCAAGTGGAAAAGGAGGCCAAGTCCGACCCCTCCTCCCCCAGTGCTGTCGTGGCAAACATGAAACAGTGAAAGTAAGTGTGTCTGGGCCCAGAGCGGGACTTTAAAGATGAGACCATGAGCAGGCGTCCTCTGTTCTGTCATTCCCCAGCCACGAGGGGCCACAAGTGAAAGCCACAGGGCATTCCTCTTTCCTTCCCTCTCCTTGGCTTTGTCTATGCTGGGCCGACTGCGGCTTCTCAAGTTTAGCCCTTAATATGCGCAGCTCTCCCCCAAGCTTCCAAGTGGGAAGAGCTACATGAAAAATTAATTGTGTATTTTTTTCTCCTTTTTTTTTTTTTACAAGTGGAGAAATTATTTAGGGCTTTGGGGAAGACAGGGCAGCTATTTGCTATGCAGTGGCTCATCCCCTTAGCCATCACCCCTGCCATGTTCAGCAAATGATTCTTCTATTCTCTTCCCGGCAGGTGGTCTCGCAGCTACATGTGTTCCTCACATCCAGCAGGGTGCTCCGGGGAACGCAACGTGGTGATGACTGCTGTTTCTAATTACTGCCATATCAGGAGGCAAAGGAAAGAAACTTGGCCAGCCACTGGGCTGTCGTGGAAGCGCTGACATGCTTGGTTATTGGGTTCCTGGGGACAGCGGGGCCTGGCGGCCTGACTGGTCACTTGAGTGTGGACTTGCCTTTCCCCAGACAAACCTGACTGCTGGATGACTGCCAGGAACAGGGCAATCGATACACCCTTATTTACTGAGCACCTAGCATGCTCCTGGTTTTATGTCGAGCCCTGGGGCTGGGGTGGGGGGAAGACAAGCAGTCACAGACACAGCTCCCTCCGTGTAGCTGGGGACAAGGGCAAAAGAAATGAAGAGAAAAAAAATTGCTCCATTTGTCCATCCAGTGGCATTTATTCAGAGCTGCCCTGTGGAATATATAGTCTAGTGGGGCAGGAGACAGCAATCAAATACCATCCCAAATAGGCAGACGCAAACCACAGTCAATGTTATGAAAGCAAAGTCTGGATGTTGGTAGAGCCCAAGGGGGGACCCGACGCCTCTGGGGTTACAGGACTTCTGCATGAACTGCTGTGAGCTCGAATCCTGGACACAGGAAAGCAAGGTTCTTCTAGGAAGTGTTTAGAAAGAATGAACAAGAATTAACAAACTGTTAGGTGTAGTGGGGAGGAAATTGTTAACGCTGACTTCTAACTTTCTAACTAGAAGCACTGGAAATCAGGCGCTCTTGTGACACAGGGCACTTGGGACGGGGAGTGATTTTTTGCAGGGGAAGCAGCACAGGACAGGACAGGACGACTGGAAATGTTGGGCAAGGTGGGCCGGCAGGTAGCAGGACCCAGGAGTTTGGGGCTGTGAGAGGCGGAGGCTTGGGGTGGGGAGGCTACAGGCAAGTGAATACAGGTGTGGGGGCACAAGTCTCAAGCCGGGGAGCTGCCCTAGCTAGGGCTGCAGAGGGGCAGCAGGATGCCCCCCTTACACTCCCTGGTGTGGGGTCATTGTGCCGCCAGACCCAGAAACTTGCTCCAGGTCGTTTCAGTGAAGTGTGTGTGTGCGTATATGTGGTGTGTGGTGTGTGTATGTGTGTGTGCATGTGTGGTGTTATATCCCAGGGCAGGAAAGAGCTGGACCACCGGGGAGGGGACCTTGGAAGTCATTTAGGGCACCTCCCCTTCCGTCTTTCTGGCGACATGTGATCTCTCATCTCTGCCTTTCTCTGTGTATCTGTTCCATGTTCCTGGCTCTGTCTGCTAACTGTTGGGTACTGGAGTGACTATTCCTTGCTTCTTCATGGCCATACTGTGGCTTTTTAGTTCAAGAATTCCAATATTATCCATCTAATCATTCAGTCGTGATAAAACGTATTGAATATCTACTCTGTCAGGTAGTATTTTAGGCACTGGAGTACAGCAGATATCAAAGCAAGGCCTCTTATTTCTAGTAGGGAAAACATAGTAAACAAATGATACAATATTTCATGTAGCAATACGCTGTGAAGAAAATTAAAGCCGAGGGAGAGTCTGGAACGTGCCTTTGGGAGGCGGGGTGTGGAGTGCCATTTTCCTAACTGCTGTCTGGAGAGGCCTGGCTCTGATCCAGTGACATTGGAACAGATTTGAGGAGGGAAGAGAGTAATCTGTGCAGGTAGCTGGGTTGCGAGTGTTTCCAGCAGAGGGGAAAGATGGTTGAAGACCCTGAGAGGGGGCATTGTTTTGGCCTTTAAAGAAAGGCCAGCCTACATGTGTGGCTTGCATGGAGTGGGCAGGGGAGCCGGTGGTGGAGACTAGCCTGCAGGGGAGGGCGGGGAGCTGTGTGACCCTCAATGTAGCAGGGGCACTAAGGATCAGGAGCAGGGGCAGACTCTGGGCCTGAACTCAGGCGGAGGGAGAGCAGCTAGCAGGCTCATCCGCATTCAGGTGAGATATCCCAGTGGTATGGGCCAGGGCAGAGTTGGGAAGCTGAAGAGAGGAGGTCACTGTCCGGATAGGTTAGAAGGCTGAAGAGCTGTCAGTGGATCTAACTGATTTTGTTTCTGGATCTTTCAGTTCAGCTTCTTACGTGCCCAGAGCAGCCTGTGCTTGAGCTTGACCAGAGACGGAGAAGGAGAGGGTCCAGTTCAAACCCGCAGCCCTCCCAGGGAGTGAGAGAGGAGAGACTCTGGTGTCCCAAGGTTGGCCTGTTTCCTTCACTCACGCCAGGCTCGGGAATGGTGTTCGCAACAGCCCGAGACGGCGACGGAGGTGTCCTCATTCCAGCCTTCAGGTTCAAAACCCGGGGCTCCGCGAGGATGGGGAGCTTGCCCTCGCCCGCACAGCGGGTGCAAGGAAGAGCCTGGATCCCACCTTTCGGATTCCGGCTGCTTCTAAAGCCTGCGCTGGGAGAGGAAAACAGCCCAGGGAGCAGACAGGGACGGCGCGGAGAGAGGGGCAAGGTCGCGGAGACCCCGAAGGAGCGTCTGATGAAGGACCGCGCTGACCGTGCGCTCGCGCGACAGGAAGCGGCGAGGGAGAGCGCTGAGCGGCGGCCCCCACGCTGGCCCGAGGCCGGGGCTGCTGATTCCGCTGCGCTGCCCCGGGCAGTCAGTGGCCCGCTGGGGGACTGTAGGCGAGGGGAGCCGGGGAGGGGGGCGTGGTGCTCGGCTAGGAGGACGCTGCCCCCTGCCGGCGGTGCCCGCGGGCACCTGCAGCCTCCTGGCCTCCCGCGCCCAGAGCTGGTCCGTTAAACTTGGGCGGTGCCCTGTGAAACTGCCCCCGCAGGGGCTTCTGTTTCCTGTTCCCTGTTCGGTGTGGATCGATTTCAGCGCTGCTGTTCCCTGTGTTCACTTTGGCCCAGGCTGACAAAGAGCCCCTTGTCTGGGGCCTTGCCATCTCAGTGGCAGAAGGTGAGGATGAGAGAGAGGGAGGGAGGATGGGAGGAAGGAAGAGAGGATGGGAGGAAGGGTGAGAGGATGGGAGGGGAGAGAGAGGGAGATAGGATGGGAGGGAAGGAGAAGAGAAAGAGGGAGGGAGGGGAGAGAGAAGGAGAGAAGAGAAAGGGAGGGAGGAGAGAGGCTGGGAGGGAGGGAGTCAGGAAGGGAGGGGAGAAAGGTTGGGTATCACTGCTCACTGTCCAGGTGACTGGGAGAGGAGAGCCCCCCCAGGGAAGGGGCATAAATATGTGGACAACAACCCAACCTCTCCCCAGCGCCCAGGAAGGCAATCTGCCTGGGCAGAGGGCAGCTCCCCTGGCTCTCATTCCGTTGTTTGCACCAGGAGGAGAAACAGCAGTGGCACCGGGCTGGCTCCAAACACCAGTCCCCAGGCCATCGTGCAAGTCTGTCTGGATCCCCACAGACCTCCGGCCTGGCCTGCTCCACACACTCCCAGGGCCCGTCTCCCCTCTGCTCTCCACATCCCTCATGCTCTCACCTCAGCCCCCCCTCCTCCAGGATGGCCTGGCTCTTCTTCTTAACACTGGTTCCCCCCCTTAAAAAACAAACAAACAAACAAACACCCAACACAGAAATCTGAGTGGAAATCATTTTTAGTTACAGATTTTGGTCAGGATCCCTAGCTAATCACGTTGTACTCGAGTGATGATTCCTTACCTTCAAGACTGCAGAGTGAAGAAAATGTTGCCTCCAGCTTGATTTCTAATAGGAAAAAAGAAAAAGTGAAAGCTGAAGCCATCTCAGGTCTCATAAACCCAGGGGATCCCCTGCACGGGGGCCCCCCATCATCCCTCCCAGTGGAACTGAGGATGAGCCCACAGGCTGTTGCTTACTGTATACCTGTTCACAAAGAAAAAAGGTGGGAGGGACACAGCCTAACTAGGAATTCACATTTTCAGAGAATGACACTACAGATGCCTATGTACCCATAGAAGTGCATTTTATCCAGACCTGGAATGGTGGCTTGGGAAGGCCAATCCTACTTATAAGGGTAGCAGCGACCCTGGGGAGGAGGGGGAAGTGGGAAGACCTGTTAAGTCAGGGAGAAAGAACCAGTGAGGAGAACAGAGTGCCCATGATGAGCTTGAATTTTTGTCCAGGCTGCACATGTTATGATTTGCAAGATATTGGGGTTTTTTTTTTTTTAGTTGATTTTCTAATTTTGGCCTCACAGCAACCTTGAGAAGTAGAAAGAGCTGGTAGATTTATCTGTACTTTCCTACATAAGATAAACAAAGCTCAGGAAAGATTAAGTGATTGAGTTGAGGACACAGCCCATAAATGAGGGGCTAAATGTTTTGACTCTTTGCTGCCTGTTATTTTTATTACAAGAAGCCTCTAGAAGATGAACATAGGTTCTACAAAATGTTCCAGTAACCATTATTCCTTTCTTCATGAGGAGTTCTGGGTATGCTCCAATGGTTCTGTTGGGGAATGAGCAAAGGCAGTAGAGAGCAGAGTTAACAAAGGCTAACTTTGACCGTGACTTACAATCCACTACTTCAGTTAAGTGTAGGTTCATTGGTCCAAGACTGCAGCCGTGTTCTCACAGGTGGAGATGGTGACAGGATTTGTCATGATCAGGGGTCAGCTGGTGCTCTCGGGTTGCAAACAACAGAAGTCACGCTGGGTAAGTGAAGCAGAGGACTGTGTTGGAAAGATCTCAGGCAGCTCTCAGGGTCCACGGGAAGATTGAAGAACTGGGCAGGGACCGAGGCAGTGGCCTGGGCAGTGGGTGGGGGAGGAGGTGGTACCGATAAGGCAGGAACCAGTTGCGGGCAGCACTGGGTCCATGCGATCAGAATGAAGGGTGGACTGTCTGTCTCACCTTCCCTGAGTCACTTGCCATCCTCTTGGCCAGGGCCTACTTGACAGTTCCAGTGAAGTGACCTGCCGTCAGAAAAGGAACAGAATTTTCAGTCACTGAAAGAGAGGAAGCTGGGAAGACGATATCCACCCTTTCTGTGGACTCCTCCAGCCCCCGCCATCTTCCAGTAAAGGAGTTTTGCTAGCCCCAGTCCAGGATCTTCTGTGATGTGGACAGTAAGTGAGGAGGGTTGGGGGGGTGATGAAGGGGTTCAGTCAGTCAATGCAGGGAGTGAGTAGGGAGGAGAGAGGAGGAAGGTCTGCATGCCTTGTTTGGTGCTGGGGCTGAGGAAGGTTTGGGTTTAGAGTACCTCCCAGATAGTGTCACGTAGAGCAAAGACAGGGTTCTCCCGAGATGTGGTGAGTTATGAATTGAGCGAGGTTTTTTTGTTTGTTCGTTTTTCTTGTTAAAGATTGTATTTATTTATTTGAGAGAGAGTGTGTGCGCACAGGAGCAAGGATGAGGGGCAGAGAGAGAGGGAGAGAGAGAGAACCCCAAGCAGCCTCCATGTTGAGTGCAGAGCCCGACACTGGGCTCGATCGCATGACACTCGTGACACTGAGATCACGACCGGAGTAGAAATCAAGAATCTGATGCTTAACCGACTGAGCCACCCAGGGGCCCCTGAATTGAGCCAGTTTTAATGTACCTTATGAGTTGCAAGCAAAGACTAGCAGTTCCCTTTTATTAATATGTGGGTCCTGGTTCATGTGACTTTGAGTGTGACTTTATGCACAGACTGGAGTGGGTTCTGGATTTTATTAGGGTCACAGTGATATTTAGTGTTTGTCATCAAAATTCTTGGAAAGTGAGTGGCCTACGGTTTGCAGGGCAGGAAGATGAATATGACTGAATTGATCCAGGCCCTTCTTTTTGTCCTTGTTCTGGAATTACTCATTTTAATTTTCTGATAAGGAAAATTTTAAATCTGCTTAAAATTTCCTTAAGGATGTAAAATCTGTAATGGCTTTATTTTCTAGAAAGGGAGCATATTTCTGGTTAGGGCTTAGGATGTACTCAGATGGGTCCTGCATTTCCATTATTATGGTTTTCTTATAAACAGCTTATCATTTTTATTATAAATAAGACCTGTGTGCATAATTATATGTGTGTGTATATGTATGTGTGTGTGTGTATATATATATATAGAGAGAGAGAGAGAGAGAGGCACATGCTCTAACTCAGTAAAGTTTAATTTGTTAGTCTGTCATGTTACTTGAATGCCAACAGTACTATCATCATAAGAACTAACTTCCAGAGTATGTTTTTCATGTGCATAGTAACCCTGTGAGGTAAATCTATGCTTATCCCCATTGTACAAATGAGAAGAGTAAGGTTACTCATTTGTCTCTAGTCACACAGGTAGTAGGAAAGAACATCCCCAACTGGCCCATTTGCAGTTGCCTCACTGATTAGTTCGAGCTCCTAGTGAGGCTCATTTACCACGATGCTCTAACATTCAGAACCCAATCTATTATACTAGCATCATTAAGAGAACTAAAAAAAAAAAAAAAAAAAAAAAAAAAAAGGGCCATTGGTAGGTTAATGAATTAATTTTGGATTAATTAGGGTTTGTAAATTAACTAATTTAAATCTTTCTGGGGTATTTACTATGTGCTAGGCCCTGTGGATGCAGTAGTGAGCTAGGATAAATGTCTTCCAGACATTTCAAAGACATCTTCGAAGATGTCTTCTAGGATCTTCAAGCCTGGTGGAAATGTCAGATGATAATCAAATAATGCCGAAAATTAAATGTAATTATAAATTCTGATAGGGATACATTCTTTGTATCTTCACTACTACTGAAGGACAGTAGTAGTGATAGATGGAGAAAAGACAGGAATGAAAGGGAAATAGTTAGATATCAGCCATCCACCCGTCTCACATTTCTCATGTCCTGTAGGTATACGACCTTGTCAATTGCTACGGACAGAACGATGATCAACGAGATGTAGTCCTTGCTCTCAACAGGAAGTCAAGGCAGAAAACCTGTGTATGTGAAAAATCAGAACCTTATGCCTAAAAACGTGTTAAGATGACAGGATGATGGAGTTAGTGTATGACAACTAACATCTCTTGGCACACTTGGAAGTACACCCCCTGGGAAAACGCAATACTCCTTAAAACAGCCCTCTTGGGTAAGTGCTATTCTTATCCTCAAGTGCATGGGAAGGGGATGGAGAGCAGCGAGGCAAGGACAGATCGCAAGTTTCTGCCTAGGGGCTCGGAGAAATAGAGGTGGTGAGTTTTAAGGAATGGCTGGAAAGTGGCAGTAAGGGAGGGACAAATGTTATGGGGACAGCATACTCCTGGCTGGAGGAGTCAGGAGAAACTTCCTGGAGGAGTGGTATTTGATGTGGGCCTTGAAGGATGGGGCGAATTCTGCAAGCAGAGACTGGGGCTGTTGGCACCGCGGTGGCACGCACCAAGGCAGGGCATGTGGCGAATGTGCTGCCCTGGGTATGGCTCTCCCTGGGAGCTGTGCAGAGCAGTGGCTCCTCTACCTGGCTGTGCTTCAGTCTCCTGGAAAACTTTTTACAAACTTAGATTCCTGGGATCCACCCCAAGGCTCTCATTAAGTAAATTAGAGAACACCCATTTTTACAAAGCATCCTGCATGAACCGGATGCATAGGAAGGTAGGGTGAGATGGGGTGTGGCCAGATTCTGCATGGCCTGGGGCTTGGGAGCTAGGAGTTAGCTTTATTTGGTGGAACAAAGCTGAGAGAAGGCATCACCCGAGCCAGGCTTCTTCCGGGTCAGTCTATTTCACAATGTTGGGCTTCTCCTTGCCCAAAGGCAAGGAGAATACTAGTGGCTAGTTCATTGCACCTGCCAGAAGTTCCGCCCAGGATGGGGCAGGGAGAGTGGCCAGAGCATTCCAACGAGTCCCGGTGGCAGAGTCAGCAGGATGTGGGACCCAGACGGATGGGGAGGGGATGGAGAGCAGCTGGGCCGTGCGTGCACTGTACGGCTACTTCTCGACCAGGTGGCCAGACACCGCGGCGATCTCCAGCGAAGTGTTTGCTCCACAGAGGAAGATGAAGGAGGGCGGCTGGCCAGAGGTCTGAACCTCTCGTGACACAGGTATCTGGCTTGAATCTTTCTCTCTTCATTATGTCTGCCTGGGAGAAGCTTCTAAGATAGAAGCCTCTTGGAAGCCCAGATAACATTTCAAAAATCCTTCTGGCTGAAAGGATGGGTTCTTATATAGAATCAAAAAGGAAGCTGGATGCAGGAACAATGACATCAAGACCGAGGCCGAGGAAAGACCTACTGGTTGAGTAGATCGGCCTTGGCTCAGAGACAGAACAGTTTCGGCCAAATAATAGCATCAGTGATTGTAATGCTAACAGCTACCCGGTACTAAGTGTGGGCCGACCACCTTGTTAGAAGCTTCATCTGAGTCATCTCATTTAGGCCAGAGGAATGCCAATGGAGGCGTTCTTAGCTCAGGTAGGCAGATGACGAAACAAGGCTGAGGTCCCCCAACTCCTGAAGGGCAGAGCCGAGATGCTGTTTGAGCCATCGGTGGGGCCGTGGGGCCTGTGGGCGGCATGGTGCTTGAGGGGGACATGGATGGGGGGAGCCCCGGGCCTGGAACCAGGACCTCCAGGGCCAAATCCCAGCTCTATCTCTCCCTAAAGCCTCAAACCCAAGCCCAGTTCTGGCTCTTGAAAAATGTCCACAGTCACCCCTGCTCTCCCAGCTTCACTGGGTGGCTGCGAGGCTTGAGCGGACAGAGAAGGAAGCAGAAACACCAGAGGTCCTGCTCTGCCCGCTGCTGATGCAGGGAGGACCCACTCTACTGTCATTGATTCATTTAAAGGGCAAAGTCTCAGGAGAGAGTATAAGAGACAGGTCCTCTCAACTCCATACAGAGCAACAAACCCGGAGGGCCAGCTCTGTGCCTGGCAGATGCTGGAAGGTTCCCAATGATTGATTGTCACGCGAAGGGACAGGGGAAAGACATGAAAGAGGAAGGCCAGCACTCCTACCCTGCCGCACAAGAAGCAGTGGGAATGAACAAGATATTGGAGACGTCCTTTTCCATGAACTTCAAAACCTGGGAGATGACTGGATCAATAGACTGTCATTTTGAAAGCAACTAAAGGACAGGAAGGTGATGATAATCAGCGGGGTGCCTGGGTTTGTCAGATACAAATTTTATAACACTGGAACAATTGCTTTCCATCCCAAGATAACTGGCTTTGGCTGGGGGCCAACAAAAAGTAGATTTAGGGTAATATTGAGGTTCAACGAAGAAATCACGCTCACTTGAGCTTTCTCTGAATCCTAACTCGGGGAAGCGGCAGCAAACGCCCTAGTTCTTCTAAATGAGCAGGAGGGGGGGAAGAGGAATGAGAAACTGCAGTTTGCTCATCTTGAGACCGTGGCTGAGATCGCTTCCTCTCCACCTAAGGTGAAATTCTTCCACTGAGGCAGGGTTGACCTGGGGCTAGCCAAGTTGTAGAGGAAGAATGTTTATTGATTGCGTTCATGCATTTTACAAGGAAAGAGATGCCCAGGATTGCTCTGAATCTGTTTTATGGTGTAACTGTTTCTTAGAGCAAAGTATTTTATTTTTAAGCATCAGCTGTGCAGAGCCTGGTGGTCCTCAGCTGCCTCAGGCAAGTATTTTGTTTTCCGAACTAGAAACCAAGAACATTTAAGGCGGGTGTGCAACCTCCTCCTCTGCGAGTTCCCTCCCGCCCACCACCCTAGCCCAACCCCGATCCGGGGTGAGACCATGAGGAACACTCTGGGTCTGGGGTGACGGCCCTTTCCCCCAGCCTCCAGGTCCCAGCTGTAGCATGGCCTCGGGGCCGCTGCGGGGCTGTGCGGGGTTGATTGTTTAATCTGGTGATGTCTGTCTGATATACAAGCAGGAGGATCTGTCAGTTGGGGTTTATCTTGCCTCACCAATAAATGCAATAAAGCCTCTGCGTGTCATGGTTTGTAGCTCGCGAGGCTGATAAAACGTCGACAAGCCTGTAGGATCTGATCTGCCCATATGGTACTTTCATGATTATTTATGGTTTAGGTGTGAGTCTCGTCACTCACTCCTCCAGCCAACATTTATTGAGCACCTACCATGTGCCAGGCACTGTGCTAGAAGCTGCTGATACAAAAATAATCGAAAGACAGCCCCAGCTGAGTTTTTTTGGTTTTTTGTTTTTTTGTTTTTTGATACCCTCTAGCTCTTCAAAGTCTGGAGAGAGTGGAAGGGACGACTGACACAGACGCACATGGTTGTGGTTCAGCGTGATGAACACAAGGATAGAAGGATGTCACAGGAGACAGGGAGAACTTGTGAGGGTTTCTAGAAGAGGCTCTTTGGAAGAGGAAGGAGATCGCTTATCTGGGTCTTAGAGGGCTCAGTAAGTGCTTCCCAGACAGTCTAGATTGGAAAGCCATTGGAAGCTGAATGACTGGGACAGAGAGTTGGGGGGCCCTTGAGATAAATCAGGGTGCTGTTGCTGGAAGAAAGGGAACTGGATGCCAGGCAGGCAGAAAGATAGCAGAGTTGCCTCTAGAATTCCAAACATGACCTAGGTGCCTTGAACTGGAAATCTGGGTTAGTCCTGACCTCCACAGCATGTGGGGATCCACCATAATCACATGCTGCAGGATCAGCCTTGCTCCCCAGCTGCAGGGTAGGGCCCTTGAGAAGCAGCTGTCAACAAAGACTTGCCTGTGAAGGGGTGGGTCCCTTGAAATCCACTCTCCTTTTTCCTTCCTTAGGCTCTCCCTATCTGCCCCAAAACAGCAAGCACTTACTACCTTTCCACCAGGGGGGGGTCCCCCTCACTGTCTCGATGTCCGCCAGCTGTGGCTGGAGGCCCAGCCAGGTCTACTTCCTGATTAGTCCTTGAACCTCATGAGCTGCTCCGGCCAACAGGCCATACAGGGCTGCATGCCGATTCCCCTCACATATAGCAAAAATGTCCCCCAGTATAGGGGAGTTGCTGCTGTAGGGAGATTAGGACACATACTGTCACAAATTGAAGTGACAGGAAGCTACTTAGCCCTCAGCTGGAAATGGTCCCTAACAGACGATTAGGGTAGTCGGGGTTTTCACACTTCATGACTCCAGGCAGACTGGGAGGGGAAGGAAGCTGGGATGGGAGCAGAAACAAGCCCTGGGCAGGGAGACCTCCGGGAGTAGGGCCAAGGTCAGATCCAATGTCACGGATGGCCCCGTTTTTTTGGTACCGCTTCCACTGGCTCCTTGGCCAAGGGGGAGAGGCTGCAGCCAAGGAGAAAGAGCACCAGAGCAGGGATGGGGAAACTGGAATCTGGGCCCAGCTCTGCTTTGAATTGGCTGAGTCACTCGGGACAAGTGGCTTTCTGTGTCTGTTCCCTCATCTGTGAAATGAGGGGTGGCCCACCCATGAAGAGTGTTGTGAAGGTCACAGGATATGAGGTGCTCTGAACTTCATCTGCTTCCTCATTTGTACATGGGAGGATTTGGCTCTGTCTCTAGGCCCTTTACAGTACTAACAACCAATAGTTACTTTGAAAAATGAAAACCTTCAATGCAAATACTTCGTGTTGTTTCTGTTGATGTTATTATTCCAAGTGGTAAATGAAAGATCTCACTGAGGTACTAAATAAAGTGCTATGCTCCACTGGCCAGTTCTTAGCCAAAGCGAGCAGAGCAGCTCTAAGCTTATGACTGACCGGATGCTTCTCTGGGGAGCAGTATCATGGCGGCCTGCTTGCAGAGGAGACTTTCACTACAAGAGGAATCTTAAAGGAAATTACCAGCATCTCGACCTGAAAAGTTGTTCAAACTTACTTAATAGCAAAAAGGATATTTCTGGTAAGGAGTGGGTATAAAGGTAAAAGAACTAATCTGACTTTGGCTAGATCAAAAAAAAATCTTCTAAGCGGGGACCCATGCAGGGTTACAGAGAGAAGCATAAGATCCCTCACTGTGATGCTGGGGAAGCAGGACATCTGAGCACAAAGCATATAATAAAGGTAAGTTAGATGAGAATATATGGAGAGTGGCCAAGATCCACAGAGCATTCCTTGGTTAGTTGGTGAATGAATGGCAGAGAGTGGTCTGTGAGGGTGGGAACAGGTGCTGTGGGAGCCACGTGCATGATGCTTGAGGTTTAAGAGCTCAAGGGGAACGGCCAAGATGGCAGCTGCCTCGCTGGGTCCCACAGAAGCAGAGGTCCAGGGACCAAAGGGAAGGGGATGTGGCATGGGCTTTATTAAATCCAGAGTAGTCATTTCCTTCTGTATTGACACCCTCTTGTACCTTCTGCTTCCCCAGATTCACTTTGGGGCTTGGTGGATTTTGAGGTCTCCTACAGGAAGGTTCTCAAGAAAGAGGCCTCTGGCTTAGGAAACTGTGTATGTCAGCTATGGGGAAATCACTTGTTTATACCTTACAGGCTTTCTCCGGGGGCAGTTAGGAAGCAAGAATGGGTGGGAAGTACCATGGGAAAAAAAAACTGAACTCGGGGGCCAGCTGGCCCCACATTTGGATCTCCTACAAATCACTCAAACTCTCAGGGTCTCAGTTTTCTTATTTGTAAAATGGGGTTGATTCTCACAGCTTTTTGTGAGTCTGAGTCAAAAGGAAATATTCAATGTGGAAGAGCTTTGTCAACTCTAAAGTTATTATCGAAAACTGAACGATGCTGTCTGGTGTGGCTCTCTGCTTTCTAGTTCTTTGAGCGCCATTTCCTCATGTGTAAAACGCAGATCATAACAGCACCTGCTGTTCAAGGTCATCCTGAGGAGGAACCCAGGCGATGTGTGTGAAGTGTTTAATTTAGGGCCCGCTCACAGGCCATGTGGAATCCATGTTTGTTCCTCTTCTTCTGGTAGTTCAAAGCTTGGTCATGAGGAAAGTTTGAAGCTGGCAAAAGACTCCATTATAAACACCCTGGTGACTGTCACCTCTGGAGAGGATCTAAGGACTAAACCAGCCTTAGGTCACCTGTCCAGTCCAACAATTCACAAGCAGATAGATATCTTCAAAGAGATAGGCCTTTAGCAAACTGTAGCTCAGAGAGCAGCCTACCTTGATCTTTTCTGCCTCCTTTCTGGGCCTCTGATCTGGGCAAGCAAGAAGCAGCTGACAAATGGAGTGAGGTCAGCAGAGAGGACCCTCAGGAACTTGCCTCCCACAAGCAGTTCTTACCACCCATGCAAACCAAGATGGCCCCTCTATGGCCAAGTGAGCAGCCGCATTGCTGAGGACCAGAAGTGAGGCCGAGCAGTCCTGCCTGCCCGAGCTCCATGGTGACCAGGGTAATTGACTGCTATGTGCTCTGGGCCAAGCAGGCCATGAATCCTGATTTGTTAGGTCTGCTCATCACAAAATAGTGCCCTGCCCTGTCTTGGGAAAGCTCAAATTGTCTAGCATTAAAGCTTGATTTATCTCTCTTGGGCACTTGCTTGGAGTCTTTGAGGCTTTCTCTGCTTTGTGATGGATATTCCTGGTCCTACTTGCTTCTCCATCACTCAACTGTGTGGGCAGCATTTGGTGTTCTACCCGCAGGCCTTTCTCTTCTCCCCTTGTGGTCCCTGGGCAACACCACCCACTGCCTTGGCTTTCACCATCACATCGTGCTGATGTTGTTGGAATTTCCATCTTGATCCCCACCTCTCTTCTGAACTACATGCCTATATCTCCAGCTGCCTCCTAGACAGGTTCATTTGCATGGCCCATGTGACTTTGAACCCCAAACATTCCAGACCTAACTCACGGCTTCTCCTACATTTTGGGCTCCATCTGGGAACCGGATCATATGCTTCCTGGGGTGGCACTTGGTCCAAGTCTGTGGGATGACTTGGATGACTAGAGCTCAGTGTGTGGGCAGGACATATATTCCTGGAGGCTCCATTTTTATGGAAGGTAGGCAAAATACTGTAGAATAGAATGCAAAATCTGTATTAAAAATTAAGGCAGAACTTAAGATTTTAAACAAAATGTGTCTGCAGGAGTTGCCTCAGACTGTGCCCCCAGTTCTCAGTGGGGGACAAATTTGTTCTTCCCATAAAGGACTTGAGTTAC
This sequence comes from Meles meles, assembly GCF_922984935.1. Lineage (NCBI taxonomy): Eukaryota > Metazoa > Chordata > Mammalia > Carnivora > Mustelidae > Meles > Meles meles. The sequence continues at coordinate 116,415,269 of NC_060071.1, forward strand.
TTTGGGTTAGAGCGTAAATATGCAGTCACTGCAGGAAAGAGAATGAAGAACTCCCAGCCAGCAGGTGTCGGTTGTAATTGACTGAGTGTGTGAGCGGGAGCTGGTCAGCAGAGGATCCCTAGAAAAAGGAGTGTGTTCCTGTGCACTAACCAGGGAAGGGGCAGTCATGCCAGTAGACCTCCAGACCTACTGACAATGGTATGTCTAATGGCCAAGCCAACTGGGAGTGTTCCAGAACCATTGGCAAGAGCATGTAATAGCAAGTTGTAGGCTGTGGGGGAAATTTTTATTTTTCTTTCTACTATTTGCTCCTCCCACTTTCATTCATAGTGCTCATTAACATTTGTGATTCACCCTCCCTTATTCTAAGACCAGATGTTTCGGGCACGGTCCTACCTTCCGCTTAGGGGTGGAGCACAGGGTGAACCTAAGGTGCACATTTCATTCCTCCTGATTACAGTGTGAAATTAAGATTTTATTTATTTATTTGATAGACAGAGATCACAATAGGCAGAGAGGCAGGGAGAGAGAGGAGGAAACAGGCTCCCCGCTGAGCAGAGAGCCCGATGCGGGGCTCGATCCCAGGACCCTGAGATCATGACCTGAGCCGAAGGCAGAGGCTTTAACCCACTGAGCCACCCAGGCGCCCCTACAGTGTGAAATCTTAAGACTTTTGCGGGTCTACTAGAAAAGAGTCTGTGTCCTCAACTAGTTTTGGAGTTGTGAACGTGAGGCTGGAGCGGCTGGACCTACTTTGTCACCATGCAGTGAGACTCTGTCTGAAAATGGCATCAACCAAGAGGAGACAGAGACAAGAGAGGGAGAGAGAGAGAAACTGAATCCCTTGGAGCTCTCGCGTGAAGTCGTGCCTGGTGTCAGCTCCACTTCTGGCTTTCTCAGTTGTATGAACCAGTCGATCCCCCTTGTGCTCGAGCCAGCAGGTTGGGTTTTCTGCCACTTAGAACCAGGAGAATTCTAATGGCCTCTTGTTCTTCAGGCCATGTAAGCCTGATGGCAACTGCGTATTTGTTTCTTCTCAATTTTTCCTGATTTCGTGTCCTTATTTCATTCATTATCATGATTCATTTCATTATATTATTATTATTATTATTATTTTTGGTCACTGTGGATTTTCCAAGTGGTTCTTGCCAGGGTGAGTGAATGCACTGATTACATATGTGTGTGTATATATATATATATATATTTTTTTTTTCCATCCAAATAGCAGGGTTGTTTTTTTTTAATTATAAGGAAGTAAATGGGTTTTCTAATTTTATAATTTGGTCACTGTAAGCCCAGTTCCTTAAAGAAGGTGCAAATTGGGTTTCTGTCTTCAAAAGATGGAGGGTCAGATTCTAGATTGTGGAAAACGGGCCAGAGGAGTAAGTGTAGACTCTAGGCCTTTTCCCTGGAAGGACAACGTAATATCAATGTGGAGATGTGTGAGCATCGAAAACCTTTTACCTCCTTGTCCTTCAAGAACCACCTGAAATGTCTCCTCCTCCCCTTTTCCCATTCATTCAGTGATGACTTACCAGGTACTGGGTATGCATAGTGGAGAAAACTGACAAAAAACACCTGCTTTTATTGAGCTTGTATTCTAGCGAGGGCAGGAGGACAATAAACAAGGTAAGTATGTAACCTAGATAGTAGCGCACAAGTGGGGAAAGAGAGATGTTTCAGACAGGGTGATCGGAGCAGCAACTCTTCACCAGAGATCCAAGGAGAGTGAGGGAAGGATCCGAATGGTCATCAGGGAAGGGCACCCAGTTGAGGGAACGGCCAGTGCCAAGGCCTGATGCCGTGGCTGACCTGGCAGTTTGGGCGGGTGGGTGGGACCAGGAGATGGAGTTGGAGAGAAGGAGCCAGGGTGTGCCGGCACGCAGCGGTCAGGGTGAGGGGGTGGGAGGCGGGAGGACTTGAGGGCTTTGAACAGACAGTGACAGGATTTAACTCGTATTCAGGCAGGATCCCTCTGGCAGCCAGGTTGAGGATGGATGAAAGAGGGACCATGCGTGGAAGCAGGAGAGCACCTGGGAGGTGAGGGTGGCCTGGTCAGGAGTAGAGGCTGACAGGATTTCCTTATCGACTGCATCGATAGCCAGGATTGAACGAAGGCACTGAAGTTTTATTTTATTTTATTTCATTCCATTTTATTTTATTTTTCATTTCATTTTTTATCCTAAGTACTGATGTGTCAACTTTATTTATGCTATAATACACGCTTACAAATAGAAGTGTTCCTTCTCCAGGGCTGTGGCTGCTTTAGGGTAGGGTGCTTTTATTTCTCCATCCTTGTCTCCCCCAAATCTGTGTAGGAGATACTCCTGCAGGGAGCAGATTGTGTGTCAACGTGGAAAGCACGACATGCCTGGGAGCCTGAGCAGCTCTCCCTTGGGAATGCTTCTGGAAATGCTGAGCAAGGAAAGGTGGTGCTTTCCTCACTGTCTGGCAACACAGGCAAGCAGCGTGGTGGTGGACGTAAAGCTCAGGACCAGTGGTGGAGCAGACTCTCGGGTTTTTCAAGGTCAACGGAGATCAGGCCTCTGGGGTGGGTGGACTGGGCATAGGGTCAGGAACATCAGTGGTCTTGAACCACAGCAGGTGGCGTGCACTAACATGATGAAGAGCAGATACCAGCCCTCTGGAGCAATTGACAGTGGCAATGGCCATGAAGGACATCCAGGTCAGAGGCTTGGTAGAGTCAGGTGAGCCAGGGATGTGCCACTAACTAAGGTGAGCAGAGTGACAGCAGACAAAAGTGGTGTAGAGAAGTAGACAGATAACAGAGCGGGGAAGAGACTGATAATAAGTGGAAAGAGATAATCAAAAGGCTTCCCATCCTTTTGGATATTCTCAAGGAGGTACAAGAAGTCAAAGGATTGAGATCATGCCCTTGGTAGGTGGGTGAAATTGATCTAGAGGTCATCCTACAAACTATTAACTATTAACTACAACTTGTCCAGGGTAGAACCTAGGGCATATTCTGATTTATAAGTGTTGTCTCTATAGGACAGTTCTGTTGGTGATTATTAATGTCCTCTGTTCTCTAGGGGTATTAGCAGTGCTAAAGTGGTTTCCTTCTGGGTCTAAACCACCTCATCATTTGTCTTCTCTTTATCTCTGTTGTTTGTTGATGTCCCATACCGACCCATGTCCCTTACTGGCCCCTGCTGGTCAACACTATTTTGGTTGCTCCCCCATATTAAAGCTTGTAGAAGGGTTGTTGTGTCCTCCCGTCTCTGTCCGCAACTGTTTGTAAAGATTAGGCTTTAATGTACACAGACTTCTGTCTCAATTGTATAGCCTTAATCAATTTGGCTCTCTTTATTTCTTTTTTATGAGATCTATTGTCTTCTGATTACAAAAGAAATACATGCCCATGGTAGAACTCAATTGATTTTCTAGAGCTTTTATTTTAAATTTGCATTCCCTGTGAATGCCCATCTGGGCAATTTGGGAGATGCTGGAGGGGCAGCTCTCCTTGAATGCAAATGCATCCTGTGAGCCTTTGCTGGTGAAAGGGTGTCTGGGAAACAAGGATTCACAGCTGAGTGCTGCCTGGACAACCTTCCTCGTTGTGCAAACATCCTTCCCCTAGAGTTGTTTTTTGTCCCCCACTTTCAAACAGCTTTTAGCAACAGCAGCTGGAATGAAAGGCATTCACTTACCAGAGAATATGGGCTTGCTGGGGCTTTGTTGTTTCTCATTTCATGCTCTTCACTTGGACAGCTCACATGCAATTTGAAAGGGCTACGACCTTTGTGCAAAATTCTGTAGTTCACCCGTGTGCTGATTTTCTTGGGTACACGCTTTGGCTTCTGAGTGTGCAGGGATATCATGCTTATAGTCTTTGGTCAAAGTAAGAAAAATCAGGTAGCTAACCAAGGCTAGTTGCTATCACATGGGATCCATTTTCTTGTACCTTTTTCTTCCTCCTGAACTCATTGAATGCTACGGGTCACATACATGAAATTTACCTGTCTTCATAATCGCCAGGAAGAAAAAAAAAAAAAACCCTCATGGAGCATCCAGTTTGTGTCACTCACTTATCTTCTGTGGCACATAATCCTCACCACGACTTTTGGGGTAAGTATTGTCCCTACTTTACAGGTGTCCCTGGAACGTGGATGAAGAAATTGGCACTCAAAGAGGTTTTAAGTACCTGCCCAAGAATTTTGAGTCTGGTCACCAGATCTGCTGTAACCTTGGATAAGTTCTTAAATGCTATTTCAGGGCAAGGGCCAGAAAAATTGCAACTTGAGGAGAACAAATTAAATTGTTTAATTGTTAAATTGCAGAGACCAAAGGTGTTGATTTTCTGTCCAGATTATTTTTTTTCCAGCTCTTTCTCAGCCCTATTTTCTTCTTTTAAACAACCCAACCAGCCAGTTGTCCAGGGATTGATATATGGCTGGGAGCAAACTTGTGTGAGCGTAGGCAGGAGAGCCCAAGGAAAACCTACTGGCTTGGCTGATGAGGGTGACAGCTTGGTAATGGACCTCTGAGAGTGTATATATGAATTAAGCACCTTTCATTTCCTTTGCTGCGAAAACATCAATTAAGCCTGAATAATCCACGGGTTTTCCCCACTTTCAGGCAGAAGAAAATCAGCACAAATTGGCTGGAGTGTTTTTTCCTCTAGGTTTTGATCATTAATCGTCTTTGGCTCCTTTCTGCCCTCCCCCCACTCCCCGCACCCTGCCAAAAATACACCCCCACACCGCGATCTCTGGCACCCACTGCCAACACTCACAAGGCAATTTGTTCAGTCTTGAGTGTAAAGAAGATATGCATTCCATGTTCTGAAGGCTGAATCTATGGAGAGGGGGCCAGGCTACTCGCTGAAGGCTGGTGAAGGTTTGCTCAGAGCGTGTTTGCAGGTTGGCCAAGTTGATTGGCTTTGACATCACAGTCTGGTCCCTGGCTGGCTCTGCCTGGCACTTGAGCCAAACAGATGTGTCTCCGCAGGCCTCTCCATCTGACACCAGCCAGAGAAAGCCTCATTTGTCTTGGAAAGGCCTCCCTCAACTCATACTTTTTTTGAAATGATGCTGGAAACGCCATGCTGCAAGGTTCGATACCGGCATGGACCTTTCCCTCATTCCAGAGCCCGGTATGCCAGTGTTTTGGGTGACTCTGGGCCCCGTGGGTAGCATCCCCATTCCCTGGGGTGAGCAGACTCCTGGAGGTCATCTAGCCGCCCCTCTGCTTCTAGGCGGGACACACCTGCACCTGCCAGCCACCGCCTGTCCTTGCAAGGGCAACAGTTTACTAAGAGCCAATAGAGTGGCACTTCCCTTTCTGTCCTTCCCACATCTCTGCAGGGAAGGTCAGAGGGAACACACAAAACCGCTGACCATGCAGCTGCTTTGTCAGTTTCACTCAGTGTCTAATAGTTATTAATCAGCCCCACTTTCCAGATGAAGAAAATGAGGTTCAGAAAGCTTTACTTTTTTTTCTTTTTTGAGTAGTCATAAAAGTCGGGCTTTGTACTCTGAGTTGAGAGATTACAAACCCCACTCCCTGAAGTTTGTTTATTTTTTTAAAGTTGTGAAACACATGAGTCACACACAGAAGCAGGTATACATAAATCTCATATTCACCTGTCATTGGAAAAGAGCTAGAACAGTACTGTTATTTTATTTTATTTATTTATTTTTTAAAAGATTTTATTTATTTATTTATTTGACTGACAGGGATCACAAGTAGGCAGAGAGGCAGGCAGAGACAGGGGGGAAGCAGGCTCCCCGCTGAGCAGAGAGCCTAATGCGGGGCTCGATCCCAGGACCCTGAGATCGTGACCTGAGCCAAAGGCAGAGGCTTAACCTACTGAGCCACCCAGGTGCCCCAGTACTGTTATTTTAAATAGAACATTATGTTATTGTGTTATTTTGTTTTTTTAGTTAACTATTATGTGGTTATATTTGGTGTTTAAATAATAGTGGAAATATTTCATATAATTTTCACTTTTTGGTTTTGAAAAAAATTCGATTCTCTTCTCCATCTGCCTAGAGAGGTCCGCCCTGCAGACAGTACCCCATGGATGACTCCCACTGCCTCCCCACGTAAGCCTACCGTTGACATGGGGCTGCCATGTTTTGCATTTTAAGTTCTACTTAATTTATATCAGACCGTGATTTGCAGTTCTTTTTTCCTCTTGTGACTTGTTTTTTACTCATTTTTTGTATGTTAGATATCTATCTGTGTTGTTAAAAGTGATTATATTTCCTTTATTATAACAGCTACATAGTACTTTATCATATGGAAAGCCATAATTTTTTATTCATTCTTAAGTTAATGTGCATTCTGGTTATTTCCAATTTTCTGTATTACAAACAGTGCTGCAATGAATGTTCTTTTTTTTTTTAATTTAATTTTAGGGGCGCCTGGGTGGCTCAGTGAGTTGGGCCTCTGCCTTCGGCTCAGGTCATGATCTCAGGGTCCTGGGATCAAGCCCTGCATCGGGCTCTATACTCGGCGGGGAGTCTGCTTCCCCCTCTCTCTCTGCCTGTCTGTCTGTCTACTTGTGATCTCTCTCTCGGTCAAGTAAATAAATAAAATCTTAAAAAAAAATTATTTAAATTTGTTAATTAACATATTATTAGTTTCAGAGGTAGAGTTCAGTGATTCAGCAGTTGTATATAACACCCAGTCCTCATTACATCACGTGCCCTCCTTAATGCCCATCACCCAATTACCCCATCCCCCCACCAGCCTCCCCTCCAGCACCCCTCAGTTTGTTTCTTATGATTAAGAGTCTCTCATGGTTTGTCTCTCTGATTTCATCTTGTTTTATTTTCCCCTCCCTTTCTTCTATGATCCTCTGTTTTGTTTCTTAAATTTCACATATGAATAAAGTCAAATGATAATTGTCTTTCTCTGATTGACTTATTTTGCTTAGCATAATACCCTCTAGTTCTAGCCACATCATTGAAAATGGCAAGATTTCTTTTTTGATGGCTGCGTAGTATTCCATTGTATATATACACCACATCTTCTTTATCCATTCATCTGTTGATGGACATCTAGGTTCTTTCTATAGTTTGGCTATTGTGGACATTGCTGCTATAAACATTGGGGTACAGGGGCCCCTTCAGACCACTACATTTTTATCTTTGGTATAAATACCCAGTAGTGCAATTGCTGGGTGGTAAAGTAGTTCTATTTTTAACTTTTTCAGGAACCTCCATTCTGTTTTCCAGAGTGGCTGCACCAGCATGCATTCTCACGGACAGTGTAAGAGGGTTCCCCTTTCTCCACATTCTTGCCAACAACTGTTGTTTCCTGACTTGGTAATTTTAGCCATTCTGACTGGTGTGAGGTGGTATCTCACTGAGGTTTTGATTTGTATTTCCCTGATGCTGAGTGATGTTGAGCACTTTTTCATGTGTCTGTGGCCATTTGTATGTCTTCTTTGGAGAAACGTCTGTTCATGTCTTCTGCCCATTTCTTGATTAGATTATTTGTTCTTCGAGTGTTGAGTTTGATAAGTTCTTAATAGATTTTGGATACTAACCCTTTATCTGATAAAGTTTTTGCAAATATCTTCTCCCATTCTGTAGGTTGTCTTTTGGTTTTGTCGATGTTTCCTTCACTGTGTGAAAGCTTTATATCCTGACAAAGTTCCAATAGTTCATTTTTGCCTTTGTTTCCCTTGCCTTTGGAGACATGTTTAACAAGAATTTACTGTGGCCGAGGTGCAATGTACATTCTTACATGTATCTCTTTGTATATACATTTGAGAATTTCTCTAAGAGTGGATTAATTAATTAATTAACTCATTGTCTCTAAGAGCGGATTCAGAGGATGCATTTCATTGGTTACTTCTGAATTGCATGCCAACATGGTTGCATCAATCTACACTCCTGTTAGCCACATATAAAAATTTCTTTTCTCCACATGCTCATTAATGCATGGTGTTGTTAGATGTTTCTGATATGCTGTGGTGCTGATATGATGGTGTAAAATGGGACCTCACTGTTCTTTTCCCTATCCCCATGGAATGTGCTGCAATGCCTGTCACCGGGACCTTGTCTGGTGGTTGGGGGGAGACTATGTCCCCACAATCAAGATGGCTCCAGGGTCTCTGGGTCCCAATGACAGCCTTGTGGCAGAGCTGTAAAGAATCTTGCTGAAGATTTGCTGCAGTTGATGGATGCCTTCCCTTCGCATGTCGTGTCTCTTCCAGAGCCCTCTGCTGAACCTCAGACCTTGTGTTTGGAGTAAGTTAATGGAGCCAGGATATCCTCGGCTTTTCACCCGTGAGAGATTCGAGGTCAAATGGCCTCAGTGAACCTGTCAAACATCTGGCCGTTGTCTTTGTCTTGAAGGCCATTCTGTCTCTAATCCCTTCATTTCCATGTAACCTCTCCCCTTGTTACCCTTTCCCATAAATCCTCCATCTACACGCTCTTTGGGCTAGTGTTTCATGACCACTGGTTTATGAATGAGTCTGAGCAAACATACCGTGTTGTATCCAGGTCCTCTTCCAACCTACTCCTCAAAGACGGTCGTTTGGAGGTGTCTCTCCTCTCTTTCTCTTTTGTTGATCTATGTTCACTATTAAGGTCCAGAATAGAGAACTAAGATTGTTTACTGGCTGCCAGAAAAAGTAGGATTGTAAGACTCAGCTCTGGTTCCCTCCTCTTAGATCCATTCACATAGTTATATTCTGATATGGGAACAAATTTAATGGGTAGAGAGAACTTTGGGAAAAAGGAACCAGAAAGGTAAAGAAAGATGCTGTAGTTTTCCCAGACTGTGATATGGCATACAGCCAGAGATCATGAAAAGATTGTGTGCTTTTGGAGTATCCAGGCCTATTTGAGTTCCAGTTTTCCACTTACTGGTTATGTGACCTTGACCATGTTACCAAGCCTTCACCTCTCTGAGACTCAATTTCCAGACTTGTAAACAACTTTTCTAGAGCTGGGCAGTTTAGAGATAATGGATGTGAATCACTCAAAGATCAGGCACAGCTCTGATCAAAGCCAGGTCAGGGCCTGATTGAGCATTGTCCATTCCTGGCTCATTCCTCTGTCTTACACACACACACACACACACACACACACACACACACACCACATAATATAACACATATATACACATGTCATATACACGCCACACACACTAACCACCCAAGAACCACCCCCACATAGCCCACATACACACATATACTTATACCCTCTCCCACATAGACACCCCACCCACACAGATACACACAACACACATATACACACATTACACACACATACCTACTCTAAGTGGTTTCCCATCCACTCAGCTGACTTGGTCAAAAAGGACAATCTCTGCTATAACTTGAACATCCTAAAACCCATTTTGATTTCCCTGGGAGAGAAAAGAATCCAGTTTCATCACTTTACCTGAGACGTTCCAGGAAATAAATAGAGGGAAAGAACGAAGTCACGATCCAGGAAAGAGGTTAAAAAAAAAACAACCCAATAAACTGCCCATCAACTTGGCTATTTGGTTGTAATTCCCGCAGAAATGTCCTGGGGAAGAGCAGGTCAAAGCTATTGTCTAAAAATTTAAGGGTTTTGGATGATGATTTGTCTCCTCGTTTCACTGGGAAGTCGGCTCCTTGTTTACTCAGAGGGGCTCTCTGGAAGAGATAAGAACCAGGGTAGTAACATCACCTTAGAACCATGAATATTGGGGCACCTGGGTGGCTCAGTCGTTAAGCATCTGCCTTCGGCTCAGGTCATGAGCCCAGGGTCCTGGGATCAAGCCCCACATCGGGCTCCCTGCTCAGCGAGAAGCCTGCTTCTCCCTCTCCCATTCCCCCTGCTTTCGTTCCCTCTCTCTGTGTGTCTGTCTCTGTCAAATAATAAAATCTTAAAAAAAAAACAACCCTGAATTATGTTATCTTTCTCAGAATGTCTCAAATGTATGTTAAGTGATTATGGAGCACCTTTAGGGATGTGTCCCAGCTGACAGCCATCTGCTCTTGTCAAGTCCCATGAGCTGTGGCCAAACAGCAAGTCCCTTAGATTCACAGTGGATTATAGTTTTGGGTCCCAGTTTCTAACCAGACAATGAGAAAAATATACACCATCAGTCTCCAGGTGTGTTTTGTATTATGTACTATGATAGTTAGGGAGCACCACCTTTTCACAGAAGGAATTTAATTTCTTGAGCAGTACTGGGCTCAGCCCTGACAGGTGGTCTCTCACCATGTCCGCATGAAGTGGGGGGGAGGGTGCTGCCATTCTCCCCATTTTACAGGTGACAAAACCGAGTCCAGGAACCTGCTTAGTGTAACACTACTCACCAGTGGTAGAGCCAGGATTCCCATGCAGCAGCTCAGCTCCGGAACCCGGGCTCCCTTCTCCCGTACTGTGTACCAGAGGTCACCCAGTGTGGTGCTGCTGGGGTTCACTGTCATCGGGGGCAAGGCCAAACTCAGGCTATCAGGAGAGTAAGCCCTGCCTCGCAGGAGACTTGATGATGTCTCCGCAAGAAAAATGACTGTTCGATTACATGCAGGCTTCACAGGCAGAGCAGTGAGAAGATCAGCTGGCAAGAACCTGGGGTCTGGTTTTCCTCTCTGCTCGCCTCTCACTCGACTGATTCTTCTGGGGAATCTCGGCATTTGGGGTGGAACAAGTGTGTCCCCACCATCCCTGCTCGTGCCACATCCCTGGCCCTGAGGCACTGGCTGCCAGTCGGGTGCGCAGTCACTGGAGCTGACCTGAAGGGCCCCTCCCCATTTCCCTGTCCTCCCACCTCGCTGAGGAGCCATGAGCGGACATCTTGCTGGTGTCCTGAGGTGTTAGCAGCTGAGGTGTTAGTCTGAAGGGCTGGGGGAGAGGCTGAGGGGACAGCACCTCCTCCTGTGGGGGAGGGTGGAGTTTCCACTGTGAAGAGGCAGAGGACACTGGAAGGTGACCCATGACCAGAGTAGAGGACTGCATGGAAGGGGAGGGATGGAGAAGGGAAGTGAGACCAAGGTCTGGGGGAGGGACCTTCGTGAACAATCCAGTTTGTGAAGGTTGTCCTTCGTAAACTGAAGTGACCACCTCTTCTTTCCCACCACATGCTGCCATCTGAGACTCTAGTCTGCTCTGGGCTTGACATGGAGAAGGCTGACTAAGGAGAGCTTGAAAGGAATAAAGGAAAAAAACACCGTAGATGCTTCCAGCCAAGAAGGAGCCAGCAAACCCCCTTCCTTCCTGGCAGCATCATCTCTCAAGAGATGTGGCGTCTCACTGTGGCACAGAAGACCCCTCTGAGAGCAAGGCCTGTTGTGATCTGTCACACTGACACAAGGATTTCAGGATGTTGCCCCCTATGGGAGGGCATTTCAGAGGGAAAGTCCCATTTAGCATTGAATTATATGTCCTTTTCAGGCTAATCTCAACCCAGCTCCCAGAGGGATCCTATTAAAATTTAAGTCAGACCATGTCATTTCTCTGCTCAAGACCCCCCACTAGCTCCCCCTTTCACACAAAGTAAAAACTGAAGTCCTCCCAATGACATCAAATGCAGGTTTTGGTGATTATTACTTCTATGACCTCACCTCCTTCCCCATCCCCCTCACTCACTCTGTTCCTGCCACATTCCTCTCCCTGGAATGTGCTGCTGCTGCCTCAGGGCCTTGGCACTGGCTACTCCTCTGCCTGGAAATCTCTTCCTCTACACGCCTTCATGGCTGTCTGTCCAAATTTACGGAAATGTCACCTTTTTAGTGAGGTTCCCCCTGACCACACTTTTCAAACTGCAAACACTTCTTCCCTGGCCCCCAACCCTTTGAATCCTTCTCACCTTCCTTTACTTTTTCCACAGCAGCTGCCACCAGGATCCAGGATACTCACTTGTGTATTTATTGAATATATTTAGACTCTTTCCCATCACAAAGACAGAAGCTCCACAACAGGAGAAATTTTCATCTGACTTATTCACGGATGTATCCCTAGCGCCTCGAACGGTGCCAGGAGAAGCTTAATACGAACCGTTGAGTGAAATATTTCCCATAAACTGGCATTCCTCTGGAGACTAGGGCTCTGGGGATCTAACTGAGATGCCTCCCGAAGCATTGAAGCTTTCATGTTCATGTTCATTTCTCGTCCTCCTGTCAGTGTGGATGCTGTCAGCTTAACCCTTACCCAGCCACAGCACCGAGAAGCTAGATGTTCTCTGCATACACCTGCCTGATCTCTGCTTCTCAGATTGGGTTGCACTGACCCTAGGAGCGGCCTGTTGGAGCCCCCCACACCATGCTCTGGGGTACCCTGGAGTGACCTCTTCCAGCCCAGGCTCTCTGGCTTCCTGGGCCTCCTGTCCAAGTCTTGACCTGATGGTCCATGAAACGGAGCTGCTCCCATTCCTAGGTGAGCCTCCTGGGCCCATGCTGTGGCTCTCCCAGAGTCTGTCTCTGTTCTGTTTATTTTTTCCTTGAACCAGAAATTTGGGAACTGAAAGCTGCAGCCATGGGTGAGGAGCAGGATGGGCATATGCACACTCCCAGACAAGGGAGTTAATGGCTTTCTTCCAGGCTGGGGATGAGAATTGCTTTGTGTTAATTTAATGAAAATGACACAGCAGAGCCCGAGTTAAGACCAAAAATGATTCAGAAATTCTAAAAGTTAGGATGGATCAGCAGGTTGAGAACTCTTTAAAATTCTAATGAGCTTTTTAGCATTTGCGCTAGTTGCTGGGCTTAAAGGAACACACCAAAAAAACCACAGAACAAGAATTCCCTTTTAGGAAGGACAGTGATGTTTAATGCATCTATTTCCCTCTATGTGTTCAGTTTCCATTTCATTCCGAGATCCTGCTAAACTCAGGAGGTTGCCTTTGGCTTTTCAGCACTGCAGGGGATGATCTAAATCTAAATAATAATAAAAAGCCACTGCTTTTATTGGAATTTTATTTTATAAGTTGATGGAAACATTTCATATACACATTAGGTTTTGTAACCCAATCTTGGTACTTGCTGAGTCCCGGAGGGGCTGTTTCACTACTTGGGAGTTCCCTGGCGTTTGCGTTACTCCTCCAAGGCAGAAGGAGAAAATGTTTTCAGTGAAGGCAGAATAATGTTTTTATTTGAAAGGATTCATGTGTAAGTCGGGACACACACATTCATAGGCGCACACACACACACACACACACACACACACACACACCCTTATACATTCTTTCTTACACAGGCTATATCATAAAATTATAGAGTTTTAGAATTGAAAGGACCTTAGAGATGATCTGTTCTCACACTGGCATCTTACATATGAGGATGCTGCTGCCCAGACAGATGAAGTACCTCATCCAAGGTCACCGGCAACGAGTGAAAGAGTCCAGACTACAATTCAGGTTCCCTGACTCAAGTCTAATTTTCCTTCTGCTACAGCACATTGACTCCCAAATAAGATAATGCATATGAAATCATTTTGAAAACTGGAATGCATTATGCAAGTATTGAGTGGGGAGTGGGAGCATGAGAATTAGCTTTTTTTTTTATTTTTAGGGACAAGCCTGATATGCTCAGCTCTCCTTCCAAACGAAGTGGATATATGTGATGTGAGTCACACAACATACTTCTAATTAGGCTTCTGGATTTGGCCTCCAGTAAATGAGCCTCAAAGGGGTCAAACCGAGACACATTCCTCATTCAAATTCAACATGTATATATCCCATCTTTTTCCCTTCCCTCTCACCCTCTCTCTCTACCTCCCTCTAGTGCCCACATTCAGTTATTGCATGTAAGCCAATGCAGCATATACGCCTTACAAAATGTTCGTGTATTTTTTAATTAAAATTATCTGGTCTATTTTTTATATCAGCAGCTGTTGTCAAGAGCATTGTTAGAGTGTTTTTCATATCGACAGGGATAATTGGCTGATACAAAGACGTGGATATTGTTTAAAAAAAGTATTTAAACTAGTTTGTGATTAGCATGAGGACATATTTAAAGTTTGCTTGTTAAATTGTTTTCAGTACACTTAAATCACATAAAAAGTCTTTATAAATAATTGAGACATTTTAATGGCAAGGAGATATAAATGTTTTAAGGTAGCAGGCCAACTAAGTGAACTAACACATGATTCATCCAAAGAAGTACTACTTTAACTATTTGGAATACTGGCAGTTACTAACTATTATCACAGATGACTTGAGGTATTGAAATTTTATTTTGGTACTGTTAATAGATTAATTCACTAAGTTATATGGTAATTACAATTAATTTTTCAGTGGTTTTATGCTAACCTCTCTGCTATGTGTATTTCAGCCCTGATCCATTATAAGTTCTGTGTTCCCTTAAAAGGAGTGTATCTGACATTTCAATATTCTAGCCGGGTCCCTTGTTATGAAATATTGGCAACAACACCCAAAACTCATAGGAAGAAGACTCTTTGGTAGTCTTGCCTAAAATCTCTGGATCGAGTAAGATAAATAGGTTGCTAGCAAACTCTATAAACTCTGGACTCCATCTCCTGACCTTAAAAGGTCCATCCAAAAACCTGAGTGATATTTACAAATGAGAGCCTTCTCCCTCGTTCCCAGCCCTTGTCAGGCTATGACAAAGAGTTCGGCGTACATGCTGAGGAGAAGTGGCTCTGTGCACCTTTCCCTGCTACCTGTCTTGATCTACCAGCCCTCAGCTGTCCTTCCACACCCTTCCTTGCTTAGAAACACACACGGCACCGCCACCCTGTTGCACACTGGGTCACGCACTTGCACACCTGCATTCCGAAGGCTGGAAGAGGGGAAATTGTCAAGGTGGACAGTGGGCTCAGGTGTTGGTGGAGCGGCGGGCACGGGCTGCGGCTCTCTGGGCTGCTGCCTTGCTGGGCACAGCTTAGCAGGAGACCGTGGTCTGGGGACACCCTGACTGTCTCACCCTCTCTTGAAGAAAACTGTCAAATAAGAGAGAATGAAAATGAAGCTACAAAATAAACATTGTTAAGGTTTTAAAATATAAGGTAACATCCTACTTTAACACTCTAAGTGCCATCCAAAAATTCAGTCACATAAACTGTAGGGGAGCCTGATCACCAGGTTAATGAGAAGAGATCGGCGTGAGCCAGCAACCCAGGGCCGAGCTGACTGCCCAGTGTGTGATATTGGAATGGGCTTTAGCAGAAGTACTTGAGGGAGAGGTTTTAGCACTCCTGAGGGTGGAATTTGGGGTGGCTACCTGTACTTTTTCCACCTTCCTCTAGGGACAGACTTCTCTCTATCTGTAGGGGAGTGAGTGACCCAGGAGAGGCCAACTACAGCCAAACAGTGGCTGCAGATATGGTTCCTGGGACAAACACAAGGCAGGTCCCTCAGAGTCCTTCCCTGAGACTGTTCTGTCTTCACGAGGCTGGAAGGGCCTGTGTCCAGGGGACCTGGGTGGATATGCGGAGAAGCAGAGAGGCCATCTCAAAGAGAAATTTCCAGTGCTGTTCTCCCTAAAGCCAGTTGTACCCACTCATGTCCCTTCTTGCAGTTTAGCATTTTTTCCCCTTTTTTGGCCTAAGTCAACTTTAGCTTCTGTTACTTGCAACTGGAAGACCCTTGAAAGATAGAAATGACTCCACGGGTCTGGAGTCTGAAGGCGCATTAGTGAGACAGTGGTCACAAGGGACAAAATCCCATCTTCAGTTAGCTTCAGCAAGAGAGAGATGTGTTGGCTTACAGTGGCAGAATGTCCAGAATGTCCATTTTAGACACCCAAATGGTACAGGATCCCACTTTTTCTTTGACCCTCTCCTCCCCTTTCCTCAGTCTTGGTTTTATTCGCAGTGTGGCTCTCTCTGCCCATGTCAAATAACCCCTGCCTCCCGGGGATAGAAAGGATAGGGGCCCAGGAAAGGAACAGGAAAGGAACAGGAAAGGCAGAATAGAAACTATGAAGGGGCAACAGATATGGCAGAGAAGTGACATTTAGGTAGCCAACCTTGTGGAGAAGTCTTCTGGTTTCCCCTGGGAGGATGGGACCCTGGGAACCCGCCACACACTTGTGCAGAGGTCCCAGCAATGCATGCTTCCAGGGGTGAGCAATCTTCCGGAAGGAAGTCAGTGCCCCGGAGAGCAGGCTGCCGGGGGGAGGGGGGGTAGGGGGGGAAGGGACACAACGAGGACAGGCCAACAGCCTCAGCCAGCTGTCCTATATACAGGAGGCTCAGGCTAGGGCTTCCAGGGGATGGACAAGAAATCTGCCTCTGGGGATTTTTCTCTCTTTCTCTTTCTCTCTCTCTCTTTTTTTTTTTTTTTTTTTTTTTTTTTTTTTTTTGTTTAATTGATAGCTTTTCTCTCCTTTTGGCTTGACCTGCGTAACAAGGAAGGGAGAGCTGACTTAATTGTCGAAAGCAGACAACTTTGCTAGAGACTGGGGTGTGTGGCAGCTGCAAGGTGTCACCCAGGATTTACTGCCCTAAATGGATCAGGTATAAGAAACAACCATTAGTGAACGCTGACGATCTCAGATGACATCGGGTAAGCCCTGAGCAGCTCAGCATGTGATGTTCTAGTAGATTACAGGTGGAGTTACTGAAATCCCTCGTTAGTCAGTGTCTTTCCTGGGATGCATCTGAAAGGTCCTGAAATCTTTGTCGAGTGTGGTGTCTTTTTAGGCTCACCCTCTCCTTTCTCCAGCAGACGGTGTTTGGGGAAAAAAAAAAAAAAAATGGGTTGGCGAGAAACCAGGCTGAGAACTGAGTCAAAGGGGAGGGAGCTGCCTGGCTTCAGAGGATGACTGTGGTTTGGGGAGCAAAGTAGATAATCTCATCACCTTCACAGGAAGGGCTTGGCCCCTGGAGGAACTCCAAACCTCACAGGGGTTTGTCAGAGGCTTGTCAGGTTTCCTGTGCTTGTCCTTGGCAGGGCCATAAATCCATCCCAGCTGAGAAAACTGTTGACTTACAGCCCCAAACCAATCAAGTCAGGCCTTAATGGGCTCAAACTGGTTGGCTGCTTCCATTCTTGAATTCGATTCTGGATCAAAATACTGATTTAAGGCACTTTTGATTTCCTGTACTCCTCTCCACCCGGAATGAGGAGGTGGTATAACCTTAATGTTAAGCCAGGAAGGCAAGGGAATGAGGGGGCAGGCAGGCAGGCAGGCAGGGAGGGGTTAGTTCTAGGCTCAGAGTCCATCTTCTTGGCTTGGAGACCGTTACAGTCCACATCGATGGCTTGGGTTTTAGAGATGGAGACCGGCATGTAGCCTGGCATCAGCTGGAGATGCCAGTGGGGTAGAAGGCAGGCATGGTTCCTGCTCATCTAGAACACAGAGTCCACGAACAAATCAATGAACCTTATAAAAAATATCTGGAAATGTTCCTATTAACTGGCATAAGAGAAACTATAAATGAACGCAGCCTGGTTGTTCCTGCAAAGGACTCTGGGTGGGAACAGGAGGACTGAGAAAGAGAGGAGGGGGTCATGGGGGCCGGATCTCTGGCAGGCACGGGAGGAGCTTTGCTTAGGTTTTAAAGATGGAAGCAGAAAAAAATCTGAATAATTCATCACTTACAACACCCACTGAGAGCCCTCTGTGTCTGGGACATGGCAGGAAGGATGAGGGGAAGGAGTGAAGCCAAAATGCTCCCCCATCTCGTTAATTCCAGGGTGTCTCCAGCTACCTTCCCCCGGGCCCAGCCACGTGGGCTAGAGGGAGAGAGGAAGGAGGGAAGGCAGCCAGGTTGGAGAGGGCAAAGTCCGATTTTCACCCACCACACAGGACTGGGTTGTAACTAATGAGATCTAGGAGCTGGCCCTGTGATGGGACATGCTGGCTGTTCTCCGGTCTCCACAGTGGGGTAAGTGAAATATTACACCTCTCCTCATTTCTCCACCACATTCGGGGATAATGACTGTCACACTGCTCTATTTGTTCTGAAGGAAATCAAATCTGCCTCTGAGCTCCCACTTACCAGTAGTGAGAAGTCATGATTGGTTACAGGTTAGCCTCACTGCTCCCTTGGAATCTTGTGGAACTCTCAGAGGACACAGGCGGAGCATGGTCTTCTGGGGCAGGGCCTCTGGTCTCCGCATTCTTAGTGTCGCTGCTGAGGAAAGGCCTAGAGGAATGGGGGGACCCATGGCTTCTAGACCAAGGGTGTTCAAGCTGCCAGGCCTGACGTCCGTCCCTGGGCACCCACATCATGGCACCCTCAGAGAGAGGGCACAGTGGATACGCTCATCCTTTCCTTCCCTTTGGCCTTGAAGAAACCACCCGTTTCTCTTCCTGGAATAGGCTGTTGCTCCTCTTGTACCGCCTTTCTTAATTGGCTTAGTCTTCCAAACCAGGTGCTTCTATGGGGAGGGGAAGAAATGTGTGCCTGCACACACATGCATGGCTATCTCCTGGACACTGACAACCAGGGAAACTCCCCCCAAACTAGGGAGCCCGACTGTGCCACAAAAGACCTTTTGGGATGGCAGAGGTAAAAATGCCATCCAAATTCCAAGGTGACCAGCCTGTGGTGAGGGAAAGCCCCAAAGGCCTACCCACCCCCCACCCCTCCTCACTGAGGGATTGAGTGTTCAGTAACTAGAGTGTGTCCCAGGTGAAATGGCTGCAGATGTGTGAGTAGAAAAAGCTGTCCCCTGGGGGGGACTGATTCTGAGCCTCAGTACTGCCTTTGCAGCCTGGAAGGCAAGGGTGAGCCACGTCCTTGTGAACAGGGATGCTGAATGCTGCTCTTGTCTCCACAAACCCTGGCTCCATTCTTGCTGGGTACCCGTCGTGCCCGTGTCATTGAGGAGGGGCTGCTGGGGGCAAGGCTGGGATGTGCAGCTTCAGGGAGCCCCTTCGAGGTCTTGTCTCGCCAGCAGGCTGCAAAAAGGGGAGGGACCCTCAGAAACCAAGCATCCGGGGTCCAGGGGACCCAGCCAGGAAATGGGGTGGAGGTTGGACCTGCTGGGCTTTGGGGAACTCATACCATTGCTTTTATGCAATGGGCGCCACAGAATGCCACGGAATACCACATAGTTCTGGGGCATCTCATTGTCCGTGGCACTGAGTCACCAACAATTCCTCTCCTCCCTGGATAGGAACCATGGCTCTGTCACATGTTCTATTAGATCCTGACAATTGCGTCTCCAGTGGATTTCCTTCAAAATTATAGGCTGTCATCTGCAGTATGGGGGACATTTGGGGTTGAGTTTAGCAGGTGATCCAAATGATGGGTTAACTGAGCCCACGGAGAAAAAGAAAATCCAAATAAAAAGCAGGAATAAAATAAATAGAGGAACATCTTCCCAGCGCGAAACTGCCAAGTATTAAAGGCTCACCGATGGCTTTCTTCTCTCAACTTGCTAACTTTGGTTGCAATAATTTATTTAAAAAAATACAATAAACTTCTCTCCTTATTTGTACGGTCTGTATTCGCGACGGCTGTTGTCATACCGTTATCACAGCTGCCGATCGTATTGGAAAGCAGAGCGGTAAGAACCTTTTGGGGCATTTTTGTCCTGTCCCTAGAGGACAATTGCTCTTTCTCGTGTGCTCTCCTGGGCTTTGGAAGGGCTAGTTTAAAAGGATCCAGAAATGAAGTCCTGTCACTTCCTCTGGGAAAGACTATTTTAAAGTCAGATCTTATCACAAAGATAAGTTTCTCCCTTGTTATTCTTTCCCAACTTTCTGTTCTAAATGTCATCCTCGCAATCATTAATCACAATGAATAGGAAGTTATAATTAATAGAGGCCCAAACCATTCAAGTGGAAGATTATTCTTTTGAATTCTTGTATTTTTCTTGAAAGATGTCCTTGAGTTAATTATTTAGTATTTGGGATTTTTTCCCCCCACAATCTTGTTTCCAAAAAGAACAAATCGATCCCAATAACGTGGGGGTTGAGGGCATTCTGTATAATGTATGCAGGAGACAGATGTTAAGGATACAAACAAGGCTCCAGGGGCTGCTCCCCCTGCTGGCTTTTTAGAAAGGAGAAAGAAGAGCTGCCTTGACTGAGAGGCAGGACCCCAAGACGCCCTTAGGGTACAAAACCCAGAAGATTGTGCCCAGGGCCAGGTTCTCTGGGAGGCAAGTTCCAAGAGCGGGGCTGGGCTGGGTGCAGCGGGGGAGGAATAGAGGAAGCTTTCACAAGTTCAGGAAGATTTGGTGGTGGCAGGTTCCCCAGCCTGCCATTCTGTGCACTGAGCAGTCCCGTCTTTTCGATGGAGGCATCCTGCGCTCCCAGGGTTGACAGCCTCCATCACACTGGGAACGTGGGACCTTTAAGTCCTAAGCTGGAATATGGAGGCAACCACCTGACAGGGAGACACTGGGAGTGCAACTGAAAAACCATACAGCTGTAGTCTGGGTCTGTGGCTGAAAGGGAGGGGCAGAGGATGTGGAAACCTCTAGAGGATTCTCCCAACAGCCTCACTATTCCCTGATCTGCTGGCCTGGACTTTGCAGCTCAGCTTCTCTCCTGGGGCGAGCTGTAGGATCCCGTTCCCAGGTACATTCCATATTTATGTCTGGTGTTCTCTTGCCAGTCTCACTGGTGCCCCGTGTTTCTGAAAAGGACATTATCGTGTCTGTATTCTCCCGGCCCAGCCACTTCCCGGATTCCTGAGCCCCAGGGAGGAAGCCGAGCGCTGCCAGGCTGTGTGCACTGGGGGCAGCTCTGGTGTTGGGTGACAGCGTCGGGCCCGCAGTCCTGCCGACCTCACTTCACCCTGCTGGCCTTGAGAAAGCCCCAGATCCGGATGGAATTCCATGACAGAGAAATGTAGCAGTTAGGGCATTGTGGCTGGAATCCTGGGCGATACAAGGGCGAGGAGGGAGCCGTGCGCTTAAATCTGAGTCTGAGGGAGGGACTACAGTTCTCCCACTCGCGCATCCGCCATTGACACAGCTAGAGATTCATTCTAATGATGACAAAGCTGAGCCCATGCAGCCTTAGAAAACTGTTTCCAGCCTTGAATCTTGGTTGTAAATAGTGACAAACACGACCCCAGTTGTTCCCCGCCCTATAGCCACTCACAAAGAAATGTGGCTTTGCACTTTTCTCCTCAGAGAGAAGGAATCTAGTTCTCCCGCCCTGCGATCCGGGCTGCCCCCAGCCTCCCTTTGCCTAGTGGAACGTGGCGGAGCGATGGCATGCCAGTTCAGGGCCTGGGCCTCAGGGAGTCTTGAGCACTTCTACTCCCTTTCTCTCTCTGTCCTTCTCTGTCTCAGAACCCTGTCACCTAGAGGACAAACCCAGGATAGTGGTGTTCTCTGTCAGCAGAAGAGAGGCCACATGGAAAGATGGCCAGTGGTCCCAGCCTAAGGACAACATGGACCATCTTATAACCTGCTGACGCCAGACACCTGTGAAAACCCAGCCAAGACAAGGAGAGCGACCTGCTGTGCCGTCAGTGGACTGCCAGAGTATGAGCAAGCCTGGCTGAGGCTACAGACTTCCCAGCCTACACATAGGCTTATAGCCAACCCTCAATGCCGCCAGGTTTGGGGATGTTTTGTTACACAGCAGTAGCTCTCTCTTTCTCTCTCTCTCTCTCTCTCTCACACACACGCACACACACACACACACACACACATATGGCAGTTGGTTCCAGCCAAGGTAGACTTCTAGAAGGTGTGGACCATTCCAATAACAACCAGCACACCCTCATGCTGCCCAGTGCTGTCTTCTGGCCAGGCACCCATCAGCCACACCTTCAGTCCTGCAGGCAGCCTCTCCCCTGCAATCCCTCACAGCCCACCTCTGGGGTCTGCAGACTGCTTACGGAGCAGAATGAGGGCCTCGTAGCTGCCTGCGAGGAGGGTTTGTAAACCCTGATAGAGAGGAGCTCGGGTCTCTAGGGCTTCAGGACCGCTGAGGCCTGCCCAGAGGCCTTGGAGCTGCAGGTGGGGTGACTCCTACTTTTACAGGAGCTCCTTGCCCCTTAGGATTGCTGGGGCTCAGGAAAGCACCACAGGGTGAGGCTGGCATGACCCTCACAAAAGGGGGCACTCTTGTTCCCACTCCTGCTGCTGGGATTGTGGTTCTATAGGCCTAGGCTGCAAAGAAGCAGGGCCCTACACTTTGGGGTGCAGAGTGAGCCACAAGCTTGCTGCTTTCTCAGAATCCTGTCTTAGGTTTGCTCTTCTCTCCCTCAAGTCTGGAGTTCCCACAGTTAGAGTCAAAGTTGGCCTTTTAAAATGATGATAGTACTGGGACACCTGGCTGGGTCACTCCACAGAGCATGGAACTTTTGATCTCAGGGTCATGAGTTCGAGCCCCATGATGGGGATAGAGTTTACACACACACACACACACACACACACACACACACACACACACAATGATAGTATGTGTATTATCTCATTTGTATTTTTCTCACCAATGTCAGGTAAGTAATTTTATTCCCACTTTTGAGGAGGAAATCAAGGTAAGGCAAGTTGACTAACAGCCCAAGGCCATGCTGCCCCTAAAGAACAGAGCTGGGATTGAACCCGTGTTGCCTGGTTTGAAGGGCCCAGCTTTTACCCACTGTGCTACACCAGCATAGACAACAGAGCAACAGAGGATGCCTTCAAAGGGCCACTGTGAGTCCTACCTAACTGGGCAGAAGGGGTGGGCGTTGAGTTGTATCAAGTGGTTTGAGTCAGTGTCCCCTCACAGTGAGAGAAGATGGGCCAGGACCCCTCGGTGGTTCTGACACTGGTCACATCGGCTCCCTCAGCGCCTACAACACTGTGCATGCCTCCACAGTACCAAATCTCGCTGCAGCCCTGCTGGTGGCTTTCTTGCCTCCTCAGGGAGACCCTTTGAACCTCTGGAGATGAGGGCTCATGGCATATTACCTGCCCATGGTGAGGAGGACTCCGGGCCCACAGGTCCGCTGTAGACCCAGGTCAGGTGAGTTGTGGCAGAGCATTTGGGCAAATCAGACAAGACAGGCCAGGTTTTGCAAATGTGGCCCCTGAGACTGGTGGCTGAAAACTCCCCATTCTTAAGGGTGATGGAAAAGTCTTGAAGGGGACGAGAGATCATTTTCGAGGGTGTCAGAGTAAGGGGAGGCCACTTTTGGTGGTGATATAGGGAGAAGGCCATGTGGGGATAGAACATTGATCAGGGCATTGAGAGAAGGGGAAATGCCATTGTTTATCTCTCACAGCCACCACCTTCACGGGAGGCCTGTTGATGAGAGTGTCAGGGAGACTAGCTACTGGTCCAAGTTCTTCTCCTTCTAGGCAAAGACTTTCTGGTGCATCTCAGAATGAAGGCTTGCAATGTAGCTGGGGTGTGTATATGTGTGTGTGCGCGTGTGAGAAACCAAGGCATTGTAGCTATTTCTGTTGGTCTTGGTGGGTCATTCAGGAAGGCTCCTCTATGTGCTAAGGCAATGGGATGGGCCACTTGGGGCCAAACCTTAAGGCTCACAGAGGTGGCATGGAGCATCCCCAAAGCTAGGCTTGGACTCAAATATATAGCAGGGAATCCCTTCATGTGGTTCTCAACTCCCCTCCATTAGGTTCCCATGGAGGACTTGTTAGACACGCAAATTCCTGGGTCCCCAAAACCTACTGCCTCATAATGAGGGGGGCTGGCCCAGGGAATCTACTTATTTAGCAATGTCCCGTGGTGATGCTTCTAGCACACTTAATTGGTGAACCAGGGCCTGGAGGAGACCTGACCCAGTCCTTCAGGACCAGCAGGCAGCCTCATGCATAGGCTCCAAGGCCAGGTGGGCAAGCACAGAGCTCTCTCAGTCTTCACAATGATCCCATTCTCCATACATTCCCTCCTCTGTACTATTGGCTTCCAAACGTATCTGCACACCAGAATTGCCTGGGAAGATTTTTCTAGAATATGTATTTCAAGTCCTCATCCTAGACCAACTAAAATAAGATCTCATAGGATGGGGAATTTCCTCTCCTTTTTAGAAGAAAAAATCTCCCCAGGTATCAATCTTGAATACCTTGATATTCAACCAGGTGAGGGAACCATTGGGCGCTACCCATTCTGGCTCCTACACAGGTGACCTGTTCTTACATCAGCGTTCACGTTCTTACATTAGCGCTGAGTATATACACTAAGATATTCTCTTACTGTATCTACTCAGATTGTGTATCTTTTTCCTTTTAATTTGGGGGCGCTCTGAGTCAACAAATTTTTGAGTCTTTGAAAACCAGAGAGAGAACAATGAACATGAACTCGTAGGAGGCAAGCTGAAACAACACGCCATCTGTGATAAAATCAGCATAAATTCCCCAAATGGCCTCACACTGCCAAGACAATTCTCCAAGGCTTCTCTGTCCGCCTCAGTAGAGCACGAGCCCTGGAGAGGTTCAATTATCCTCCACACATGTGCTCTTGGGGAGCCCGGTGAGAGAGGAAGGACTGGAATGTTCAATAACAAAGTTCCCCGGGTTTTAGAATAAAGAGAAGGGCAGGTAAGTCAGAACCTGACTTGCATTTCTGTTATGGCTTTGATTACTAGTAATTAGCCAATAATTCAATTGTGATCACTTGCATGATTCACCTAATTGGAAAATAACTGATGGACAGTGTCATTATTAAGGACTCATCTCACAATTGAATATCCATTCATTCATCTAACAAATCTTTGTCTACCACGTGCAAAATACTGGACAAGCCCACATGGCTTCTGCTGTCCAGCTGCTTATGGAAAGGAGGGTGTGATATTACGGAGAGACTAAAATAAAGAGGTTTACTGGAGATGCTGTTCAGGTCAGGGAAAATAAGGACCTTTTTGGGAGGAGATGCACAGGGCCTCAAGTAATAGGTTGGATTAACAGAAGTGTGCGTGAATAATGCCTGGAGGTAGGTGGATGTGTGAGAGGAGTTGGACACGGGACGGTGTTCTGCTTTTTAGCAAGGAATTGGAGAGCTCTAATGGTGAAAAGAGGACGATGGTGGGTCAAATGATGGCAGGCCTGGAAGTGGGGCACCCATAGGGGGTGTGGGTGTCCCATTGCCTTCTTTTTGGGATCATGAAAGACGTGACCCACTCTGCTCCTGGGAATCTCTTCCGTTAATTCTGGATACAGCCTCACAGTCCTTTGCACACTGTATGTAATTCTTTGTGCGTCCGCCAGCTGGAGTTGGCTCGGGAGGGAAAACTCATTCCTTGTCCCTCTTTGCCCTTTTGAAGCCCAAGCAATTAGCATTTTATTCTGGAGACAGTGACCAGAGGACAGTCTCCCCCACCCCGTCACCACCACTGAAGAGGTGACATCATCACACGCATGATCTTTGGGATGATTAATCTGGCAATAGAGCCTGAAAAGGACTGGGACGGGACCAGTAGTTGAGGCCGGGAGACTGGGTAGGGGGCTGTGGCGACAGCTCAGGAAGAAGTGATGACAGCCACAATTAGGGATGTGGCCGTGATGGTGGGAGCACAAAGGAGAGGACAGAAGCAAGACCCCTTTTCAGGGTACAATCGGTAGAATTCGGAAGCTTACAGGATGTCAGGGGCTGAGATGGGGAGAGGTCTAAGCATTCACTTTCAGAGCTGGGAGGAGAGTTCCAGAGGCTTCAGAGGGGTGGGTGGGGAATTAGCTCTGGACTGAGTGTGAGAAGCTGGCCGCACATGAGGCGGGGAGATGCTCAGAAGTTTACAATGGCGTGTGGAATCAATGTCAGGAAAGAGGAGGAACTGGAAATATATACCTGGTAGCTGTATCTGCAGATGGTGGTTGAAGGCATAGGAGTCGATGAGAGAGCATCAGGGGAAAGAATGGAGAGGAAGCAAGGGGAGGGGAGAGCAGGGAGAAGGCGGGAGACAACAGATACCTGCTTGCTGAAGCTATTACAGAACGAGCTGCTTGTGTTTGTCTTCCCAAGTCTGATGGTTTCCAGTCAATTGGAAAATATCGGCTTTAAGAGCCTCTGGTAAATGCAGTGCCCCACACCACTGCCCATCAGTCGGGTTCAGGAAAGACTAAACCCCAGTCAGGAGCTGATAGACCTCAGCGCTGCTGCTGTGGACAGTCCGGTTTCTGTTGCTGTGATGCCCAGACACCTAAACATACAGGAGGGGCACGAAGGAAAGCCCGGTTGTAGTTGGAGCCCCTTGCTTTTTGCCTTAAAACTCACCCCCGATGCAGCCCTGCAGTCTGGGTGCAGAGCTGGGGGGTTGCCCAGGGGCAGCCCAGCCCAGGCTTTAAGGCCACAGCCCCCCTGTTGGCCAGGTGGTCCACGGACGACCAGCCCCGGCCGGACAACCAGGTGGCTTTGTGGGCCTGCGGCAGAGTCGGGACAGAACTCTGCCACAAGGGACTTGCTGATCTCTTACTAGAGTGTCCTCTTCAGCCTGGGGACTGAAATGGGGGCCCCCATGAGGCTTACCCTGAAAACCTGCAGCTCCCAGACCATAGATGAGGAATGCTTGGGACCCTACTTGTATGTGCTCAGGGACCCCTTGACCCTCCCCCAGTATATACCTGGTTTAAGCATCTCGTTGGATCCTGAAGCAGGCTGCTGAAGCAAAAAATAATCCTGGGGGCACCTGCGTGGCTCAGTGGGTTAGTGTCCAGCTCCCGATTCCTGCTCAGGTCGTGATCTCAGTGCAGGATCCAGCCCCACGCTCAGTGGGGAGTCTGCTGGAGATTCTCTCTCTCGCCCTCTGCACCCCCCCATTAAAGAAATAAAAATAAATGAAAAATTCTGCTGCAGAGATGTCTGGTGGGAAAAAATGCTTTAAGAAACAAAGTAACAGTACAGACAAAGGTAAACTCCTGTATCGATTGCCTCCATTTTCTTTAAAGCAAAAATTTCTTTAAAATGTTCTTGGCTGTCTTCGTTTTTTTTTTTTTTTTTTTTTTTTTTAAAGATTGATTTATTTATTTGAGAGAGAGAGAGTACACCCAGGTGCATGGGTGTGAGGGGTGGGGAGGGGCAGAGGGAGAGAGAGAGACTCCCAAGCAGACTTCCTGCTGAGTGTGGGGCTGGATCCTCCATGACCTGAGCCAAAATCCAGTCTGGCACTTGCCCAGCTGAGCCACCCAGGGCCCCTTGGCTCTCTTTTTCATAGCACTCACCATCCAGAGTCTGGTCCTCTGTCCCGTGGGAACGTCCTCAGCAGGAAATTCCGTCCTCTGGCCCCAGGTCTCTGTAGCTGCTCCATCCCTGCCTGTCCTCCCCTGGGTCACTGTTGTTGCCCCTTCCTTCTCGAGCTCCTCACCACCACTATCTCCTTGGTGCTCTCTGGCTCCCAGTGGCGGGGAGCGACTTCTCTGGCTGCAGTGGCTTGAGTCCCATTTCTTGGCGGGTTATATTGCTGCCCTCCTGTGGCCCCTCACGGTTGCTTTGTTGCCTGAGGTGTTAACCACGCTTATTCTGGCTGGGGAGGGCATTGTCTTTGTATTTTAAGTAGCTTAAAGTATTTGGAGCAGTTTGCCTTTCTCCCAGAGACAACCGCTCCTTCAATCCTCCCAGATGTCCACCTAAGCCCGTGATAGCGATCCTCATTGTCATGATAATCGTACTAGTAAGAACTAATACAGGCTGCGCTTACCACGCTAAGATCCACTCAAGGAGAGCTCATTTCATCCTCACAATGCTCCGATAAAGTTGAGGCAAACACTATTATTATTCCCATTTCACATGTGGGGAAACTGAGGCCGAGAGAGGTTAAACAATGGGCTCAAGGTCCATGCGAGGCCCTCAATGCCTGAAGTGTGGTAACCACTAGCTGCTGTATTATTTCTATTATTAATTCATGTCTGCCTCCGACTGCCTAGGCCTCTGACGCATCCTGTCTTTCTTAGTCTTAGTTTCCTCATCTGTAAAATACAAATCATCTGTAAGCTCCTTTCCAATTAATCTGCGTGCTCTTAGGTCATCTCTTTCCTGCTTTTCCACAGAACGAGTCCTGTTTTCCTAGGAAATCTAGCTCTCCAGCTTTTCCTGGATTTGCAACAAAATAATTCATGACTGCTCTGGAAGCTTCCAGAAAACAACTTGAAACAACGCTCAAGGGGCTCCCCTTTCAACCAGGGGGATTTGGAGTCACAGCCACCTCGGATGTCTCCAAAAACCTTCATTAAACCGGTGTTGTGAATACTACTACATCAATGTTTTCCAGTCTGAATTCCCTCTGGGAGAGGCGAGGGAAGAGATGGGAGAGGCCGGGTCAGTCCTTCATCCCATTTGCTTTCTGGTCAGATCTTCTGTCTCCACTGCATTAAGCTGACGAGACTCCATCACCCTGGGATTTGACCACAATAGAGGTTAGAATCAAGGGCTCCCCCTTGGACATCAAAGCGTTTTCTTCTCTTGGAAGAACCACAGTGATGACAGGTGCATTCATTGGTTTTGCTTCCTGATCTGTTGCCATTTATAGGAGATTGAAGTTTGAGCCCCTGGCCCCCCAGACCAATAGGCAGGTCCACGGGCTGGTGGCCTGGGCTTAAGACAACCGTGTAGGCAGGATGTCCTTTGATCCTGTCTTGTAGAGTCTAATAGAGTGACATCCCAGGGGGCTCTGGAGTCTCTGGTCAGAGTGCCAAGAGACAGAACAATAAGGGGAAAACGGTCTTTGAGTCCTGCAAAGCCCAGGGCAGTGTCCTTGCCAAACCAACACAACGGAAGCCTGCTGGGTATTCATAGCAACAGCTAACATTTGTGGAGCGCTTACAATGTGCCAGCTGCTGTGCTAAGCACCATTTAATCCTCACGATGACCCTCTGAAGTAGGTCTTATTATTATTATCACCGCCAACACTTTGTAGATGAGGACACAGACAAAGAGAGGCTAAACTGCTTGCCCCAGGCACACAGCAGTGCCAGGCTCTGATACAAAAGCCCACACCTTACCCACTGCACTCTACTCCCTTCTCTGGGGTCCTCGGGGTAATGACGCCCCAATGCAGACAAGGGGCACCAAGGACAGCCGCTGAAGTCTTGTTCTGGCCCCACCTTTGAGCTGGGTTTGCACCTCATGGGACCTTTAGTGCCAGGTCTGGGTCTTGGTGCTGTGGATTAAAAGTCTGCTATTGGTTATTTAGGGGAATTGAGCCTGAGGGAAAGAATTTCTACTGATGTCAAAGAGAACTCAAGACATTAGCATGCAAATGCTTGTGTACAGGGTGATACACACCAGCTATCTGGTCATCCTTCCTGGCAGATGGTCTGTTTGGGAAACCACCAGGCAGATAGGCACATTGCTCAAGAGATATTTCTACCAGGGAATAACTCTTCTCTTCTCTAGGGATCTTCCTGCCCGTTTTACTGGTACTCGTTTTTGGAATTCCAAGCATCTTCTTTTTTGATCTGTGTTGGCGGTATTCCAATATATTCTCATCCTCCGGTTTCTATTTCCCAACATTCCCCCTTAAGATCCCAAACTTTCTGTCATTGCAGCACAGCTTTAAGGGGCACGTGGCTGGCTCAGTTGGTCGAACATGTGACTCTTGATCTCGGGGTTGTGAGTTTGAGCCCCACGCTGGGTGTAGAGATGACTCAAAAATAAAATAATCTGATGCAAAAAACTCCACACTCCTTTAAGAAAATCATGATAGAGTTTCTGAAATTCATTTTATTTTATACCAAGACCTTAAAATTCCTGTCTTCCAAAGAAGAAATGGAATGAGAAGTGGATTACGAGGTAGGAAAACGGATCGCCAGATCCAGCTCAGCTCCCAGGGAGTCAGCCCAAGGAGCGAGTGGGCTAGACACTCTAGTGGGCCCACTAGCGTGGACTAGTGAGTAGAACAGTGAGTCCAGTCCATCGGTTTTGCTTCTTGGCCTGGAGAAACCTCAGCATATACTCCTGCCAGAGGCTGGGATGGAGAGGTAATTGAGACGCCTGGCTAGAGAGTGTGGGAGGAAGTCGGGTGTCAGGGTTGATGGCCAGGAGAGGAGACCCAATAGTTCCTGACCACGGAGGGGCAGGTGTCGTGGCTACTTCGTAATGAGGAGCTCCAAGTCGCTGAGTGGACACCACGGAGACCCCTTCAGAAGAAACTTTCCTGGCTGACTGGCACAGGAGGCTGGACTGTGAAGCACTTGGGAAGTAGGAATGGGACCCAAGATGAACATCTTTGACACAGATTTCTCTTCAGGTCACCTTCACGCCACTTCTGAGCATCGGGTTTGCCTCATGTATAAAGATAGTCCAGGCAATTTTTTTTCTTAACCTCCCTGTTGTTGACAGACTAATATTATAATTTACCTTCTAGAAAAGTGATTGCTGACCTAGAGATCTGGACTTCCAGGTCAGATCAGAGATACTTGCAACCTTTCAGTATTTTCAGTATTTCAGATAGTCTCTCGGAAATTGAACACTTACGCAGATAATAATGTCTATGCTAACAAAAATGTCAGGTCTCTTTGCCTTTTGGTGAGAATTATTTCATTAGCTTGGCGTGGTAACACTGGTTATCTTATGCTAATATGAAAAGTTGGTTGGCAGCAATCTATATTTTGAATAACTAATACGTAGGGAAAAGATACTCACATGCACTTGTCATTTACACCCACACTCTTACGTGCAGCGTGGAGGAGATTAAATTATTGCTCAATTATTTTTTTTTTAATTGTAGAACATCTTTCACAACATTTGTATGAAAAACCTGGTGAAGAAGTACTAGGGCATGAAAGGTTGAAAGGCTCTTTGTGGTTCATTATCTCTCACCTCAAAAGGAGGTGAGGGTTGAGGGTCAGCAGAGAACACCTAGAGGCCCTTTAGTGGCGGGGGTGGGGGGGTAGTTAGGCTCAGCTTCCTAGACCTACCCCTCCAACTTAGGGGTGCAGGTGACTTTTTTTAAGGACTGTCTTCACTCCCAACCTCACTCTAAAATCCTATCTTGTAGTCCGGTTACCACCGGCTTCTCTGAACAACTGTGGCCCTTTGTTTTCCACCCCACATCCCAGGTAATTAGGCGCTGCCTTGGTGTCTTCACTAGATGCTCCTGTGTTATCCATCTCTGCCAAGGCCTCACTGGAGGCTCCTTGCAGCAGAAGGTTTGATACGGTGCCATAAAGACCTTACCATTTTACAACATTTACTATTTCAAAATGCTCTAGTGGCCATCACCACGCATGATCTTCACATCAGTTAGGGAGGTGAGCGGGACAATGTTAATATCCTCCTCTTACAGACAAGGAACAAAGACTCACCTGGAGTCACCCAACAGACAGGTGGTGGATCTGGAACGTGTGCCTTCCTGATGTCTCATTTCCTTCTCACTGTGCTATGACCTATCTCTCTAGGTAGCCAAGTGCAGTGGCTTTTAAATTATATCGCCTTCTTTGATAGGACTACAGCAACTATTTCTCAGAGGGTGTGAGGGAGTTCTTACTATCCCCATCAAGTGGGGGCACGGGGCTAAGCTTGGAGGTGGCAAAAGTCACAGTGTAGGTTTCTTTGCCTAGCAGACCTCTTTATTTTTCCATTTGATACCTGGGCCAGTCAAGGACTGGGGAACCGCCTGTGACCCTGCATTCCTGTTCTGCCAAGAGGATTTGCCAAAATAAAGCCACCCAAGGAAAATGAAGTTGCCCAGTACAGTACACAAGGAGAATGGAGAGCCATTGTCTAGAAAGCAGTCTACTTTCACCCTGTCGATCCGAGCTGCTTGCTGATTGGAGTCTTGCTGGTTTGTTGGTCTCTGTACCATTAACTTTCGAGCCTTTTTGGTCCCTCACTGCTTGCATTAAGCTCTAGTTCTGGGTTCACTAGGGCAGTCATTTTCTACCCAAGCCTCACTTCCCTTCTCAGTCAGGACCCAGGGGAAACCTGGATGGCGGGGATTGACTTGTGCCCTTCAGAGCCTGCAGATTTGAGCTCTGCCATCTCCAAGGCAGAAGCCCACTTTGCCAGCCAAAAGGAAGATTTTAGCTGTTCCTTTAAGTTGGCTGCCGAGTCTCAATCCCAGACCCCCCGACATACTCGCACCCTCCTGGGAGACTGAGAAAGGAATTGCTTCATTTCAAGGCAGCCAAGTGGATAGATGGTGAGAAGCATCTGCTTTGGAAATGCATTTCTCACAGCAAATAACATTTGCATGATTGCGCCTGCAAATATCACCGTGGCATTTGTTAAGTTAAACACAGTGCCTTTGCTTGCCTGACCTTTGCCTTGCTTCAGACCCAAGATGCTCCTGGGGGCTGGGAGTTCCACCCTGGGGGCAAAAGTCTCCCCTCAGCTCTGTCCTCTGAGGTTGGGACGTTTCCTTGTCAACCCAGGAGGATATGTCCCTTTTATACACAGAATTCAGGTTTTAAGGAATTCTGATCCTGGTGATCTAAGACATGGAGGGAATGACAGTGACCTCTTATAGTTTTTATTTTCTGCCTTTCATGGGCATAGAGCACATAAGACAATAGGCCATTTCTATATATATATATTCATTATGTATTTATAGTATTGTATCACCTGTGTAAACTTTCTCCCCTGCCTTGTGTTGATGTTTTCATATACATGCATTGTGTCCCCTAAAAGAAGGTAGGCTCCCAGCCGGGAGAGACTATACCTTTTACTATGCTGAGTCATCTGTATACGTCAATATTCTATGTCTAGCTGTATGCCTACGTATCTGTGTAAGATCATATGAACATCAAAGTATATGGGAGGGTACATAATAGGTTGTTAACACGGATTATCTGGGCAAATGGTGGCTCCCATGGATGGAAGGAAGAAGAACGTGGGAGTGGGTGGTTAAACAAAACCAAAGAAAAGGACCAAAAAAAGACCACATTAACAAAAATTCATCAAAACAAAATGAAATTCATCATTTTAAGTCGGTCCGGGGACAGGGGGAGAAAGCCAGGATGGTGAATCAGCAGACCATATTTACCCATCTATGTAAAATTTTACATATGTTTATGCGTCAAGAAATTACCATAGAGGGGCGCCTGGGTGGCTCAGTGGGTTAAGCCTCTGCCTTCGGCTCAGGTCATGATCTCAGGGTCCTGGGATCGAGCCCCACATGGGGCTCTCTGCTCAGCAGGGAGCCTACTTCCTCCTGTCTCTCTACCTGCCTCTCTGCCTACTTGTGATCTCTCTCTCTCTGTCAAATAAATAAATAAAATATTAAAAAAAAAAAAAAGAAATTACCATAGAGTACAATGAAGGAAAAGAAGTACTATGCTCATAACATTCCATAAATATGAATGAATGCTGAGTTGTGTGCTCTATGTGATCATTTTATAGATGTGGATTTTCAAAGAGGTATTTAGTTGCTAATGTTACTATGACACCTGCAATGCTCACAGTGTGTCCATACTCAGAATCACTAATGCCCTCTGCTTCATGGGCAGGGTAGGCTGCCCTGGGGAACCCTAGTTTACTCTGTGGTCATCCTGTTCACTGACCAGCCGCATCAGAACTGGCTGGGGTGATGACCAGAAGTGGGAATGACAGGGTCCCAACCCTGGTGTACTGATTAGTATCTGGTGTTGGGGGGAAGGGGACAGGGACTGGGGCGAGGGTTGGGAATTGGGAACCTGCATTTCAGCAAGCACCGCAGGTGATTTTTATGCTCATTAGAGTTTCAGAGGCATTTGCTCCAGGCATGGCTAGCTGCCAAAGTGGTGCACTGCTTTTATAATTAACTATTCTTCAAACAAAACCAAGATTTATTATTTACTATATTTAAAAAATCATGCCTCATTGTCTGACCTTTCTTTGTTTTATTTCCAGTATTTAAAAGACCTGATTCGTGTGAACTTCCTAATACACAGATCCAACTTTGAATGCATCCATCTAACTTGGGGGGGAGCCATAGTCCCTGAGCCGAAAATGTCTCAGCACTTTCTCCTGTACCAGCTTTGTGCAGCGGTGACCTGCCCTCATGAAAAAATCTTAGGTCTCTAGTCACCCTAAAATAAATTTCTGGAAACAAAATGCAATGTATAGAACATAAAAAAGGCACAGAGGATAATAGAACAACTCTTCGTGCTTCTTTTAAAATGTTCGATATATGTATTTAAGATTTTATTTATTTATTTGAGAGAAAGAGAGTGAGAGAGAAAGCACAAGCCAGTGGGGAGGAGCAGAGGGAGAAGCCCCAATGCGGGGCTCGATCTCAGGATCCCAGGATCATGACCTGAGTGGAAGGCCGATGCTTGACCAACTGAGGCACCCAGGTGCCCCTTGATATGTGCATTTTTTTTTTTTTTAGATTTTATTTATTTATTTGACAGACAGAGATCACAGGGAGGTAGAGAGGCAGGCAGAGCGGGAGGAAGGGAAGCAGGCTCCCCGCTGAGCAGAGAGCCCGATGCAGGGCTCAATCCCAGGACCCTGGGATCATGACCTGAGCCAAAGGCAGAGGCTTTAACCCACTGAGCCACCCAGGCGCCCGGTATGTGTATATTTTTGGTAAGATCCATGCTCTTACCACCCAGCTTTGTCCAGTCTTAACATTTTGTTATACTTTCCTCAAATATGTGTTTTCATAAAACATGGTAGAAAAATTGTCTAGCCATCCCTGACCCTTCCCTCTCCCCTCTCTGCAAAGGTAGCTACTGTACCGAATTTAGTGATTTTCTTGCCATAAATAAATCGTGTATGTTTTACTATATAATGTATGCATACATAGTTTGGTTTGACGTATTTTGAACTTGATATAAATGGTATTGCATGGTATGCATTTCGCTGCAAATAGATTTGTTTCATCCAGTAATTTACCTTGTTGACATACGCAGTTCCAGCTCATTTACCTGTTCTGTGGTATGCCCCAGTGCGCCGCCATGTTGTGTAGTAAGGAATGGTGGGAGACTATCACCAGCAGGCTTGCAGTGGTCTGTTGGAGCAGCTCCGACTGTATCTATTCTTCTTCTTCTTCTTTTTTTTTTTTTTGATGTACATTTATGTTGTTTTCTTTTTTTAACAATGATGGAAATGTTGACGTGCACTTTTTCATTGAATTTCTGCTGCTCGTGTGAGGATTTTACGTCTCTAGCAAGGGACTTGTGGGCTGTAGCATATGTGAGTCTTCAAGCTTTAACAGATATTGCTAGACTGTTCCACAAAGAAATTGCACCAGTTCCTCTCACCATTTCTTGAATATTCCAGCAAGTTTTTTCTTGCATGACCTCAACTTTGAAAGCAGAAAACAGAAATATAAGCCAAAGAAAGAAAACAGCTGTGAGAACACGTTTAATTATCAGTGGAACTTACCTCAGACCGTTCATTGTCCAATCTGAAGGCGTTTCTCCCATGTGAGCACCTCCCTCCAAATGCAATTAGTGCATATTGGTTAAGCTCTGGTGTCGAGACATTTGGGAGTGGCGATGCAAAGGCATACATGGGAAAGGGCTTCTCTGACAGTTTGAAGAATAACTGGGAAGCTAAGACATACACTATAGATAAAAGTTAATTATTTAAGTAAGACTTCAGTAGAAAGAGAGAAAAGATATCATTAGATAGTGCTGATTCATCACTGAATGAGTTGTGCCTACATTAATTCTGTAGGAGTTCTCAAGACGGGGAAGTCAGAGCTTGTGTGATTCCAATTTGCCATAGAATGGTTTCCTAGCAACCATCACTCGATGAGAATCAGCTAACTCTGCTTTTTGAAGCAGACTTTAGTCCCTTAGAAAAAAATGAGTTAAATAAATGCCAGCTTAAAGTAGAATTTGACCACATAAAAATATATTTGAAATATATGACTTTTGAACAAAGATCTAAAGCGATTTCCTTTCCCAGAACCTACCAAAGGTGGATGTGTGGGAGCAGAAGGGGCTCTAGATTGAGGGACTCAGGCATCTGACTTTCCCAGGAATTGGGGTTGGACACTGATGAGCCAAGACAGCAGACCACTAAAAGTGGCAAACACAACAAATCAGGGCTTTTATTGGAGAACCAGTTGTTAGACATTTATCATCACACCCCTGGATGGAGGTCACCTCTGTTATCACAGTGAACAGAGAACCCTAGGCAGACATTCCTTCCATTGCCATTTGCCGTCCATCTCACGTGGGCCCAGGGCATAGACTTACTTTCCCTACTGTCCAAGCAAAATATAAAGAAAATCTACAATTACTTCTTCAATCAGAAAGGGAACCTACAATCTCTTCTTCAAAAAACACATTTTTTAATTAAAAAAAAAAATCTCAAAAAGCCTCATGGAATCCATTCTGGGATTAAATGTTGAGTATAATATTTTGCTTTGTGTGATTATCCTCACCAATAGAAACCTCTGTTTCCATGGATTATGGAGACATCTCTGGAAAGCCAATTCTGTCTTCTTGAATATTCCTTATTTACCTTTCACAGTGGGCCCAGCCTAATGACTGGGTCTGCCTGTTGGGGAGCAGCTTTGATGCAACAGTCCTTCAGAGACCCCCAGAGGACCAGAGAGTCAGAAGGGCCTTTGATTCACGCTGCTTATTAGGAGTTTAGCTCCTTTAGTGCTAAGCATACTCCCTCCTGCTGGTTAAATCCCTTGTTATTTCCTCTCGGTTACACTAAGTATGCATCACATATGGGCAGTGTGCTAGGTACTGGTCTGTTGGGAAAACAGGAAGTGGTTTTTTTTTCACTAAAGCCAATCCAGCATGATAAGGATTTAATGAGAGGCTAGAAAGCGCCCCAGTGACAGGTATACGAGGAGAAACCTGTACCCGGTCCCACTGGAATGTCGAAAGTAGCTGATACCTAGAGACCTGCACAAAGCCCAGTGTCCTTGTTACATTTTTGTTGTTGATATATTCTTTAAAAAAAATAGCAATGAAAAATGTTCTGTCACTTGGACTTTGGAGTTAAATCCTTTTAGACAAAATAGATATCCATCCATCCATCCATCCATCCATCCATCCATCCCAGGATAATTTATTAAACATTACAAAATCCGAGGATCAAGTATACTCAGGCTCTGTGGGAACCCCTTGCCTATGGGTAAACAGGGATCTGAGGGCTAGGGGTTACAGAAGAGGCGGGAGAATTCACCTACGATCAGCTTGTTCCTCCAGGGTGCTCGTTGCTTTGGAAGAACAAGAGGTCTTTTCCCATGAAAAGTTTATTACGGAGGAGGAGTCACCATGTCATCTGTGGTGACAGGGTGAAGGTGTTGATTTTATACTTTTTGCACATTCCACTCTCTCTCGGCTTTAAATAAGGTGACTTAAAAAAGAAAAAAAATTTCAGAAGGTATTAAAGGAACCACTCATATCAATTTATAAGCCCTTCTTGGACCTTCATTCCCAGCTTCATACTGAATCAGTTCTCTCTTTTTCTCAGGGAGGGAGAGGGAAATGACCACAGCAGAGCCACGATCTCCTGCACAGTTTGGCTCTCATACCATCTGACTTACCACATTCCAGGGGCACAGGGCTACCCGAGCGTCTCCACCATTCTGCAGTTGTATAAGTCTTTGTACTATGCTTCCTGACTCAGAAAAACCCAAGCAAAAATAGTAATTTGGTGGAGGATCACGTTCCACGAGTTGAGTCTCATGCTGAGTTGGTCCCATAGATGCAATTAGTTACCCAACAGCAGAAAGCTCGTTCTGTTGTTGGCAGGTACCTTGGCACATTACCCATAGAACAGATGGCTACTGGTTCCACAAATTAGATTTCCAGATGATTGTATAATAGCATGTCAACCAGCCACTCCTGCCTTGCCCTTCCTGCCTCCCAGATAAATGGGAGTGAATCTATGTAAATGTATTGACCTCCTACCAATTAACCATCCCTGCGGGTGGAAACGCAGTTGGGACAGGGTCGCAGGGAGGGCAAGGGAGTCTGCTCTTTCAAAACAATTAATTAATCCTCAGTGTGTATGTCTTTGTGCCCTTTCTCTCTAGTCCCCATTCCAGCTTTCCCAAATGTTCTATGTACTGACGTGATGGCACCTGGTCTCCCTTCAGTCTGCTTTGTTGACCAGGCTGGGAGGGATTCCCCTGCCCCAGGTCTGTGCTCCTGATTCATAGTGATGTGTGCAAATAAGACTCCTTCCCTATTACTAAGGGGTGGAACAGGAGGGGCTTCTGCAGCAGACCTGCTCCTTAGTGCTCCCTTGCCCCCATACTTCCTTCACAGAGTTAGGTCTTCTGCTGTGCGTTCTCCCTCCCACCCCAGTGGTGGTTGACTAAGAAACCAATTGGATCCCGTGCTTGAAAAATGAAGAGGGAGGGATCAGGAAGCAGAACAGTGTCAATGCACAGGCACTAAGGTGAAGGTCTAGGCAGTCTTGCAGAGGCCTCGAAAAGGTGCTGGCTCCAGAGTCTAGTTGGTCACCTTCTCTTTGGATTCTACTCAATCTGAATTTTTTGAATAAATTTCCCTTTACATTTGTGTAAATGGTTTCTCTGCAGCCAAATGATTCTTCCCTGGAACGTTCCCCTATTCCATTTCCTTTCCCAGAGGAAATTCACAGAAACCATGCCACTGTCTTGGCTATGATTGTCTCCCAAACCCTGAAAAGCCAGATGAACATCCCTGTATTAGGCAAAACATTCCTGAGCCAGAACCACCATCGAGTTTAATTATACATAAGTGAAACCTCATGGGAAGGCCATTCACCTGTGCCCTACCTACTAGAGCAGCCACATAGCTCAAGACTTGGAACCATGACGCCAATATTCTTTCTTCCAGTTGCCGAGATGACAGTGACAAAAAGGCTGTACTTCTCTATCTTGGTCTTGCCTACTCAGTGGTGTTTGGATTATTACACTAATGGGATTGGGTATGAATCACACCCCTTGATTTCCTTCCTTTCGTAAGAGAATGACTTAGAGTAGAGAGAAACAGTGCCTCCCCTGACAGAAGCAGTTTGGGACGTGACCATTCGTCCAGCAAGGATGCAACCGGGCTCAAGCTTGAGGCTTGGCTTTGGTGGAAAAGAGTATATGGAGGCGGGCCTAGGAAACACCCAGACGGCTGGAGAAGAGGTTTGTCCTTTTGGTTTTGATTGTTTGGTTAGATTGCTTTTGCTTATTTGTTTTCTCAGATTTTTAACAAACCTGTCTGGCAAAGTGTGTGCCAGAAGCCCATTGGACTCCGTCTTCCTAAAGGGGACAATTGGCACTGTGAACAGGATGAAAGTGACCTTCCAAATTCCCTGCATATGATGGGACAGAGAGCAGAAGCATCACTCTCATTCTTTTTTTTTTTTTTTTTAAGATTTTATTTTATTTATTTGACAGAGAGAGAGATCACAAGTAGGCAGAGAGGTAGGCAGAGAGAGAGGAGGAAGCAGGCTCCCTGCAGAGCAGAGAGCCCGACGCAGGGCTTGATCCCAGAACCCTGAGATCATGACCTGAGCCGAAGGCAGTGGTTTAACCCACTGAGCCACCCAGGCGCCCCATCACTCTCATTCTTATCCCAGGTTCTAAACTTGGACCTTTGAGGCCAAGCCCTGGTCAACGCAACCAGTGGCTACTGTCTGTTAACTGTTAGAGGCAGTCCTGATATGAACCACTGGGGAGCTGGTAGCCAGCCTGTAGAGGGACTTGGGGTAAAGCGATCTCTATTGTCATACTGGATTTGGCCAAAGGCACACTAAAATGGTAGTGACTTTGGGTGATGAGCCTGTTTCTCTTCTATACATAGCATGTTCTTTCTGTGTGTGTGGTGACCAGCTAGTTACACATGATGTCATTGTCAAGGATGTGCTAGGCCACGTGAATAATCCTCTTTGGCCAGAAATGTGTGAGTTTGTGGTTTCTATGAGGCAAGGCAGCGAGGTCTGGTCCTAGGGAAGAAGCCAAGCAAATGGCAGAATTATCATTTCCAGATGTGTCCCATTTCAGTGTAGGGTCAGCTCCCTCATGCAATGGGGCTGGTGCCCCCAAGATACAAGGCTAGCTGAGTCCTCAGCAGGCATTGGCTCTTGTTCTCCTGGCCTGTGTTCATTTATCTGTTTTAACTGCAGGCTGACCTGTTGTTTTCTTCTTTGAAATCCCCAGGAGCTTATAAGCAGATAATGATGAGATTTAAATAGGCATACACTTGCAAAACAGGGAAAAAAAGATACCAAGACTCAGACCTTAGGCCAGGTTGTAGCCTGCCATAGATCAAAAAACAGGCTTCTCTGTACTACACACAGTGGGACTGTGTCTGATTGGGGGCAAGTGGCTTGCCCTGTTCTGCTTCTTGGTTGAGCAGCCACACTTGACCTTTTCTGGCATAGAAGTGTCTTCTGGTCTCAAACTCATGACTCTTCAGAACGCTAGCAATTGAGAAAGGGTTATCTCTTCAACGCACTACCTGAAGGAGGAATAAAATCCTTTTTTTTTTTTTTTTTTTTTTTTTTTTTTTAAAGATTTTATTTATTTATTTATTTGACAGAGAGAGATCACAAGCAGGCAGAGAGGCAGGCAGAGAGAGAGAGAGGAGGAAGCAGGCTCCCTGCGGAGCAGAGAGCCCGATGCGGGGCTCGATCCCAGGACCCTGAGATCATGACCTGAGCCGAAGGCAGTGTCCTAACGGCATGATTAAAAAACATACAGCTAAGGCAAAAATATGTCAAGGGATGAATAAATCATAAGGTATGCAGTGAGCTCAGGCAGAGATTGTTTTACAGCCAAGTGTCCAAGACCCAGCCACTCTTGGCAAAGGTTTTCATTGAGCACCATGCAATTTAGGAACTGGCATCATGTTGTTATCTCCAAGGCCGCCTTAGGCCATTTGGACAGGCAATGTCTATTGGGTGTTTGCGTTATGAAAGGCATAGGATTAAGAGCTGAGTGGGGAGAGATAGAAAGGAATCTGAAGATCTGGTTCTTGTACTCACAGAGTTTGCAGTCTCATTGGGAGATATCCTGC
This sequence comes from Meles meles, assembly GCF_922984935.1. Taxonomy (NCBI): domain Eukaryota; kingdom Metazoa; phylum Chordata; class Mammalia; order Carnivora; family Mustelidae; genus Meles; species Meles meles. Next base: position 116,455,901 of record NC_060071.1, read on the forward strand.
GGGTGCCAGGGAGGAGAGGGACCGAGAAGGTGAAAATCCATCCATCTTGTCTGGGGCATTTCTTCAACATATTCTGTGTTAAGATATATTCAGCTTAACACTAGGAAACAAACTGAGGGATGCTGGAGGGGAGGTAGGTGGGTGAAGGGGTGAGTGGGGGATGGGCATTAAGGAGGGCATGTGATGTGATGAACACTGAGTCTTCTATGCAACTGATGACTCACTAAACCTTACATCTGAAACTAATAATACACTCTGTTAAAAAAAAAAAAAAAGATATATCCAACTAGGGTCCAGAATCTATCCACATGGATGTGAATGTCAGGTGGGGAGCTCTGATCTGCTTAGCTGCTCAGAGACCAATGGTGGGTTGTTAGATGTTCCATCAACATCCCCTGGGGACTTTCACCAAGGAGACTGTTAGCCAAGAGCTCTGTGTTACTACCAAGTTCTTTTCTCTTTGAAGTCTTGTGAGGGGAAATTCTATTCCTCACCGCATTGTGATTGGATGACATTATTATACACCAATGAGATGTTGTCACCCTTTTACCAAGATGTGTGGGAGGTTAGTGTTCTTATTGGGCATAAGGGTAAATCATATATCTGAACATATGTGCGTGGGAGAGAGTATGTGTGTATGGTAAAGGGTATGGATTGGAACACTTACGTACATTTCCTGTGACAGGATAAGTAGCCCTAATAAAATGTGAGTATTTTAATTTTCAACACTAGTCCTCATGTGGCTTTCTATTTCTTCCTGTGTTCTTGGCTGGCGATGGAAGGTGACTGGCACACATAGCCTTGGCCTGTCAATCTTGGCCTCGTGAGCCAAGCAGCCAGGCTCCCAGGAGGTTTTGTTGATTTAACCAAGTGAATAACATGCTTTGCCTCTTATTTTTAGAAGTACCCTTTCATTAAAACAGCTAATCACATGCATTTTCTAAAACTTTATTGCCGACTCTTAAAGATGGCTGAATTTTAGAGCAGTAATTAAGAAAACAATTAAGAACCTATGGGTATTATGCTAAGTAAAATAATTCAGACAGAGAAAAAACAAACACCGTGTGATTTCACTTATATATGGAATCTGAGAAACAAATGAACAAACAAAGTAAAACTCACAGAGAGAGACCGGATTGGTGGCTGCCAGAGGAGGGGGGTGGGAGTAGGAGACATGGGTGAAGGACATCCAGAGGTACAAACTTCTGATTATAAAATAAGTCAGGGAGATGTACAGTGTGGTACCTATAGCCAGTAATATTTCCTGCATTTTTGAAAGTTGCTAAGAAAGTAGATCTTGGAAGTTCTCAGTACAAGAGGAAAAAATCCGTTAATGATGTGTGGTGGTGGATGGTAACTAGACTCATTTTGGTGATCCTTTCCCAAAGTCATGTTGTACATTTGAAATTAACATAATGTTATATGTCAGTTATGCTTTAATAATAATAATAAAAGAACAGCATGACAGGTCAGAGTAGACTTTGAAAAACAGTAAGAAAAAAAAAATAAAGAATGTAGGGGCCATGTGGTGAATCCATTTAACGAAGGTCAGCTTATTGGTAGGGGAAACTCCCATGAAACTGGAGAGACAAATCTAGGTCAAGTTGAAGGATGTATGTATCCTACAGTAGGTTTATGGAGTTCATTACCCAGGGAAGAGAAAATAGGCTGAAGTGAGAATAAATTAAAGTTTGGATTGGTTCTTGGTGTGCAGTTTGATAAGATATCGAGGAAAATGAAGATAGGACATATATGATGATAACATTTTTAAACAAGAAAAGTCCTGAGGTTTCTGTATCCCTCCCCCAGAAAAAATATTCCTTAGGATCAAGTTGGGAGAAAGAATGAAGGACTGGCCTAGTTCAGCATAGGAGGGCCATTGTATTGAAGGGGGTTAGGAAAGCAGCTCTCTTCATCAGGGTCTGTGTAATATTACCGTGACTTTGTGAGGACAACTGACCTCCAGTCAACACAGTAGATCTTACGCTGCTTACTTCCAGCTCAGTGATGAGCCAGAGTAGGGAAGGCCTGCCAAGTTTGTGTGACCGAAGTGGCAGTAAGAAAAGCCCAGAGACTAGAATGGGAGAGAAGAAAGCCCCAACACACCATCTTCTTAACAGATCACTTCTGGAAGGATCTTTCTAGAAAGGCAAGTTGGAGAGCCAGTAATGTTGCAACTTTGAGAAATAATGCCCAAACACTTAGGTATCTTTTGTCCATGTTCTAGAATTCTCCAAGTGGCTACATTTGTTATCTCACTGAGCTTCAATACAAACCTATAATGTAACATTATCCCCATATAACATACAAGAAAACTGCGACCCAGGGAGGCTAACATGCAAGCCAGGAGATGGAGCTTGCAGAACTTAAATACGAGCTTTCTGGTTTCAGGATGGACATTTTCCTGCTATATCATAAACTGAATTGCAATAAGCCCAGAGGCAGGGGGCCAGGACTGAGGATTCAGGAAGCCACATTCCAGAAGAAGCTTTTGAAGAAACTAGAGATGCTTGGCCTGAAAGAGAGAGGCTTTTAGAGGACCTGAGAGTGAGTATAAATCCATGTCTGAAAGAGTGAAGAGTGACAAGGGTTGAGCCACAGCATTGTGTCCAGATAGGTCAACGAAGCAATGATCCCAGAGCGACAGCCATCCCAGTGGCCTAAGCAGGTGGCACAGTGGTTCATCAGCACACATGTCTGCAGCTGGAGTTCCACCTGCTTTTGTGGGCCAGCTGTCCGTCTAAAACACCAGTCCTTCTCAGCTTTGATTCCTCTTCTAGTGGTTTCCACTGATGTGGGACCTCGTCCTGGGAGGGAGCCCTCGCCCATCAGTTTGGAAAGTTCAGAGTTCAGAGCTGTCTGCAGACCGTTCCCACTCCCTAAGAGGATGGGACAAGGCCCCTCCTGGGACAGGAGCCTGTTCCTGACAGGTTCCCACTTTTTAGCACTCTGGGGTTTTTCTGTTCTAGGTCTCTGGCTTGCTTGTGGCTTCCCTCTGCTTTCTCGCAGGTGCTGAGAGCACCCACTGCTTGCTGCTGCTGGAGGTTGATCCCAACCTGCTTGCATTTGGGGTTTTGGGAATATCTCCCCAGCTAGTTTTGTGGCCTGTGCTGTCCACGACCAGGTTTCTTGGTTTGGCTGGTCAGTAGCTCCATCTGTCTGTGGGGATTCAAGAAGGTCCAAAGCCTGTGCTGCCCAATGACAGCCCTCCTGCTGGGACTCTCGGGCCAGTTACGGTCAATTCAAGCTCCTCTTGTTTAGGCTCTCGGGGTAGGTATCTGCTAATTTAATTACGACCAGCTGTCTTAGAAACTGTCATCAGCCTGTAATAAAACAACCCGTTTATGGCTTGGGGTTGCAAAATAAGTTAAACTCTGCTAGATCATAGCTTAAAAAAGAAACGCAAGATTTAAAGACAAATACAGAGGATTTTTTTCACAGTGAGTGATGGTCCTGGGCTGGGTAAGAGATGTCATCTCTCCATATTTTGCATTCTTCACCCCAGTCGGGAACAATTCTCACAGTTGGATGTCCAACTCCGTAATCTGTTGGTTTTGCCTGACTAAAGTCACATCACTGATTGATGCCAAATCTTGCTCAATTAAAGGTTCATTTTTCTTTTGGCCGTTGGCAAATGCAACATTGATTATGGGTTATTAGCATCCACCCCCTCAGATTTCTAATGTGCCCAGAGAGTCTGTCTGCATACCAACTACAGCTGCAGCAACGGGGCTCCTGCCCGCCGTGCTGTTCTGGGAATGGGGGGGGGCACCTGCCAGTGTGTCTGACTGGGGAGGGGATGGCAAGGTGGTATGCTCAGTCAGGGCCTTCCCAGGAGATTAGAGAAAAGGGGTCTTTCCTAGCCTCATCTTCCCACCAGCCCGCAACCTCCCTCCCCACCCCAACTTCAGGCTAAGGAAAATGGTGGTATTTTGTGATAATATTTGGCTTCATTGTCTATTCATTCACTCACTTGTTTGTTTTATTCGTTCAGTAAGTATTCTTGAGGACTGGCTTGTGGGGCAAATGAAAACCTTTAGAGGCTATAGAAAGACGAGGCTGACTGAACCATGTGTGAGCGTGGTCTCTGCTTTGTCGTAAAAGTTGTTGAGCAGCGTATGGGAACTCTGAGCCACACCTTCCCACCCAACCCTTCCTCTGAGGTTTTCTGAGGAAAGAGGAGACATCGGGCTTGGTCTGCTGAAGGACACTGGGTTTTTCTTCCCTCACCATCTCCCGCTTTGGGATGGCCTCCTGATCCCTCTGGCCTTTACCACAGCTTTGCGAGGATGAAAAGTAGCTGTTCTTCTGCATAGGCTGAGGTCTCCATGAGGGGGTGCTGCCAGGATGGGGTCCGTATCCCAGGGCTGCCCCCTGCGGAGGTTCCTCACCCCCACGCTGATGGAGCCCCCAGGTCTCCATCACGACCCAGGGCATTTTTGTTTGCTGGGGCTGCTGGAACAAATGACCACGAATTTAGTGGCTTAAAATGCCACAAATTTATTACTTACAGTTCTGGAGGTCAGAAGTCTCATTGGTCTAAGATCGAGGGGCTGGCATGGGGAGTTCCTTGTAGAAGCCCTAGGGAGGATCTGTTGCTTCACCTTTTCCAGCTTCTAGAAGACATCTGCATTCCTTGACTCCTGACTGCCTTCAGTCTTCCTCAAGGCAGGCAGGGTAGTGTCCTCTCCCTGGTATGACCTCTGCGTTTGTCTTCACACCCCCCTTCTCTGACACTGAACCTCCTGCCTCTCTCTTATGTGGGGACCCCTGTGACTGGATTCACCTGGGTGATGTGAGATAATCTCCTCTTCTCCAGGTTCTTAAATGAATCCCACCTGCAGAGCCCCTTTGGTTATGTAAGGTAACATTCACGTGTTCTAGGGATTAAGATGAGGACATTTTGGGGAGGCCATTATTCTATCCACCATGCTCAGCTCCTTTGTTTGTTTTAATCCTTTTTATTCATTTTGATTTTTCTCAATTTTTTATTATGGTGAAATACTCATGAAATTGACCGTCTTAACCCTCGTTAAGTATATAGTTCGATGGTGTTGGAAGCTTTCATAATGTTGTGCAACTGTCTCCACCATCCATGTCCAGAACTCTTTTCTCATCTTGTAGAACTGAAAGCCTACACCAAGGAAAGATCCCCACCAAGTCAGACAACTCCTCTGGCCTGGCTTTTGTCAAAATGATCATAATGAGAGCTAACATGTAATGAACACTTGCCATAAGAACCCCAGGCCTCATAAGAACTTGAGATACATTTTTCTCATTTAATTCCTCTCCAACGTCGTAGGTAGTTGAGAAGCCTGACACATGAAAGGTCAAGCCGCTCACTCAGTATAACCCTACCAGGGGGCATCAGAAGCCAGCGAGAGCTCCAGACACACATGCTGCTGCCCCAGGAAAGGTCTGCAGGGACACCAGGGACCCCGCAGATAAAGAGTTCTTCCCAAATGCTGCCGGCAGCCCAGGAACTTGAAGGATCTCACATGAAAGGCAGAAGATAAAACTTCTTAGAAGCCTTTGTGGCCAGTGTCAATTAAACACCATTGCTCTAGGAGGTTGCTAATCAGACTCTTCTGTCTAAAACAGAATGTTGCTGAAGTAAGCAGGACTTCACTACAAGTTACAGAGTAACTGTCAAGCTTGTTAGTGGAAATTCCCCCCAGCTCTCCCCCATGTGGCTTGCTGCTGACGCTGCTGTGAAAAATGCCTCAGCCTGCTTTTTGCAGCCATGGTTTCTAGACGGGTTTCTCATCTCTTTGCTGCTATTAGCGGCGATGGTCCTGCGGGTCTTCAGGAGTCCAATTTTCTTTCTGGAGAAGAACTAGCAAATCTTCACAATCTCTCGGCAGCCCTGTAATCCAGCTGACTGACTGCTGTGTGAAACATTGGCCAAGAAATCAGAGTTTGGGGGAATGAAAAGGGCTTGCTGCCGCTTGCCCTGAAGAACACGAGCCCGTGGAGAATCCAGGAAATGAAAATAAAATACCCAGTTTGAATAGGGAGCCAACGAGACAAATCTTGTCCATGGTCCAGTGTTAAATGATGCCCTTAATTCCCAGCTCTTGGGACCTGGTATCTCTGTTGAACTTTGATCAGCCTTGGCTCTGAGTCTCCACCCTCCCTGCACTGATGTTAAGGGCTGTTTGCAGGCACAGTAAATATTTGTCCTGTCAAACGGCATTTGGCTCTTCACACGTCTTGTTTAAGAGATAAATGTCAAGGATTTCTCTCTTACTCTCCCTCTTTGATGGGAACCACAAGGAGATACACACACATTAATATCATTCCGAATTCCCTCCCAACTATGAAGCCACAGATAAAGACTTCTATCTTTGGAGTTCTCATCTCCTGATTGGGTTTGTGTCAAGTCCAAGTGAAGGCACCCCCGTCTCCATGATATACGTGTCATCGAGAGCACAGCCTGTTTCAGACCAGAAGCAATTTCTGTTCTGACATGTCTCTGTTATTAAAAAGTTAAGGAAAGGAGAGAAGGGAATACAGAGATTAGATCTTTCGAAGATGAAGCTACAAAGTTAATGGCATTGAGCCATCTGTTTGCAGAGACGAGGAAATCTACGGTGACCTTACCCAGGAGGAGATAGGGAGACTCCACAGGGAGGCTTGACCAAGAGGAGGAAAAAGAAGGGAAAAAGAAAAAAGGAAAAAAAAAAAAAAAAAGGACTTCTCTGCTCTATAGATATTATGTAAAGACTACAGGGATAAAGAGTAATAATCAAGTTGAAGGGAGCAAGCATTGTGGTAACAGAAGACCATCCCCCGATCACTGCTGCAAATTAAAAGAACAGAACTGGAAATGATGACTTCATACTTTCCTAACTGCACATTCATAAATGGCAAGTGATGCACCGGGAAGTGGGCAAAGGGTCCTTTTGTGTGTACTTAAAGGCAACTGGAGCAATGATTCTGATTAGCTTTTGGGAGCTATTTTTTAGGCTGGGGAAGGGGGTGTGGTGAAAAGCAGTGAGGGAAAGTCCTGATCTTGGAGGAGGGGATTATGTTCTTGTAATAGTCATACTATGCCCACTGCTACTGGGGAGAGTCACATAACGGGAATCATCACTATTGTGACACTGATGTGCCCTCACCCTAGAACTAGTCCCCTCATTAAACTCCCTTTCATCGCCCTTTTGGAGTGTGCTATTTCCTTCTAGGATTCTGACCCAAACCAAAGGCTGTGCTGAGAGAATGACTTTTAATTGGAAGTTAACCAAGGGAAGGAATTGGCAGTGGGAAGGAGAGGGTACCAGTTAGAAAGACCATGTTCAAATTCTGTTGTCTAGAGTGAGCCAGATACATTTGAGAAATTAGAATGAGGCTGGGAGATAGGTCAGGGCCCAGGGTCTGGTGTACAGTTGTGTAGGTTGTATACTGCACAACTTTAAGGGGAGTCTTCACCCAGACTATGATGCAACTGGTGGACACATTGGTAGTTAGACAACTTGAAGTTGAACAACATGGGTAGCCCAGCCAGGGCCTGATCTTGCTGGATATTATAGACCAAAATAAATAATTTAATTAAATTAAAGATTTGGATCTGGAATTCCATGAGCAATGGAAAAATCACTGAAGAGCTTTAAAAAGGGTGAGTGTGTATGTTTATGTGTGCTTATATATGTTCACTTGTGTTTACGTGTGTGTGTGTGGATCCCATTTGCACTTTAGAACATATTATTGGGCTTTTATTTTTCAAATATTATTCAGTAGCCACTCAGGGCAAAAGGATGTTTGGGGAAGACTGATGAAGAGGAAAATATTGCTGACCAAGTGAAAGATGATGGTGGCTCAGAATGATGGCAGGAGGATGGAGGGAAATGGATACACTTAGGACGTACTTAGCAGATAAGTTCAGGAGTACTTGTTGGTGGGTTAGATGTAGAGAGCAGGAGAGGATGAGGTGTTGTGGATGGACCCAGGTTAATTCTGGCTGCTGTAGTTGGTTGGGTGGTGGTCCCACTTCTGAACTTGGGAACATCAGATCAGGACTCACTGAGGGGCTAGGCAGAGAGGTCAGCTGACTTGAGACAACCAAGGGACTCTGAAGTATGAAATGCCACTCCGAGCTGCCATGAGATGAGAATAGAAAACTGTCCACTGTGTTGAGCAACTTGGAACTAGCTTTTGTGTGCATTGTTTGGATGGAGGAAAGAACCAGATCTGACTGAGGAGAGTGAGAGGTGAGCAAAGGCAGCCAGCTCTCCAGACCCTTAACTTTGCCAGGGAGGAGAGAGGGAGGAGGAAGAGGGCATTGAGTGAGAGCTTGTTTTATTTAATGGGTGAGCACTTAAGGGGAAATCCCCTGGAATACAGACATTGCATGTACGAAAGAGAAACCTAAAATTAAGTCATCCTGCTGGTCAGTGAACCCCGGGCCTTGTAGATAGCACGCAAACCCCAGCCCCTCCTCTACACCACACTGCCTCTGCCAGGGTGAGTCTCAGCTGTAGGTGTGGGATCTGGTGGGTCTAGGACACCTCACTGGATGTTGTGATAAAGAGTCCCCTTCTGGTACCTGTAGGATGACATCTCTCCCCTCCCTCTCTCTCTGTCTCTGTCTCACCGACTAACCCTAACCCTAACGCTCTCTGCACGGTCTCAAACTCTTTTCAGATGCCATTATCAAGTACGCAAGACCAACCCTCAGACAACCAGCTCTATCTAGTCCTACACACTCAGCGATGAGTTAAGCGCCCCCTCCCTTCTATGTCCGTCCCACTTGGGCCTGGTTTGCTGTCCTAGGATGTCAGCACTTACCCAGAGGGCGCCCCCACCGTCCGCTGTCTGGCCTCCCCCCACCCCTCCCCCACTCTCGCCCCAGGACACAGCAGCTAAAACCACAGGGACTGACAAAAAGCAACTTGAGTCACAGTGACTGCTTTTGCTGAGCTCTACTTCGGGACTTTGTCCACCCTAGAGACAGGCTCATTTTTCACCAGCACAAGTTTTATTTGTTTTACTCCATCTGCTGACAAATAATTTCCTCAGGAACCGAGATGGGGACCCAGACTTGAATATTTGGCTTGGTGTAGGTTGAGTCCTTGGATGCCCCCATGATCTCTGCTTCTCCCACTTTCCAGTCACTGCTGAGACCGGGGAAGGATTCGCGGTCTGCCCAAGTAGGAGTTCATGCCCCATTTGGAGCCTAGTTGGCTCAGGGCCTCTGGGATTTAGACCCATCAAGGCTGGGCTCCTCCTGTTTCCTTTTGTAATCTCCCTTGTAACTTTCCAATTTGAATTTGTTTAAATTGTCACTAGATTGTATAGCCTTGCTTCAAAAGACTTTTCCATTGTGAAATAAAAAGTTTTAAAAATATGTAAATGCTTATGCAAAACGTGTCTTCCCACCCCCAATTCCTCCTTCCTACCCCAATTCCAGCTGAGTTGCTCAGGCTCAGACTGCTGTGGTTCTGAGGAAAGATGAGGTCACAGAGGAGCAGGAATCTGGGGCAAATGTTACCATGACTACCACTTACTGAGCACTTACTCTGTGCCAGGAACCATGCCAAGCCCATTACATGCATTATCTCATTTTCCTGCGCTACAATTCTTAGGGCTAGATTATTATTAATATTTTTATTTTAACAGAAAGATTGAGTAACTTGTTCAGGAACACATAGCTCCTGGCAGGGCCAGCGGGGTAAGCCCAGCTGGCAGAACTGAAATCCAATGCCCTGGAGCACTGTGTTTTCCTGTCAGATGTCTCCTTAGCCAAGTATAAGCATGATGGGACTAGAGGGTTTAAGACCCAAAAGGGGATGGTTTGAATCATCTGGATGAGATTCCCTTAGGAGAGCAAGCATGAGACCTACTACCAGATCCTGAGCAGTGGGCAGGCAGGCTCTGAGGCCAGGAACCTGGGTTCAAGTATTGCTCTGGTACTTGGGACTGGGCATTCAACCTAAGCCTGTTCCTCACCTATCAAATGGGAAGAACAATAATAATATCCAACAAATCCCTCTACCTAATCTGCTTCTCATGTTCTATTTCTTATTTCTAGGACACATACGAGTGTCTGGCACATAAGAAATGCCACCAAAATGGTAGATATTATCTTCAATTTACTTGTTCATTTATCTAGCAAGCATTTATTGGGCGACTACTCAATTATTTTTATTAATTTTACCCCACAAGCACAGTGCATAAGGCTTAAGAGCTTTTCAAGAATGTTTGATGCCTAAAATAAAATTATTAGCTCCAAGACAAGAAGCAACTTCCTGTAGATTCAAAATTAATCAATGTTGACATTGAGTGTGTCTATTAAACTAACATTACATCAGCCAGTTGACTGTTAACAATTTAACTCTTTTCCAATCATGTATAAATAATAAACATAATCGTTTACACCACGAGAACAAAGTGAAGAATTTAACATGTTAAAAGATAATTTTTTAAAGATAAAACCATGATCATCATATAAATATATAAAGTAAATATATGTCAAATATTTTATTTAATTTATTAGCTAATGAGGAAATCTACAAGATGTTACAACTGCTTCAAAAGAGAATTCAAGCAGAGACATAAGTGGGTCATGAAATGAACTCACAGATACATGCAAAACTGGCTTTTTCCTGGGACCCCTGGGTGGATCAGTCTGTTAAGCATCTGCCTTGGGCTCAGGTCATGACCCCAGGATCCTGGGACTGAGCCCCCTCCCCTTCTTGGGCTCCCTGCTCAGTAGGGGAACCTTCTTCTCTCTCTCCCTCTGCAATATCACCACCCGCTTCAGCTCACAATCTCTCTATCTCTCTAAAATAAATAATTAAAATCTTATTTAAAAAATCTGGCTTTTTCCACACTGGTGGGGTAGGAAGAGATCAATTGTTCCTCCATCAGATAGAATTAATTTGCATGTTTATAGATAACAATTATTTGCCTTGTTATCATTTTAAAAAATAACAGAATTATAAAATAGCTCTAAGATGATGAAAGGTTTAAATTACATAGAATCAGATAAGCCAAATGATGTGCTCTGGATTATACATAGTTTGCCAACCAGTACAGCCAGCAATTTTTTGGGTACTCTTTCGGTACAATTTTTTCTCTTTCCTTTTTTTTTTTCTTTTAAGGACTTATTTATTTATTTGAGGAGAGAGAGAGAGAAAGCATGGGGAAAGGAGGAGCGGCAGAGGACAAGGGAGAAAAAGTTGCAAGCAGACTCCCCACTGAGCTTGGAGCCTGACTGGAGACTCAATCTCATCACCCTGAGATCATGACCTGAGCCAAAACCAAGAGTAGGATATTAAACTGACTGGGCCACCCAGGTGCCCCTCTTTAGTACAATTTCAAAGTCTGTCATAATTTTTTCAGATGGTCTTGCCCCCATTCCTCATGATTATAGAATCTCAAGGAAAGATTACTCTTGACCACAAAATAAGATTGATTTCTTTTTTCTTTTTCTTTTTTAATTTCTTTTGAGAGAGAGAGAGAGAGCAGGGGGAGGCGCAGAGGGAGAAGGAGAGAGAATCCCAAGCAGACCCCACACTGAGTGCAGACAGGGCATGTGGCTTGATCTCCGGACACTGAGATCATGACCTGAGCCAAAATCAAGAGTCAGATGCTTAACCGACAGAGCGACCCAGGTGCCCCAAGATTGATTTCAATTAGGTTTGGCTTGATTGGCTTGATGGTTTACATAAATGCAGCAAGAATATGCATGAACATCTAGGCTTCTTTAAGTTTGTTTTGCAAATCTTGAGCCATATAGTATTGAACAACTGCTAACGTCATAAAATTAACTTCTGTCTGGGAATTTTCAAAAGGAATCTTAGATTTAAAAGCCTGCAAAGAGTGCAAAGAGTGCAGGCTTTTAAATCTAAGATTCCTTTTGAAAATTCCCAGACAGAGACTGGGATTCGTCCTAGAGTCCCTTTTGAAAATTCCCAGAGACTGGGACTCTTCCTAGACTCTCTTGAGACTAGGAGACCAATTCTCAGAAACAGTCTCCATCGAATTTCATTGCCACACCTATGAATTTAGGTGAATCCCTCTCTTCTTAAGTTCCCTAAATATCCTATGGTTCCTGGTCTGCGAGCAAGAGGCTCTCCTAGTCACCTGAAAAGGCTGGGACATTGCCAGGCAGGAGTCAGGCCAGCTTTCCTGAGAGCATTTTGTAGACATTAAGTTCCAGAAGAACAGCCGACCTTTGTTTCATGAACAAAGTGGTGGCATGTCTGACTCAATGGCACTTCAGAGAAGGTCCATGTTGCACAGTCAACTTGCCCAGTTACATCCTGGTAAAATGGAGGATGGCCAACCACAAAGATAACCATGCTGCCCTGAAAAGTGACGAGACTCTTCAGTGTTTCCTGAGTTCTGGCGACCCAGTGAAAATCAGGTACCACTTAAAGTTTGTTTCTGTTTACAAAGTAGAACCTACTAAATTGTTGTGTATTAAGAAGTATTAAAGGACAAATGGATAAGGAAGATGTGGTCCATATACACTATGGAGTATTATGCCTCCATCAGAAAGGATGAATACCCAACTTTTGTAGCAACATGGACGGGACTGGAAGAGATTATGCAGAGCGAAATAAGTCAAGCAGAGAGAGTCAAGTATCATATGGTTTCACTTATTTGTGGAGCATAACAAATAACATGGAGGACTTAGGGAGATGGAGAGGAGATGGGAGTTGGGGGAAATTGGAAGGGGAGGTGAACCATGAGAGACTATGGACTCTGAAAAACAATCTGAGGGTTTTGAAGGGGCGGGGGGTGGGAGGTTGGGGGAGCCAGGTGGTGGGTATTAAGGAGGACACGTATTGCATGGAGCACTGGGTGTGGTGCAAAAACAATGAATTCTGTTGTGCTGAAAAGAAAAAAAAAGACAGGAAGATCAAATGCCATTTTTAATATATTATCTCTTTGATAAAATATTCAGTGACTATACTGACCTCAGGATAAAATAAAAACATATTACCCTTCAAAAAAAAAAAAAAGAAGTATTAAAGGAAAGAGAAATGGCTTTCTTACAGATCCGGAAAATAGAACGCTTACAAAAAATGAGTGGTATTCCAGATAACCATAATAAAATTTCCCTTTTCTGTGTATTTAGTACTATAGTTAATTCTCATTCTACTGGATCTTGGGTTAGCAGTCTTGAGACACCATCTGCTTCACAACTGAAAAGAGTTCTGGAAATCTTGACTCATATCACTGGTAGAATCTGAAAGTTGTCCAAGGGATGTCGCTTCGTAAGACTGTACCTAAGAGTCTATTGTTTGAAATGTCAGTCAATTGAAGTACCCGGCAAAGTCCTTTTCAATGAGACTCTGAGACTCTCCTTCGTTCAAGACATAAAGTCTGGCCCTTCCCTTATAGCATCACCTCAGGGAAGTGTTAGTTTAAAACAAAAACCATTTAGAGATAACAAAGACAGACTGGCTGTGGTTAATTTATCACTGGAAATTTTGAGATGAAATTTGCATGTCTCATGACATGCAAAACAAAGATAATAGAGTCATTAAAAAAATTTTAGACAAACGTCTCTAAGGATGTAGGCTAAACTTCTTTCCAAAGAAGCCAGTGAATGCTACATTTGGTTTTTCAGAATGTACAATATAATTTTTGTAAAGGAATATATCATATAATAATCCTGAGGCATAATATATACAATATACCAAGACTGCACCAAGAATATCAAGTAGAGACTCAGTAAATCTGGATCTTGTATTTATGGAAAATACAAATGGGCATTTTACATTGCCATTTACATACCCATATTCTCTGTAAGATTCCATGATGTGTATTTCCAACTGAGAACCAATGACCTAGAAGACTCTAGATTCAAATTAAAGAAGTAATGTTTGACTAAGTATTTAAAATAATAACTAAATTTATGACTGATAACACCATACTGCTATGCCCTAATACATTATTAAGCAAAGCATCTTCAGGACACTAATAAATGTAAGAAAACTTGAAAGGAACTATTTCTTTTTTTTTTTTTTTTTTTTTGAAAGGAACTATTTCTTAAGAGTTTTGATCACTGTTTCCCCTGGGTGGAAACATATTATAGAAAGCCAGAACACTGACAGACTTCCAGGGATGTCCCACAAAGCATACAGTTTCTGAAGTATTTATTTTAGTACCATTTTATTTTTACAAATTTAACCCAGGGCAGGCTGATGGTCTCTGCTGACAGTTCTTCCCACAAAACTCTCACCACAGTCACATATCAAACCTAATTATTTCTAGGGCTTTCCTTTCTATAAAGTAAAAGTAAAAATAACTTTGTGTGTTTTCCTAGGGGTTCTCTGGAAAATCTCAAAGATGGTTTTAAGTATAGAAAACATCCTGACATTCTTGAGTTTTTTCTGCATTTAGGATCTCATTTTGGGAAAGTACAATTTAAAAAAGTTGTCAGAGGAGTTTGGACAATTGATTAAAATAGGCTCATAGATGTCTGAGAAACAATATTTGGTTACCTATTTAATCAAAGTGACAATAAAATATTTTTTAAAATCCACATGGTGGCAATGCAATTGGAAGAACCAGAAAATTTTTTTTTCTCTTTAAATAATCAAAAACATAATAAAGTCCACATAAAACACAGAAAATTATTCTGGTAAGATACAGAATCTTTCCTCTCTAGGCAATTTACACAAAAAGAAAAAAAAATCACCATTCACATTGTAAACAAAGTCATTCTCAATAAAGCAGGTAAACAAATGCATCAAAACAGAGTGAAATTTGCTGAGATTTTAACACATTTCATAACTTCTTCTCAGACTGGGGTATTATTAGCAAAGCTAAGTAGAATTCACACTTTGAGTTTTTCCTTTCATTATTGTCTTTCATATTCTGGAAGAAATTGACACTTTGCATTAGGATAGATCTCAGGGGATCAAAACAAACATTTTTATAATTCTGAGATGTCATTTATGTAAACATGAAATTTGTTCTTTACTACCACCATCAAATTAAATAACAGACCAGTATTCTTAAAATTCTCAGTTTTAATGGCTGATATGACATTGATAGTTGTAACCCATATATGCAGAAAACCTTTGGGGTCCTCAACAAGTCTCAAGAGTAAAATGGTCTGGAGACAAAGAACACTGAGAACTGATGCTTTAGGATAAAACTACTCTTTTTCTCTGAAAAAGCAAAACATTTATTCAGTTGGATTTTTTTCTGTCATTATTGCTCCCAAATGTAGTTGCAACCACTAATATTAATTACAACTTTTAACCAAGGCTGCTAACTTGTCATTCATAAAAGTGTGTGCAGGGTGATCATTGACTACTCTTTACCATATACAGGCATGACAGCAGAATAGAAAAGCTCATGAATGAATATACTTTTATGTAAGCCATACATATCTCTTTTGCAAGTTCTTAAATAAACTTAAATAAACATGGGCACTAACATGAGCCATAGATACAGCCCCTCTAGAGCAATTAATTTTATACTTTGGTATTCTATCTTATTTAGGAATTATTTACATATTCAATGACTATCCATTAATTAACTCAATTTAATACCAGCTCAAGATTTCAAGCTACCTAGGAATCTTGGAAGTCATCTTCAAACCAGCATGCTACAAACAATTTTTCTTAAAATAAAATTATGAAAATCATAATTCAATTCTGTTGAACACAAATTTACATTTTATAAGAATATTGCTGGTTTATTTAATCAGTAACCTGTATAACCACAGGAAAAACTACACCCAAGTAGAATAAAATGTATGCTTTTATTATGCTCAACACTGATAAATTAAAGAAAGCATACCAGTTCTATTAAACCACACATATTAAATTAAATTTATTTGCCAAAGGTTTACCTTAATTATATGAACCTGGACTCTCAAAATGCCTCTGAGTTATTCTGTAAGGATTTTTGTAGTGTAGCACATTTAAAGAATTAGAAATTCAATCCCCTCATTGTATTAAAATTTTAGTAATATTTGATTTACATAAGCACTTATTTTTCTCTTTAAGTCAATTAGAATAGAGATTCTTAGGATAATTGATAATGTAATTTATAAAGACTGTCTCAAGGTAGGAATATTTCACACTTACACTACAAGAGTTAAAAGCCTGAATTACGGACACATAGATGTACAGGCACAAATTGAGCTTAGAGTTTCAAGTCTACTGTTTTTGCCACAGCTTGAGACGCATAAGGGGCATAGAAACACAAACACTCACTGGTCCAGATACCAAAGAGCTGTTTTTCTTCTTGGTGGGCACAAAATTCTTTGAGCTCAAAACAGACAAATCAACAAGTAAGACTAACCAACTCAGATGCTCTATCATCTCTTTACATAACAGAAAATATATTTCTATAATTTATTAATCTATTTACAGAGATCTTTATATGATCAGACTTAAAAATCCAATTCCCAATCATTGCTTTCACCATTGGGGAATAACTTCTCAGCCATAAACAAAACACACAAATGAAAGAAAACAAAACAAAATACAAAACTGGTAGAGAGGAACAGCAAAACTGGAGAGATCCAGTCAACAGAGTTCTATCACTACTTCAGGTTCCCCTCTGGGAGTCAAGAAGTGTTATACTGGGCTTCAGTATAGAATACACTTCTCCAGCAGGACGATTTCTCTTGCTCTCTCAGGTGAATCCACTGGTCACGGGGTGGAAGATCTCTAAAGCTAGTAAAGAATAACTTTTTTAAAAAGGTAAGATCACGGGGCGCCTGGGTGGCTCAGTGGGTTAAAGCTTCTGCCTTCGGCTCAGGTCATGATCTCAGGGTCCAGGGATCAAGTCCCGCATCCGGCTCTCTGCCCAGCAGGGAGCCTGCTTCCTCTTCTCTCTCTGCCTGCTTCTCTGTCTACTTGTGATCTCCATCTGTCAAATGAATAAATAAAATCTTCAAAAAAAAAAAAGGTAAGATCATGACTTTCATACAAATATAAAATGAACACATGTCAATAACTTTATTTAACTCATTAATTAATAATACGTAAGATGTTATGACAGATTCAAAAGAATTTTCAGAGACCAGAGACACATATAAATGCTTACATGAGTTTACAAATAAACACAGAGGGGGAGGGGAAATGAATTGTTCTTCTACCAAAGTATACTTAAATGTTAATAGACCAGAATAATTTGCATTGTTATCAGTTGTCTAAAATTTACTGTGTTGTAAAATAACAAATGAGGGGCATAAAACCTATAAATCAGATAATCTAGAAGGGTGTGCTTTATTACTCAACATATAATTTCCACTGAAGATAAACCATAATTTCTTCTTTCTTTGGTTCATTTCAAAGACTTTCATGAAGAAAGCTCAAAAGCATAAAAACTACAAAGGTCATACAAATCCTCAAAAATTCTACAGCAAAACAGTTAAATTAAGTGTGAGCTATAAGTAAATTTTAACACATTTGACTCGAGATGAAGTGGAATGGGTTCTCCCAAAGTGAAAGTGCCTGGGATCTATGAAAACTCTCCTTGAGGTTGACTGGGTACTAGTACTGTGTTAAGTGTAGAAGCTTATTGAGAAGAAAGGAGATTTGGACCAAGCCTTTAAGGAACGTTCATTCTATCATGGTGTACAAAAACCAAGGAAATAGCACATAAATTAATTTTAGATATTGACATGCACAAGAAAATGAATTCAGTTCAGTGAAAGAGGATGGTGCAGAGGAAATGTGACTCACTAAACACAGTGTATGGCTGACATTGTTGCTTGCTGACTAAATAGCCATATATCCATCTCTTGAGATTAGATTTTTTTTCAGGTATAGTGACTCAAGGTGTGTAGGAAAAGTAGGCTCCTCCCTCATTCAGGCACTGGTCAAAGCCATTCGTGATAATTCCATGTCACGTGCCATTCTCTCCATGACCACAGTCGTTACTCTAATGTTACTCTAAGTCGTTACTCTAATTACTATACGATTTTCTCCCTTTTAGATTGTTGCCTACCTTTAACGGTGTCATTCTTCAAATCATTTTCTTTCTTTATTTTTATGAACCTGTTTCAAACTGTGTATGCACACACACACACATGCACTGAAAAATACACAAAACCAAGAGGTCAAGAATAGCTTTTTCTAAAAGTGAACATCATATAACCATGACCTAGGTAATAAAATATTGTTAGCAGTGCCTAATCCTTCTGTGTCTTTGCCTGCTGGCATCCCTCCTTACTCTCAGAGGTAATCACTACCCTAATTTTTTGTCATCCTATCTAGCCTTTTCTTTAGAGTTTTACCACTGATGTAGGTAAATGATGATAGTTTTGTTTAAGCAGTTTTGAAGCTTCATTCAATGTTCTATTTCTGAGACTCGACAACGTGTTTAGTCAACCATGTTCGACTCAACCACGTTCCTGGAAAACTGTATTTTGCGAGTTCTCATTGCTTTATAGCAGAGCTTCTCAATGTATTTTGGTCTCGGGACCACTTTACACCAGTAGAAATTGTTGAGGACTCCAAATACCTTTTGTTTGTGTGAGTTACACATATCCATGCTTGCTGCTGTAGTCATTAAAGTGGGAATTTTAAAAATATTTGTATTTTCATTCAGAAATAATTCATCCTGAGTAATTCATCAAAGAGCTAAGCATAGAATTACTATATGACCCAGTAATTCTACTCCTGGATATATATGCAAAAGAATGAAAACTTTGATAAGAGATTCAAACAGCTACTTGTATATCAATGCTCATTGCAGCATTTTTTGCAATAGCCAAAAGATGGAAACAACCCAAATGTCCATTAATTAGTGACTGGATAAACTAAATGTGCTAGATACTTACAATGGAATATTATTCAGCCCTAAAAAGGAATGAAGTTTTATGCATGCTATGACATGGGTGAATCTGGAAAACATGTTAAGTGAAAGAAGCCAGACACCAAAGTACAAATATGGTATAATTCCATTTTATGACATATCTGGAAAAGGCAAATTCATAGAGACAGAAAGCAAGAGGGCCCCTATCACCAAGGGCTAAGGGAGGAGTGGAATGGGGAGTTATTTGTTAATGGGTACGGATTTTCTGTTTGGACTGATGTCATTAGTGTCACAAAATTGCACACTTAAAAATCATTCAAGTGGCAAATTCTGTGTTAATCCATGTGTTAGCACACTAACAGACAAAAAAATTAAAACTATTACATGTTAACATAAGTAAAATATTTTCTTGAAAAAGAAGGGCCACATGTACCCCAATGTTCATAGCAGCAATGTCCACATAGCCAAACTGTGGAAAGAGTTGAGATGCCCTTTAATAGACGAATGGATAAAGAAGATGTGGTCCATATATACAATGGACTATGACTCAGCCATCAGAAAAGATAAATACCCAACTTTTACATCAACATGGATGGGACTGGAGGAGATTATGCTGAGTGAAATAAGTCAAGCAGAGAGAGTCAATTATCACATGGTTTCACTTACTTGTGGAGCATAAGGAATCACATGGAGGACATTAGGAGAAAGAAAGGAAAAGTGAATTGGGGGAAATAGGAGGGGAGATGAACCATGAAAGACTGTGGGTTCTGAGAAGCAAACTGAGAGTTTTAGGAGGGAAGGGGTGCAGGGATGCATGAGCCTGGTGGTGGGTATTAAGGAGGGCACATATTGCATGGGGCACTGGGCGTTATATGCAAACAATGTATCTTGGAACACTGCATCAAAAACTAACACCGTACTGTATGGTGACTAATACAGCACACAAAAATAACTATTTTTAAAAATTTTTAAAAATTATGAGGAGAGCGATATTGTTTTACATGTCTTTAATATCTGGTATAAAAGAAAAACAGTTGAATTCTCATATCTGCTTCTTCATTTCATCTGTTGTGTTATCTTGACCTGGTTGAAATATATGAAGAAAAGCTGGCTTCATACAAAAACATAGTTGGAAAAAAGAGGAGTAATTTAATAGCTTTTTCAGTTAACTCGGGATATTCTTCTTTGACGTTACACCAGAACTTGACAAACAAGAGTTTCTTAAAGGTTATTTGCAATGTGGAACCTGAAATGACATTTTTTGGTCTGTCTTGCCCTTCGAGTGGATCTCTTACCTATGTATGATTTCATAGCAAAATGCATCGATTGTTTAGAATATGTTGGCTTACAGAGCCATGCAGCTCTTCCAAATGATAGATTTTGTTACGCAATATCAAAAATCACATTGGTAAATATCATAACAGATCTCATCCAAAAATCTTCAAATTTTGGGAAACATACAGTGATAGGTACAAGTTTTCAAAAATTCTAATTTTTGCTTGAAAATTTGGATTTCATTATTGGCAACAGTACTGTCATTTTCTCCCCTAAGCTCACTCTGTTCATGTGTGAGAACACAACTGCCAAATTCCCAAGTCTCAATAACCATTTTTGGTATGTCGGCTGTTTTTTTTTCCCCCCCAAACAAAAACTGGTGTTTTATGAGAAGAAAATGTACTGTTAAGCTCACAATTTAAATATTTGCAAACAGGTTTGTCTACCAGGAAGCCATTATACTTGGCATGTAGCAAAAGTGCTTTTTGTGCGTGCTTTCCGTTTTGTCATATGGAATATTAAAAAAAAAATGAACACTTTTGGAGGGAAATTTGGCAACACCAAACCATAACACACGAGCTTACTTTCTGTTCAGCAATCCTATTTCTGAAGATACGCCTCAACAACACAAAAAGTGCCTATGTATAAGTTTGTGTGTTACAGAATTGTTTACAATTATTAAAAAACTAGAAACAACCTAAAGGTCTCTCCATAGAATAGTGGTTGAATAAACTATGGCACATCTCCTCAGTACAACGGAGTACTATACAGCTATCTAAAAGAATGAAGACGTAGTAGAACTGATTTACAGGATATACTGTTAAGAGGAAAAAAAGCAAAGAGCACAACAGTATCTGTAGTATGCCACTCTCAATGAGAAAGCAAGGGTACAAACAACACACCTATATCTCCTTATTTGTGCAAGCGAATTCCAGAAAGATAAATGAGATTGATTCTCCTAAGGTGGTAGGTGGGAATGTGGTGGGAAGGAGGGGATGGGAACATGCTAATGGACAGGAACAGGTGACACATCCCTGAGTAGGGCTTTTTGTACAGGCTTGGTTTTTCAAATCGGGATATCTGGAACACATCTCAAAATGTAAACAAATAGGGGCGCCTGGGTGGCTCAGTTGGTTAAGCATCTGCCTTTGGCTCAGGTCACAATCTCAGGGTCCTGGGATCAAGTCCCACATCGGGCTCCCTGCTCAGTGGGGAGCCTGCTTCTCCCTCTCCTCCTCCCCCTCCTTGTGCTGTCTCTCTGTCAAATAAGTAAATAAATCTTTAAAAAATGTAAACAAAAGCAAGCAGGATGTAGGAGGAGCCAAAGTTGGAACACAAGCCATAACAAATAGGTCTGACTTTATTTTTTTTTTTTAAGATTGCATTTATTTGAAGGAGAGAGAGAGCAAGAGACAGAACACAAGCAGGAGGAGTAAGAGAGGGAGAAGCATGGTCCCTGCTGAACAGAAAGCCCAATGTAGGGCTCGATCCCAGGACTCTGGGATCATGACCTGAGCAGAAAGCAGATGCTTAACAACTAAGCCACCCAGGCACCCTAAGCCTAACTGTTTAAAAATGGAAAACACTGAAGAGGAAGGGGAAGAAAAAAATCCACCTGCACAACTCTAGAAAGCAGTGATGCTGGCTGGATTTGTTAAAGCCAAAGACAAAAGGAATGCAGTTACTGTATTCCAGTTAGTAAATGTCTTTCTCACGGGGGTGGGGGGGTTGTGGGGGGGTGGGGGGTGTATTAGCAATTCCGCTGCTACTTTGAATTTCTACTAGGATTGAATAAATAAGTGTAGATAATGAGAATCAGATTTCTCACTGTTGGAGAAAGAAGTTACAGATAAGGAATGCAGAAATACTGGAATAGGCCTTATGGTTATTTTGGGTTGGAATCAACAGTATTGCTAGGAATTCATGAGTTTTTAAACATAAATACAGAAAAGAAAGATATAGATGTAAATACAGATGTGTGTGTATATGCATGGTTTCATTCTAATTCTCTATGTTGAGAGGGCCCCAATAACAGTGAGTGCATTAATTTCAAGATTTTGGTTTCCCTAATAAAAGCAACCAGTGTTACATGGAAATAATGGTAGATTACAGGATTTGGGCATAGAAAATGCAAAATGAGCTTGGAACATTTTGCAGTACCAGGAAAAAAGGTGTGCTTGAAAAGGGATAGGGACATATCAAAAATATACAGGAACCCACCCAAAGGAACAACCAATGGCCAAATTTGGAACAATTTGAGCAATAAAATAAATAATGATAAAAATAAATAAATAAGAATAAACAGCTTTTTTCTTTCTTTCATCCTCCTCCTTCTTCTTCTTCTTCTTCTTTTAAAGATTTTATTTCCTTATTTGCCACAGAGAGAAGGAGAGCACAAGCAGGGGGATCAGCAGGCAGAGAGAGAAACAAGTTCCCCGCTGAGTAAGGACCCCCCCCAACGCAGGACTCCATCCCAGGACCCTGGGATCATGACCTCAACCTAGGGCAAACACTTAACTGACTGAGCCACCCACGAGCCCCTGAACAGCTTTTTCTTACAGACTTACCCTATACCATTCAAGGAGGCAGGTATTCTTGAGAAACTAGGCATGTAAGGCAGAAAAATCATCCCCCAGTGATGTTCATATCCTTGCCTCCAGATTTTGCAAATATATTATCTTATATGGCAAAGAGACTTTATAGATGTGATTAAATTAAGGACTCTGAGATGGGGAGACTATCCTGGATTGTTTGGATAAGTCCAAGGTGATCATAAGGAGCCTTGGAATTAACATTGCATCTATAAGGAACTTCCTAAAAAAAAAAAAAAAATAGAGGAACAGGTTACAAAACTAATGAATTAATGGGAGGGTCTCTTGGGATGGTAAAAAAACAAACAAAAGTCCTGATTAATCTTAAAGAGGACAAAAAGAACATGGAAGAGGTAGGACAACTAGAAAACATAGCAAAAGGCTTGTTTTAAATCCAAGGCATGGAATGAACTGAAAAAGCAAGATCCTGAACTATATGCATCTCTTAAGGAATTTTTTATAGGCTTGTCAACCCTGTGAATGCTTCTGGGAGAATACATAGGGTTTCACAGAGGGTCTCAGATGAAAGGAAAGCTTCTCTTTCATTATTTACCTCTACTTGAAATGTCTGATCATGTGAATGAACAACATTCCAATTTTTAAAATGTTAATTAAAATAAATATTTATGGAAGGAATACACTGATATGAAAATTCATTGAACAGACATCTTTGTGGTTTAAGTTTAGATTTTCTCTTCCCTCTCCCCCAACCCATCTTCTCTCCCTTTCTCCTCCCTTTCTTCTTTTAATATATTGTGCCCACAAGGGGATTAAAGTGGCTTAATTAAAATATTGCAATTTAAAAAAGAACACATTGTACTCCACCCTTTGAGAAATTCATTTCAGGAGCTGATCCTTGGTGGCTTGGCACAGGAGTGGGCTGTCTCTGAGCTGGCAGGAGATGGTTTCCTTCTTAGGGTAAGCTTGAAATTGTCCTGATTTTGGGGGGGGGGGAGGAGGAGGAGATTGGTTTCCAGTGACCTTTACCACCAAACTTAAATGGTTGCGTATATTGTTATTTTTTTCATTCAGCAATCTTTTATTGACTGCATACTGTCAGCCATGGACATGTCAGTATTTGAAGAGCAAAAGAGAGTTTTGTCACTTTAGGTTTTCACCGGTAGGCAATCTTCAGGACTGAGACAAGTGAGATGGCTGTAAGACAAGCAGCCTTGCCAGAATTAACCCCTTTCGTCTCTCCTTCATGAGACCAGTGGTTGCACAACAGGGTCAGCTAATGATAGCTCATGGCTAAAGCAGACTCAGGGCCAAATCCAAGTCATGGTCAAGTCAGCCCTGTGTCTCTTTTTGCAAGTAAAGTTTTCTTGAAACGCAGTCACATCCATTCGTTTATATATTGTCTATGGTTATGTTCATGCTAAAACAGCAGAGTTAACTAGTTATGACAGCAACTTTATGACTCTCAAACCATGGACTACTTATTTTCTTGTGCTTCACAGAAAGTTTGCTGACCCCTATAATAAACTCACAGAGAGCAAAGAGTCCAATGTGTCATCTGGAGATACATCCAGAACGAAATCTGTCTTAGTAGGGATTGGAAGACAAGAACTTTAGGGTCATGCAGTCTGGTGGTCCTTTGAGGACTGGGCCTTGACATACATCAGTGTGTACTTTCTCCAGGGGAGCGCATGTGTTACGACAGTACACATAGGCAGAGTAATGGAGTTTGGTGATGAATAAAGCCAGAGCAGTGTCCACCCACACTTGCTTTTCTTGGCCAGTGGTAAATGTGAAAGAAGACAGATACATGTCACCAGTCTATATCCGTGGGAGCAGGAGCCAGAAGTATTGGATTTGATGAGCACCTAGCTGCATGAACAAATCATAAAAACATATTGTATGAATAAAGTAGTGTTTATGTCAAAACCTCTTCCATCAAAAATAGATGCATACAGATCAACAATTTACATCTTATCATATCACTTATAAGGAAAAGATCTGCATTAAACACATTGCCTTGTGGGAAGAGGGCAAAGGGAGTGGACGAGGGAATAAGAATGAATCAATGAATCAATGAATGAATCAATCACCTCGTAAGGCAAGGGAGAGACCTCACATGGACAGATGAGGAGGAGCTTAACCGACTCAGTCCTCAACACCTGAGGCCCAAGGACAACAACAGAGCAACCAGATAGAAGGAAGGAAGGGAGGGAGGGAGGGAGAGAGAGAGAAAAAGGAGGGAAAGAGGGAAGAAGAAGCAAGACTGAAAGAACCTGGAAACATATTCTGATTCTGTCACAGCTCTGGCAACTAAACAGACTTGTGACCTTGTGACAGCATCAGGATTCAGCTTCCAAACAAGCCAGAGTCTGAATGGTGGAGGCAGTGGTGGTGATGGTGTGGTGGTGGTGGTGTGGTGGTGGTGTGTATGTGTGTGTGTGTGTGTGTGTGTGTGTGTGTGTGTGTGTGTGTGTTGTGTTAGGTAACAAGGGGTTAGAGCTATGGGAACTCCAACCCAAATGAGGTCCAGCTCAGTCTCCAGGGAATGGAGCCAGTCTAAGGTAGGCAGGCTGTAAGAGTCCTGGAGGAGTTGAGGTACAGGACCCAGTTGGGATCCACAGCCCAGCCAAGACTCTGGCACATGTGTGGATCAGGGGAGAAGACTCTGGGTCTTTGGACACTCACCTCAGGTCATAAACTTAGTCCATTCTGGGGAGTGGGTATTGAATACAATACTAGGTTCCTATTGACTCAGACTAAGCAGAACTTGGGCAAAAATGGGCTCAAGGTCTTCAGAGACAATCTTTGAATTCTTTGTGCAAATGTCATCATCCTCCTGTACTTAATTTCCACAATTTGGGATTATAACAACTGTTCTGATTACCTCATTGGACTGTTTCGCTGATCAAATGAGATGACATATATGGAAAAACTCTTAAAAATAAAAGCACCCCACACCTTAGTTACTAATATATTTAATCATTTTCTTAGAAAATAATTCCTCCTTCTCTACTCCATCAGCTCAGTTTGCTGGAAAGAAAGAAAAAAGGGAGCTGGTAAAATCCCCTAACAGCCAATTTATTCTGAAAAGCTTGAGAGGAAACATAACATCTTTTGTTATTTTGGTTATTTTCTTCAAAAGGAACATGTATTATTACATATAATTTCATCCTTAAATTCTCAAACATTAAATCAGTCCTTTCCCATAGTTTTCAAACATTTCTGAGTGGCAGCTCAGGACTGCCTGGTTTACAGGTGGCTCCCAGCAGGCTGCCACGCTGTTGACCCCCGAGCTGTGTCCTGTGGTAACCCGTCAGCCTCGTGAATGGGAAAAACAGGCCTGATCCCAAAGCTCATGAGTCAGGGGCTTCGTGGGTAAGGAAAGACATACTAAGACCATAGTTTTCAAAGAAATACAATAAATATGCTTGTACCATTTTCTATAACCAAATAATTTAACACATCTCTAAAATACACCTTTTCTCATTTAAAAGATAACTTGAAAATTACAGCAGAGTCTACCGAGAGAGTCAAATTCACTTGTAATCCAGGTAACATTTGGGACACCCACCCATTATATATATCATATTTGTTTTTGCAACATCAGGTTCAAACTACATGTACAATTCTGTCATCTGCTGCTTTTTAAATGCACTATTTCATCACTAGGACCTTTTTATGTTACTAATTTTCCTCAATAACATGAGTCTTTTTTTTTTAAGATTTTATTTATTTATTTGACAGGCAGAGATCACAAGTAGGCAGAGAGGCAGGCAGATAGAGAGAGAAGTGGAAGCAGGCTCCCTGCTGAGCAGAGAGCCTGATGCAGGGCTGGATCCCAGGATCCTGGGATCATGACCTGAGTCAAAGGCAGAGGCTTTAACCCACTGAGCCACCCAGGCGCCCCTCAATAACATGAGTCTTAAGTACCAAATACTATTCTGTCATATAAATGCATCACAGTCGGTTGACCTTTTCTATAATTAGGTTACTTATAACATTTTTTTAAACACAAAAAGTAATATTTTCATGAATATTCTTTCATGTACATCTTTAATAACATTGCTGACTATTTCCTAGGATAGATTCGTGAAATTTGAATCTCTGGGACAAAGTATGCTAAGATTTTTAAGTCTCTTGATACGTAGTTCCAAATTGTTTTTCAGAACCACTTTGAGATGATATTCCAATCAGTACCAGCATTGAATCTCATCTTTAAAAACAAAAAACAAAAAGCAAACAAACAAAAAGCCCCTTGCCTATTTGAGGAATACAGGGAAAAAATTGCATTGCTCTTCCCAGCATCCCTTTGGGGACCATTCCTGCCCCTATTCCATAATCATTCAGAGCAGACCCTAGAAATAAACAGTATTCAGCAGCAACGCAGCTATTGTATGCCTCCATGTGACGACACCACATATTTTCTTGCTGAAATTGGCTTTGCATCAGAAAAAAGGAAATCTCTCACAATCCATCTTGATGATTTTAGAAAATGTCTTATGGAAACAGCATCTTGCATTCATATTACTCTTCTAGAGGAATCTAGGCTTCACTGGGTCAGGGCTTCCCTCTCAGTGAGGAAAAGCTCTCCAAAGCACACTTTCTTTTTGGATTTTTGGCTCCACACTGTGTCAGCCCCCGATGTATCCTATGCAAATGATGGTATTTCTAACTCAGTGTATAATAATGTAGGGAAGGAAAGCACATAGAAATTCTAGGCTGGACACCCAGTGTGAGCTAGGGAGGGGTGTGATGGGAAACACCGTGTGAGCCCACCGAAACCAAGCAGGAGGCAGAAGCAAAAAAGTGTGCGGAATGAAGCAAAGCAGCAGGAGGACTATGTTGTTCAGGGCTTGAGATATAGTTTCCTTTTAAACAAAAGCAAGTCCTGACATAAAAGACACATTGATTTTCACTGTCTGACTTTGATTGAGGAGAGAAGTGGGGTGAACTAGCAAAAAACTCCAGAAACCTTTGGGAGAGCAGGATGAAGAACCTACAGTCATAAAAGCCCGGACTCAGATATCCGGGTTCCAGAAACTTCCAGTGACGACGTGGCATCTCGTCCTGGCTGAGGAGGGCGGGCCCCATCTAAGAGCTACCTGTCATTCACCTGCTCACACATCGCTCCTGTTCTAAGGGCCATCGTCAGTAGAGTTAAATAGCATTTATTCATTATTGAGTAGAGAAGTTAAATACCCATGGTGGTTGTTTTAGTAAAGAGTTATGATGTAGGCACACTTCAGTATGGAGAAGAGTGCTTAAATCTCTCAGTGAGCCATTCCGTTAAAAAAAAAAAAAAAAAAAAAAGCTTATTCGCAATTCCAGTCTCCACGGTTTCCCTTTGGCAGCTTCTGGAATTGTTTGTATCAAGACTGGATGGAAACAGCTGGTCTCTGGAGGATTTGCCTGGCAAACTTTATAGAATCGCTGCTCTGTGTCACCGCTGGGAAGAGATGCTGAAGTGGAAAGAAAAGGCACAAACTAACACTTATAGCTAACAGAAATACCCCAATTAACTTTCTGTTTTAGCAAGAGTTAAACGTGTGCACTCCCTAACCACCGTGATAATGAGCTGTTCCAGCTATTAAGCTATTGTTTCTCTGTCCACCCACCTGTCCGTGTTATATTTTGTGATGCCTGAGCACATAGTGCTCTGCCGGAAGGCTCTGTTAGGCTGCTCAATAGGGGGCGCTCCAGAGAGACGGTGAAGATGGAGAAGGCAGACCCACCATTCCATCCAGCAAGGCACATGGCTGCCCTGGGTGGCTTTCCTCAGTAGGCCACTTCTGTGGTACCATAGGATTCTCTTAGTGTTCTTTCAGATGCTAGATAACACCTTTCTATCTTGTTAACTGTTCTTTATATTAAATTTATTCTGTATAAATAACTGGTGTGGGGTCTGACTTCTGACTAACCCATGAGCCTACGTAGATCTTTATACACAATCAGACAAGTGAACGGGAAAGGTTTGATCATCTCTCTTTTTGAGAGGGTGTTGTAGCTTGTTTGTCACTGAATATGAAAGGATAACCAAAATGTGGTGTGTCCATACAATGGAGTAGAATATTCTTGGGACACAAAAAACAATGAAGTATTGATACTGGCTATAACGTGGATGGATCCTAAAAACATGATGTTCAGTGAAAGAAACCAACCACAAAAGGCTATATATTATATAATTCCAATTCCATGAAATTTCCCAAATAGGCAAATACATAGAGACAGAGTGTAGATTAGTGGTTACTTTGGATGGGAGTGGGAAGAGGGAGAGGAGATGGACAAGGGAAAGAAATGAGGATGGACTGTTAATGTTTTGGTTTTTTTTTTTAAGATTTTATTTATATGAGAGAGAGCACATGAGCGGGGGCGGGGGTTGCAGGCAGAAGGAGAAGCAGGCTCCCTGCGCAGGGAGCCTGACAGGGCACTGGATCCCAGGACCCTGGGGTCATGACCTGAGCGAAGGCAGACGCTTAACTGACTGAGTCACCCACTCACCCCATTAATGGAATGTTTTAGGCTAGATGAAAATGTTTTAAATTAGATTGTGCTGATGGGTACACAACCCTGTGGATACACTAAAAAAACATGGATTTGTGCACTGTCAATGCATAAATTGTATGGTGTTTGGATTATATATTTAAAAAACTGTAAAAAAAATGGCAGGACCAGCCTCTGGAGACCTATGACTTCTAATACTCGACTTATGTTCTTAGCTCTTCTGTAAATATTTTTTGAGACCTAGCTTGTGTTAGGAACCTCCAAGTATTGGGGATATAAAGATTTGTTGGGCAGTTCTCATCCTTAAGAAATTTATAATTTGTGGGCACCTGGGTGGCTCAGTGGGTTAAGCCTCTGCCTTCGGCTCAGGTCATGATCTCAGGGTCCTGGGATCGAGTTCCGCATCGGGCTCTCTGCTCAGCAGGGAGCCTGCTTCCCTCTCACTCTCTCTGCCTGCCTCTCTGCCTACTTGTGATCTCTCTCTGTCAAATAAATAAATAAAAATCTTTAAAAAAAAAAGAAATTTATAATTTGTTAACAAAAACAGGTATAGCCAAATAACCCGTGGAAAATGATATGGGATATTATGGTGCATGTTCCTGGTAGAAAGAAGATCTATTTCAACTTTTTGTTGATGGCTGAATGTTGAGAGAGTGCTGATCAGAGGAAGTGGCCGAGCAGTGAGTCCTAAGAGGCTGGGTGGGAGTCTTGCAGGTGGGCAGAGGGAAAGGGCATTGCAGACGGAGAAAGGAGCACAAAGCGTGGAGGTCTGAGTCAGCACAGCGCATCTGGGAAGCTAAGTGGTTCCACAGGCAGAAAGCCAAAGACGGGGTAGGTTGGCAATGGGAGGACAGCTGGGCCGGAACCTGGTGCCCCCTTTTTCTTTTTTTAAATCTCAACACTTCTGTTTCTCTTTTCTCTCAAGCAAGTCCCTCTCCTTTGTCTCCGATTCCCATATAGACATCTTTCTCTGTCCTCAGTCTCTCTTTTACTTCTTAGTATCTTCCTTGTTTCTCCACCATGATGGTTTCAATACACAGAGCGTCTGTTTGCTAACAGCAAATCTTTGGTTACCTCCTGTTAAGTCATTCCCACTGCTACCAGCAGTGTGGTCGCTAAGGTTTTGGTAGCTAAAAATCCAGAGGTCAGTGTTATGCTAAGTTCTGTTTTCTGTACTTGACCAAGGACAAGCACTTATTAGTATTCAAAAATGATACATGATTGTATTTTCTCCCTGATGTTTGTCTCGAATCGGGAAGACAGAGCCCAGGGGTCCCGTGACTGGGGCAGTCATTAGACCTGACTCTCATTTTGTGGTTCCGGGAATCTCGCAGGGTCGTGTCTTCTGCTTGGAGACCAGATTTGTCAAACGAATAATGTGGTCCTCCTGACCAAAGCACTTTTCCGATTTTACCCACAATGACATTGGTGCTTCATTATTTCAGACCCAGGAAACCACGGGCTTTCGTTCTGGAGTTGTGACACGCACACATCTGGCCCAGACATTCTCTTGCCAAGGTGTAGTTTCAACCAGAGAGTGACCAAAGGCAAGCATATGTTGTGGAGTTAGGCTTGAGGAAGAGGAGAAGTGACAGGTGGCAGAGAGGGGAAAAAGCAAGCCAAGATGACGTGGAAGAGAAGGAGCTGGGTTGGGAGGAGTGGGATGGGAGTGGGGAGGACAGTTAGAGATCACATTCAAACCAGTTTGTGCCAAGAGTGAGTTGTCTACAGTGGGGGAAAGTTTGCTATTGCCTCCAATGTGCCCCTCATTCCTAAAGCCAGTCATAAAAGTTCTTGGAAAAATGAGAAGGAAAACGAGGTTGATGTTTGTGGGGGACTAGATGGGGGTGGTGTGTGGGCACCCGTCTCAGCTGATGGGATAGTTCATGGGACCCAGGGCTGGAAGGCCAGCCAACCTGGCCACAGACAGCCTGCATGCCCGCCTCGGTGAGGGAGGGGGTAGCGCTGCTGGTCATGGAGGCCTGTCGGGCTCTCTTGAAAGAGGTGACTTGAAGAATTAGCGTTTAATAGCTTGCCAGTACTTCTTTTTAATTTTATTTTCAATAAATATTCATATCACCATTACTATCAAAGATTAGTCATAGAAATTAAAGTTTCTTTTTTGGTTGTATCCCCAATGTACCTTGTCAGCATTATGAAAATGAATGTTTTCTTAAAAATGGATTTTGGGAGGGCAGGAAATGTCTCCAGGGAGGGAGTGGTGGAAATATCTCTCCAGCCCGTGCTGCTGCCTGGTGAAAGCTGGGCCTCCCTGCCTCCCAGCCTCCCCTTTCTCTAGCTCCCCAGCGGCATTCGAGGCTCACCCTGCCTCTCCCTGTTTTCTGTCCTTTCTTTTCTTTCTGCAAAAACATGACTCTGGGAATCCCAAATATCCCTAGGCCTGCCAGGTTTGTATGATGCTAGAAAGTCAAAGATTCTGAGCAGAAAGAGATATCAGGCTTTCCCCTGGGCTTTCTTTTCCTTTCTACTCCTCCGCTCTCTCCCACCGCAACACCACCCTTTCCCCAAGAACAAGACAACAAAGTCCTCAATGACCAAACACCTGCTAAACGGATCCAGAGAGCTTCCTGAGCTGGGGGACTGTCTACATCAGCAGGGTCTGAACCCCTGCTTCAACCAGCCAAGTGCTCTGCTGTACTTACCATCTCTGATTTTACTTTGCATCAACCTACATCATGAATTAAACCCGCTGGTCATGAATCGGGTCATGCCCCCAACATAGTGTCAGCGCGGGCATCAATTCCCCTCACTGGAGGAGGCTCCCTGTCTCCCTGAGGCCTTGCCTCTTTGCCCAGGGAATGGCTGGCACAGATTTTTTTTCAGTGTGCCTTTAAGGGCTGCAGCCCAGTGTGGCCCACTGGGAATGGAAACATCTTACTCTGGAATTTCTAACTGCTATTCCTCCTCCCCTTCTGGGGGTCTTCCTCTGGGACCACCCATTCAGTCTTGTTTGAAGGGCAGTTGCCTCACTATGCCAACACTGCTCTGAGATCTCAGAATGGACACTGGTCAAGTTTGGTGATGAGCTTCATCCCATAAACTATTGAATTATTCAGGAAGCTTCCCTACCCCCCTGCAGAGGAAACTGAGGAGACCATCGGGAACCACTGAAAGGAAGCAAAGACAATTTGGGAAGCTAGGTTTAATTTACTTAAGGCTCCCCCTTCGCAAGCTTGCTGGCAATGTCTGCAATTAAGTTCCCTGCCCGGCCCCCTCCCCAGCACTAAGGACTCACTGGACAGCTGTGGTTTTACGAGTCTTTTTTGTGCGAACCTCATTAAACCTCAGATTCCTCGGGGTAAAAAGCAAATGGGGAATGAGAGTTGCCTGCCTGGGAGATGCTGAGGTTAAACACTGAGCAATAAAGCCACTTGCTGATTTCAACATTCTCTTTGTTGTTCCTTTGGCTTTCCTTCGAGACATCAGGCCTAGGATGTGGGGATGTGGGGATGTGAGGACAAGAGGCTGTGGGGATGCAGGGCTTTAAAGTCGTTGGTGTGTGTGTGTGTGTGTGTAGGTCAAAGAAGGTCATACAGGGTAGGAGCAGTTGGCAGATCCTGGCTTCTCATTGTAACAACCCCAGGACCACTTGAAGCACGTCACAAGGAAACATGGATACACAGCAATTCCCTGCTGGTCCCCCAGCATCTCTCTGTGACAGGCTTTTAACTTTGGCCTGTAGGTAGTAGGTCAGAAGGAGCCGAGCAACACTGTTATGCTGTGGTCTGTATGTCAGGCTGACTCCGACCAGAATCATCAGTTCTGCAAGATGAGGGCTGGAGTACCTTATCCTGGACTGGAAGCTGCTTCCCAGTGTCCAAGGCAGTGATCCATGGAGGTATCAAGATTCACACCTGCGAGGGGGTATGGGAAGAAATTTCTTACTTTTAACACTTACGATGACATTTGCTGATGGCTTACTTAAAAAAGGAAAATGTTATCCATGTTGTCCCTAGAATGTTGCCCCCGACATTTTCCCCCATTTGGATATGCTTTCCCATGTCGCCGTGAGAATGATTGAGTTGCAACTACAACACAAGGCATCTGATGCGAGCATCCTCTGTGGGGTAGTGGAGGCCGCCGACCCAAGGCAGGCACGTCACCATTCCCTATGTGGGAAACTAACTATGAGAAGCAACAACAGTGACAACAAATGCCACCAGGCACACAATAACTGAACAGGTCTGTGGGATTCTGTCTCTTACATCAACCCCACGGTAGAGGCTACATGAGGGAAGGGATTTGGGGCTGTGTCTGGGCTCTTTTGGCGCTGTCTTCTACGGTGAGAGTGACAGTCACCATTGCATATTTGACACACCCAAACACTCAGCTGGACTTGCATAACCAATTCCATTTCCACTCTTCCCAGTCCCTTTTCATACACCTCTTCCCCAGGAAGAAGAGAGCAGAGTCATAGAGTCCATTGCTCTTCCCAGCAGCCTAGGAGGAAGAATCTCCATGCAGTCTTGTCCTTTCTGCCCTGCGGCAAGTCTGACAAGTCCCTCCCAGGCCACTGGGCCAGCCCTTGGTGTTTCTCCCCCCACCTCCCTCCTACCTCCCATGGGCTTGTGGTATTACTTTTGCTGTGATTAAACCTTGGAAACAGGTGTATTTCCTATTGAATTAAAAAAAATTCTGGAGAAATCTCAGTGGTGACATTGGGGACAATCATATACCGAGCTTGGAAAAGCCATTTTGGTTTTTACTTATATCACGCACACAGATCACGTGTTCCTATTTTTCTTCCAGACTTTCTTTGCTAAATGCCCGGAGAGAGAAATAGGACAGGGGGTGATGGATTGCTTCAAATATTCAAGAACCTCCAAATCTCCCTCTAGATAAAAAGCAAACGAAGGATCCTTGACAGGTTAAAATCAAGTATTTGGGGTTTCTCCACTGGAGTGAATGAATTTCCACTTTAATAACTTTCTCAAGAATTCTCCCTGCTACTCTATACTGTGATCCTTTCAACTACTGAGCTTATTCCTGGTGTGTGTCATGAGTTTTAAATCTGACGATGGCTTTTAATTAAATTCTTATTTATCATTCAGTTAATGGGCTAAGACTAATGATGAAAGGAAAAACAGGCTTTCAACGATTTTCTCACCCATCATATGATACTTGAGAAAAATAATAAAGTGATTTACTCAAGGGTGAGTTGGTATAAATGCCATTTCTCCTATTTGTTCTCTTATATGATTTCTGGAATGATTTGGGACAGCTACTCTGCTTGGATACATCCAGAAATTACTATAAATCTGCCCGGAGGAGCTCGGAGACATCCAACGTCTCCCTCAAGCCAGGAGCTGCTGCTAGGTCTGGGCACGCGGCCATGTGCGGTGTGATCCTTGAAATTTGAAATGACAAATCTTCAGGGTCACCTTTCTTTCTTTTCACTTTTTCAAGCGTTTACACTGGGAACTTTAAGCACATTCCTATTAAAGGCATACCAGTTGGCCTGATTTCCCTGGCCTCCTTTCCTTTGTGCCTGTCTTTTCCACCCCTCTACCACAAAGTTCTAAAAAGAGAGTAGGGATTAAAAGTTAGGAGTCCTGAGTTCTCTTCTCTGCGGGGAAATACATGAACTTGGGGGTAGCTACTCAATCAC
This sequence comes from Meles meles, assembly GCF_922984935.1. NCBI lineage: Eukaryota > Metazoa > Chordata > Mammalia > Carnivora > Mustelidae > Meles > Meles meles. Next base: position 116,490,599 of record NC_060071.1, read on the forward strand.
TTCGTACCTTAGTTTTCCACCCAAAGAGCAGGGATAGGGATAGTCACACTATCCTCTGAGCAATCAAAATGAGATACTGTGAGGATCCGTATGGACGTGAAGGTTTAAAATGAAAACAAAAGAAGAAACCAGGAGCCTCTGACTACCCAAGGATACACTTGGATGTACTTCCCAGAGCCCTGGGCGGGAAGGTGGCGCACAGATACAAGATGGATGGTTGGGATGTTCCTGGTCATTCTCATGGGGTACATAGAAAATTCAATGACTTCAACCACTATAGAGGGAAAACTCACAGAAGTTGAGCTTGCAAGTTGACCATCATGGCTGTGAAAACATTTCTAATTTTCCCTGCTTAATCCAAGCCAGCAATCTCAAATTTCCTCCTTTGGTCTTGTAGGAGGAAGGTTAGAGATAAGATTTTGATGCATCCTACAAGTAGACCATTTGTTTGCATTAGAAAGAAGGATCCAGTCTGAGAATTTTGAAGTCCCCAGATTGAGAAGACCTAAATGAGTGGTCCTAGAGATTCCATGAATAGAATTCAAAGTTTCTGAGATGGGGGGGGAAAATGACATCTTTATTTTCCCTAAAATTTATCTGAAATTAAGTATTTTTGTCAATTATAGATGTGGGCAATAAACCATAACAGTATTGGCGGTACCTCTGTCTTTGTTACTGTCAGAAATTAAAGATATTTCCATAAGATATTGCTATTGTTGAACGTACCTTAAAATACAATTTACACTGATCACTGCTTTGAAATTGCAAACGTTATTAGATCAGCTAATAGCATTGGATGAGTTAATAAAGAAACACTTGTATATAACACTATATCACACACTTGATTAAAAATATTTTTCTGTTTTAATGTAATTGCATTTCCTTGAAACTCTCTGTATTTGACTTTGTGTATTCAAAAACAGTATTCTGTGAAGGGGTCATTATTATTCTGTGAAGGTTAAGACCGCCTGCCCCAGAGTCTGCCTGATGCCTCCTACAGCCAGAGACAGCGGCTCTGAGCAGGGGCCAGAGTCCAGGCCTCCCTTCTGAATTAGAGTCAGAAAGCCTAGGGCTGAGCCGTGGGTTCACCTCTGTCTAGCCGTAGGGTCACTTAGCTTCTCAGAGCTTCCATTTCCTGCCCATAAAAAGGACATAATCATAACTCCCCCCATGTTTTATAGGGAGAGCAAATGAAATGAAAAGAATTGGGATGCTCTGTAAACCGTGACGTGCTATACAAATGGTAGGGATTAATACTCGGTGGTGCTAAACATTTCTCTTCCTTAGCATTTCCACTTCTTTTACTTAGCATCAAATCAGTGACGAAGAGGAAATGAAAGAAAATCATCAGGGGGCCAGATGTTTTGTGTGCAAGACAGTGGAGTAGAAAAGTACACGTGTGGCTTGAATTATGGAACATCTACGCGTCTGGTTAAGAATATAATGGAATCCGATAGATCTGGGTAAAAATCCCTGCTCTGCCACAGCCTAGCTGAGCGTCTTCGGAAAATTATTGAAACTCTCTGAGTCTCAGTTGGCTCATTTGAAAAATGGGGACTTACAGCGACTTACCAGGCTTACTGTAAAGATTAAATAAATGCATTTCTGTGCCAGCATGTAGGTTCCAGAATTTGTGTTCGCATGCTTTTGCAGACACATGGTTTCTTAGCAAGCTAGACACGTGAGAGAAATAGTGAGGGGCGCAAGAACTGCCTGTTGGATTTCCTCATGAGTTACAACTCCAGGAGCTTATTTTCCACAATGTGTTTTAGATGAGTCTTACCAAGGAAATTTGCAATGAGCTTGACCTTCTTTCCGGTGGACTGCAGGGGGCAGAGCGCTCCCTGGGTGGCACGGGGAACCTCACCACGTTCTAATCCATGCTGCTGTCCAGTACGTGGTTATTTAATTTTGAATCAAAATGAAGCAAAACTAAAAATTCTATTCCTTAGTTGCACTAGTCGCATTTCAAGAGCTCAGGAGTTCTGCGTGGCTAGTGGCTGCCACAGAATTGTAAAACAGGTCCAATCCTGAGCCGACTCTGTTGGACAGCGCTGTGACTGGGAGTGAAGGGCTAAGTCTTCCCTAACAACACAACCTAAACTAGGCAGGGTGATGTATGTCAAATATGGCAACAAACAGCCTGGTGTAGACCCTCCCAACCCCCTACTCCCTCGCTGTCTGAATCTTAGCAAGCTCCCCATACAAGGATGGAAGGTACCTGCTGAGATTTGTTTGCACTGAGCATCAAGGGTCTACAGTGCCCACAGCACAGTGCTCTGGACCTCACCACAGTCCATAAGGGATGGCCTGTGCAAGAAGAAGGAGCATTCTTTCTGTTCACCTCTGTTCCTCCTCTTCGACTCCTTCCACCCCATTTCATGCAAAGTCTCTGATTAATTCTAACAAGGAGCCCTGGCCCTATCCTCTCTGACCTCACCTACCTCCACATTTATCTAATTAGAATTTAAATTGGGAAAAGATTGTAGGAAATGCGGTAATTCCAGTCTCTGTATCTCTGTATCACAAAAGAGGGGAGCCTTGTACCCACTTCCTTTGATATGGTAATATCATTAATCTGATTTGCAAAAACTCATTCAACTAGTGGAATGGGAGTCACAAAACCAGCAGCCCTGATGATGGATTTCTCAGCAAAGTTAAGCATTCATTCTGCCTCAGTTTCTCCTTCATAGCATGGAGCTGTCACTTCTCACCACTCACCACCTTCCAAGTATACTGGGGGGAATCATAAAAAGGAAGTGGTTTATAAAATCATTCTTACCATCTCTTTCAAGTTTCTTTCTACCTGCCTTTCTTTTTTTTTTTTGTTTTTTTTTTGTTTTTTTTTTTCTACCTGCCTTTCTTATCTCAACATACACTTGGAAGAAATAACCTCCTCTCCCAGTAGCTTGTCTGTTTTCTAAAACCAATGGACTAACTTCTATTTACTAAGAAGTCATCTTTGTGGATTCAGGATATGGGTCACCGGAAAGGAGGGAGAAATTATAAGTCCAGAAAATGGGTCGCTGTCCCCTCCTACGTGAAAAGATGTTTTCGTTAAGGTCATGCCTGCTGTTGTAAAAGACAAACCCCCAAACAGCAGTGGTTAACACACTAGAAGTGGATTCCTCACTCACCTCAAGTCCCACCTTGTGTTTCAGAAAAGGTTTCCCAGGGTGAGTTTTGCAGACACCAAGACACTTTCTTTAGTGTCTCTACCTGCTGGGTCTTCCAAAATTCGCGGGCGGATCAGGCAGCAAGAGCGGATGCTGAAGTTTGACGTGGCTCGGGCGGGTGGCGCGCACCGCACCTGCTTTGCTGAACGTACAGTTTGACGTCTGATCTCCCACACGAGGGCTTTGGACTGGCAAGGATCAAGGCTGCCTCGGACCCAGTTTTCCTCTGTCGCCAGCTCCAGAGACGGAGGGGCTAATTAAGCCACCGCCCACGTCAGCTGCTGCTTATTGAGAGCAGAGCTCCCTGTCTCCGTGGGCGGGGTTGGTCCAGGATTGCTGGCTTGGCTTCCACCTCCACCAGCGAATCCTGGTCCCAGACGATGCCCTCATCCTTGCCCTAGCACGGAGACCACCTCCCAGATTTCCATTTCTCTGTTGATAGACTAATCACGGGAGACATGCGAGGTTAGAAAGACACCTGTCCTCAGAGAGCTACAATGATGTCCCCCCTGAAAACTGATGACTGACATATTTGCCCTTGCGGCAGAGTGAAGGAACGGGACCATCCATTAGCTCTGGGCTCTTTGAGGCAAGTCCTCAAAGACTGTCCTCCCGATAAAACCTCAGCAGCAGATGTTTCAAATCAGATAAGTTTCCCCTCCCCCCAGGATTCTCTCCAACCATCTCTCCACACAGAGTTGGTGTCAGCTCAGGCAAGACAAACTAATTTTAATCCGAGGGCAAGTAAAAACACAATTTAGGAGGTAAATCTGTTTCCCCCCAAGCATACAGTTCTCTGTTCACTGTGCATTTTTTTAAACATCTGTAAAGACAAAAGACACGCATTTGTCAATACAGAGACAGCTGCTCATTTGTTTGGGGAGTTTGCAATTAAATTCCCAGCCTCTGCTGCCCAGTGCGATCTATTTTAGAGGGCAGGAGAGAAAAGAAGAATTTTAACTCAAAGCATTGAGCAGAGAGGGAAGCAAAACCTTGAACAGGGCCCTGAATTCTCTTTGAATAAAAATGTTGGCATGAAAGACTTAGGCTCTAAACTGTCCCCCAGGGTGGGGCTGCGTTTTGCTTCATGTTATCTTAGCACCTTCCTGTTCCCCTGAAAAAGCCAAAAGATCAAGATGGATGAGCTTTTCCAGTTGCCTAAATATTTAAAGCACATTAAGTGGGCTCCTGCCTCTCCTGCAGGCTCCGGGTGAACTCCTGGGCTGCCACGGGGCCGACTGTTGTATAAACTAGTCCCAGTGAAATGGCAGAGCGTGGTCCCCAGAATGCAGGGGACGTGTCTGCCCACCTCCCTCTCCTGGAGGCCAGGAAGCTCTTTAGTATGCCCTACTTGGCTTCCTGCTCAGAGAAGGTCGCTCTGTTCCCAGGAAGACACTCAGTCCTAATAGATATGGTTAGAATGATAGCCCAGGGGCCGTGGGTTAGGAAAACACATTTATTAGAGAAGGCTGGAGACCGCAATAATTAAGTGACACAGATGAACGCAAGTTAATGCCATCTCAATTGGACTGGCACGAGCCCCCCACTTCCCTCCACCTCTCCAAAGCAGCAGCCCAGGCCCAAGAAAGCCTGGACCGAGAGGGAAGGTTCTGGAAGGTGTGGCCTCCCCCAGTCCCTCCTGGAAAGTTAATCTTGAAGGTGGGGACAGGACCTTGATCTGTCGTGCTCTGTCCCCAGACTTCGCTGACAGCTTTTTAGATTGACCTTTCTGTTCTTCAATTTGTTTCAAGGCCTGCCAGAGCCAGAGTCCTTCTCCCTTGTACACTTTGAAGAGCGCAAAGTGATTCTTAAAAAAGTATTTAAAAAAAAATAGCACTCAAGATGACTGCAATGGTATTTTACAGAGTTTGATCATCCATTCATTCTTTTTATTTTAAAAAATAATTTGGAGGCACCTTGGTGACTCAGTCGGTGAAGGTCTGCCTTTGGCTCAGGTCACGATCCCGGCATCCTGGATCGAGCCTGCACCCAGCAGGGAACCTGCTTCTCCCTCTCCCTCTGCTGCTCCCCCTGCTTGTGCTCTCTAGCTCTTTCTCTCAAATACATAAATAAAATCTTTAGGAAAAATATTTTGGAGTATAGTTGACACAAAATGCCACATTAGTTTCAGGCGTACAACATAGCCGTGGGGTAAGTGCATACGCTATGCTGTGCTCGCCACAGGGTAGCTTCCGTCCATCACCAAACAATGTTAGCACAATATCGTTGGTTACATTCCCTAGGTTCTGTTTTTTATTCCTGTGAATAACTTATTCCGTAACTGGAAGCCTGTATCCCCTACTTTCCTTCACCCATATGGCCCACCTACCGGTCCCCTCCACTCTGGTAACCATCAGTTTATACTCTGTATTTATAGCTCTTTTTCTGCTTTTTGTTGGTTTATTAATTTGTTTTGTTTTTTAGATACTGCATATGGGTGAAACTTCATGGTACTTGTCTTTCTCTGTCTGACTTTTTTCACTTTAGCATAATACTCTCTAGCTCCTTCCATGTTGTAAAAAATGGCAAGATGGCACTTTTTTTATGGCTGAGTAATATCCCATTGTAATATCCCATACCACAGCTTCTTTAGTCATTCATCGGTCAGTGGACACTTGGACTATTTCTATAACTTGGCTATTGTAGATAATGCTGCAATCAATTTAGGGGTGCATATATCTTTTCAAATCAGGGTTTTTGTTTTCTTTGGGTAAATAACCATTAGCTGAATACTGGGTCATTCGATATTTCTATTTTTCAGTCTTTGAGGAATCTCTGTACTATGTTCCACCCATTCATTCTTTTTTTTTTTTTTTTCAAAAGATTTTATTTCTTTATTTGACAGAGAGAGAAATCACAAATAGGCAGAGAGACAGGCAGAGAGAGAGGGGGAAGCAGACTCCCTGCTGAGCAGAGAGTCTGATGCGGGGCTCGATCCCAGGACCCTGAGATCATGACCTGAGCCGAAGGCAGAGGCTTAACCCACTGAGCCACCCAGGCGCACCCCCCATTCATTCTTTTTAACAAAAATGTACTGACTGCTACCACATGTCAGGCATGCAGACCACGGCTGTAAGTGACAATAATGACGAGAACGTTGACACCATGAGGGACAACTCACTCTTGTGCTGTTAAAGTGTACCCTCTTCGTAGTAACTCACTCCTATCCAGGCCGGAGAGAGCATGTAGTGGGTGAGGCAAACCCTCTGCCTGCTGAGGGCACATGGGGGCCATGGCCAGCCCAGGGGACTAGGGAGGGCTTCTGGAAGGAGTGCTGGCCAGGCCCATCACCAGCTGTGGCTGAGGTGGGAGGAAGAAGTGGCCTGGCACGGGGGACTGTGTTTGAGGAAACTGCAAGGACAAGAGTTCTGTTGGCTGGATTTGGGGGTCTTGGGATGTTGGGGTGGAGGAGAGGGTAAGAATGCTTCCTAAAGGAGGCAAAAGCGATGTCCCTCAGAGACCAGAAGGGTGCATGGGAGCTGGCCAGCCATGGGGGTAGCAGGGGACAACTAAAGTCCTAGAGGGTCTAAGGAGAGGGTAGATATGAGGGTGGTCAAGCACAGGCACCTGTGGGTAGGTGAGGGGACACGAGGTGAGGCTGAAGGGGGTGGATGGGGACCAGGATTCTCAGCTGTATTCAGGAGACCATTTTCAGCAAGTGGCATGGAATCCTGAGGGCACAGATTTTCCACTGAGGAAGAGCATGCTGGCTGCAGTAGGGAGTGTCAATAAAAGAAGACATTGGGTTGGGGGGAGGCAGGGAGGCCCCTAGGAATCTGGGTGAGCCATGGTGGTGAGTGCTGAGGGCTGTGGCCGGGGCATGGAGGCAAGAAGAAGACAGATTTAAGAGATAACCAGGATGAGTCCTGGGAACACCACCTTTGTGCGGGGCTGAGGAAGGAGAGCAGGTGAGGTCCATTCCTGCCACAGCTCAGCTCTGCTCTGACCTCCACTCCCACCTGGGGTCACAATGGAAGCCTCCTCCACAAAGGGGGTTGGCGGCTATACCCTGGTTCCCTCTTGCCCCCTCCTCCCTGTCTGTGCCCCACTACCCATCTTGGTCCTTAGGGTCCAGTATACACCGTTGCTGCCAGGGACTGAGCAGCTACCTAGAGGGCTTCCTCAGGAACACAGTGGGTGGCTCCACACTGGGACGTGATACATTTGCTTCCAGATCTTTTCTGACACCAAGTCCTGCCAGTCTGTAGGCTTTTCTTTCTCCCATGAGAGATTCTTTTTTTTTTTTTTAAGATTTTATTTATTTATTTGACAGAGATCACAAGTAGGCAGAGAGGCAGGCAGAGAAAGAGGGAGAAGCAGGCTCCCCGCTGAGCAGAGAGCCCCATGTGGGGCTCGATCCCAGGACCCTGAGATCATGACCTGAGCCAAAGGCAGAGGCTTTAACCCACTGAGCCACCCAGGCGTCCCTCCCATGAGAAATTCTTTTTTTTTTTTTAACTTTTTTTTTAAAGATTTTATTTATTTATTTGACAGAGAGAGATCACAAATAGGCAGAGAGGCAGGTGCAGAGAGAGAGAGAGAGAGAGAGAGGGAAGCAGGCTCCCTGCTGAGCAGAGAGCCCGATGCGGGACTCGATCCCAGGACCCTGAGATCATGACCTGAGCTGAAGGCAGCAGCTTAACCCGCTGAGCCACCCAGGCGCCCCCATGAGAAATTCTTAGTCTGGGGTCAGTTTCCTTCAGGATCAGTGAATGGGCTTCATGGGGTCCAGGGTCACTCTGGGACTCCATGGAGAACATTACGTGCGTGTGAAGCTTTTTTAGGAAGAGTGCACGTAGCTATCAGATTCTCTGAGGGATTTATGATCCTCAAAGTTTAAGACTCATTGGTTTGGGCTTTGATTTCAAGGTTAAATTTTTTCTGGCCAATTTTCCCTCTCATTATCCCCCATCACCTCCCAATACTAATGTCCTTGGACAGAATTTGCCTCGTCTCTTCAAGTCTTGCCAGGAATTCAAAGTAAGCATTTGCCTATTAAAGCTTGTCCCCATCTTGCCCTCAAAAGCCTCCATTACCCTGCATTAAATATTTCAAAATAGTCCCCTCACATATTTATATTTTATGGTAGGAAAAAATCGTTATCAGGGGTCCCTCCCGCACATCCCCGTCACGTTTAAAGAGGGAGCAAGCTCGCTGCACACTTGCCTGATTATTGGGTACTTAGTAGATGTCGGGCTCTGTGCTAAGCGCTTTACTGGTATTATCCTGTTTAAAGCTCTTAACTGTGCCGTGAGACAGATGCTAGACTTATCTCAGTTTTGAAATGAAGAAACTGAGGCATAGAGTAACAGCCAGCTAGGAAGTAGCAGACCCAGGAATCACACAGAGGTGGTAGAATTCGAGAGGCTCTGTCTTCGCCTCCCACTAAGCCCTGTCTTTCCTTTATCTGTTTCCTGCTCCCCCTGAGGAAGTCACTATTCTGACTTGCCTCCCACCTTGACTTCCATCCAGAGTCAAGTTCTAACCCTTTCTACTGAAGTCTGTTTTGGAACCATGAACGAGAGCTCTTCAAAAGAAGAAGTGGTAGCTTTTATTTATTTATTTTTTAAAGATTTTATTTATTCATTTGAGACAGAGAGAGAGAGAGAGAGCATGAGCACGGGGAGAGAGTGAGAGAGAGGGAGAAGCAGACTCTCTGCTGAACCAGGAGCCTGATGTGGGACTCGAACCCAGGACCCTGGGACCACGACCTGAGCTGAAGGCAGATGCTTAACCATCTGAGCCACCCAGGTGCCCGAAGCTGTAGCTTTTTAATAATAAGAGTAGCCAGAATCAGCTTTTCTCATCACAGGATGATTTGAAAGGCCAAGAAAGTTTCTGCTGCTTCTCAGTATTTCTCTACCAGTGTCCAAATTGGAATAGTAGGGATTTACTCCTTTGGATTGGTTTCCCCCCACTCCACATTAGCCTCTTAAAAAAGTAGGAATAACCCTAGGGATATGAATTAGGGAGTCCCATAAGCTACAGTGTTAGCCCTGAAAGATCTGAGGGCAGAGGGTGTTCACAGAGGGGAGAGAGACACATACAAGAGTTGCCAAGGACCAGCCATGTACACGGCCCCTACCTCGTCACTGTGTCACGAGGAGACTTGTGAACTCGACTCATCACTAGATCTCCAACCCGTGTCCTGGCTCATGCCTGCATAGTTGGGGGAGTCTAAGGGAGGACCATCCTGTGCTGTCCAAAGCTGTTGAGGTTTCTTTTGAGTTTCCCCTTTGGGAGGAGGTTAAGGCGTAAGTGATCAGTCACCTCTGGGAAGTCAACCGGTGGCCTGGCATTACCTGATGTCAGAGGCATCAACCCTGGTTTCTGGGAAAGGTGGTTCTACAGTTATGAAAGGGGCAGCCTTACTCACCAGAAGGCCAGAAGGCAAGTGACCAGCTAATGGCTTAAGTACAGCCGAGATCCCTCCCCTTGGTTCCAGGGTCAGATAGCAGGCTCTTGTTTTCCTGTGGAGGGCCACTGGACTATTATCTGGGTAAGGGTCTGCGATGGGTGTAACTGTATCTCCCTCAAATCCATCCTGAAAGCTCTAACCCCCGTTCCTCCAAATGGGTTTATACTTGGACCAAGGACCTTCACAGATTAAGTTAAAACGAGGCTGTTAGGGTGGGGCTCGAATCTGATCTGACTGATGTCCCTATAAAAAGAGGACACTGGACACACAGAGGCAGCAGGGGTGTGCGGGCACAGAGGAACCTCTGTGTGAAGAGGCAACAAGAAGGCAGACCTCTACAAGCCACGGAGAAAGACCTCAGGGGAAACCAGCCCTGCTGACACCTTGACTGGGGACTTCCAGCTGGCAGAACTCTGAGAAAATACATTTCTCTTGTTTAAGGCAACTAGGGGATGATACCTTATTATGGCAGCCCTAGCAAACTATTCACAGACTCCAGGAGACTTAAAGCAGAAGTCTCCTAAAGGTAGGTGTCTAGATGATCCTTTGAAATGAAAGAAGAAAATCTTTTTATTTTATTTTTTTAAGCTTTTATTTATTTGAGAGAGAGAGAGTGAGCGAGTGAGAAAGAGAGCACAAGCAGGGGGAGAGGCAGATGGAGAGAGAGAAGCAGGTTCCCTGCTGAACAGGGAGCCCACCTCTGGGCTCGATTCCAGGATTCTGGGATCCTGACTTGAGCCGAAGGCAAACGCTTAACCAACTGAGCCCCCCAGATGCCCTAAAGGAAGAAAACCTTGTAACATCTATGTCTACTGATTTTTATCTGATTCTGTTAATTTTAATTTCTTATATATGTTTTAAAATGGTTGTGGTAGATGAGTGTGGTAGGACATAGTATAATATATAACATATGGGGAGTGTATACTTAAAAAAATTGGCCGATGGGGCGGGTGGGTAGCTCAGTCAGTTAGACATCTGCCTCAGCTCAGCTCAGGATCCCAGGATCCAGGGTCAAGCCCCACCTTGGGCTTCTGTTCATGAACAGCCAGATTCTCCCTCTCCTTCCTGCTCGTGCTCTCTCTCACTATCTCTTCCTTCCTTTCTCTCTCTCTCTCTCTCATACACACACACACACACACACACACACAAATAAATAAAACTCTTTAGAAAATTACAGATGGGTAAAATAATCAAAGTTTGAAGAGCACCAAGCCAAGATGGTGGCTCTCTATGTATCTCTAACTCCTCAAGGCACATGAGAGTCGTTTCTCTTCTCATAATTGCAAGTGCCCTAAAGAGTTCATCATTTGTTCCCTACTCTTTCCCCAGCTTCCTAAAGATGTCCAGGCAGCTACTCCTTGCTTATATCAGGGAGATTTATGTTGTCATTACTATAATTGTTGTCTATGAGTGCTTGTGAGTAATGGCTCATAGAAATGTGTTCTATTGAACGGACCAGGAGGCAACAGAAAATCAATCTGTTAAAAACCATGCTTCTCTTAAACTTCTCAATTTGGTCCCCACCCCCTTTTTCCTATCTGCTCTTGATGAAGAGACCCAGAATTTTGGAACCCCGAAGTTGCCAAGATTACTAAGCATTAATAGCATGAGGGAAGGGTGCTTGGCAGAGCTCTGCAGCTCTCCCAGTCTCCGCCGGTCACAGCCAGCCCCAGTTCTGGTCTCAGATCAGATGCTGAAAGCCTGGATAGACTCAGCAAAGTGGGTCTCCTCAACCCTTACCTCTCTCCAATTTAGGGGACGCTGCTCATGACCCCTGGAGAAACTGTCAATAAAGCGGTTTAGTGTACACATGCCTAAATAAAAAAATTTTTAAAAAGGAGTTGTGGCTCTGAGACTCTGGAACTCAAAGAGAAAGCCATCCAGGCCTTACGGTCCTCCCAAGGAGGGCCAGGGATGACCCACCTCAGTCCCGACTGCATCCTGGCCATGCTCAGCCTTTGAGTCATGGTTAATCAAGAACCATTTCTCTCCATTCAAAGGGGGAAAGATGCCCTACCTGATTCCAAAGTGGGCAAGTCTGGCCTGGCTCTGTGAGGCACAGACTCACTCAATGGTCTTGCAATTAGGCAGGACCTGGAAAGCTCCTGGAAGTGACTTGCCCTGGCAGATACTGCCCAAGATTGAGAAAGAATATTTCTGGGGCACACAATGACCCTGCATCGAATTATGCCAGCAGAATGTTTGCCGTGGAAAAAGTCAATGCTATGGGGGTGACATTAAAAATGTCTCCTTGGCAGACTGGTTAATCTCCTTTCATTGTTTAAATGTGCCTACAGGACCCAGGAGAGTCACAAATCTGCAGGAAAGGGAACTGGCTCTCGGAATTAGCTGGCAGATATATAGTTATCCTGACAACTGGTGAGGAGCCCATGTAGCCTGTGCATTACTTATGCCATCAGCACTTGGGAGTCACCATGACCCCTGTGTCCTAAATAAGTGTCCCTTTGACAGGAGCGTAAGCAGAACTGGCCTCCGGAGCCGGGCCCTCTGAGACTGATCAGACCGTCTTGAGTTTGACAGCTCCACGGTGATACAAGGAAACATAATGTCATTTGGGGGCAATGTCAGTCACACTCAGATCCACGTAGAAGGCCTTATACCCTTGCTCAGACCACCCATAGTTAAGTTTGGTTCTCAGCTTTCTGGAATAAATGCAATGTAAGAGTATCATGAAAAAAGGAAGTGCTCCGCAGACAGACAGATCCGCTGTGGGATACCAATTTTCTTTTTTATGAGGGTGAGATTGTGGGTAAGAAATAAATTTTCTCTAGCTTTCAGGGTTCTCATCTCTAAAATGAGGATAAGAACTCTTCTATAGGGGCACCTGGGTGGCTCAGTGGGTTAAACCTCTCCCTTCGGCTCAGGTCATGATCTCAGGGTCCTGGGATCGAGCTCTGCATTGGGCTCTCTGCTCAGTGGGGAGCCTGCTTCCTCCTCTCTCTCTCTCTGCCTGCCTCTCCACCTACTTGAGATCTCTGTCTGTCAAATAAATAAATAATATGTTTAAAAAAAAAAAAGAACTCTTCTATAGGGATTACCGTGGTGAGGGCTGTATGCAGTCATGTAGGCCAAGCCTGCCATGCACACACAATTGTGCTGGCTTACCTGCCCCTGCCAGCTGGCAGAGAGCTAACGTGTCTCCCACCACGTTGTCTCTGTTTGCAGCCATCAGTGTCTGTGTTTCTCTTTGTGTCCAACCCAGTGTTACTAAGGCTTGCTTTGGCTTTTTTCTTTCAAGAGTATTAATTCATTCTTGTATTCAGTCTCTCCGCACAAATGTATTTTTCTGGTGTAAAGAGGGTGCTGAGGACACAATGTTGAGCAAGTTAGACATTATGCCTGCCCTCGCAGAGCTTCCAGCTCACAGCCAATGTAGACAAAGATCTATGGGCCTGTGGTAGCAGGTGGTTAGAGGAGGCCTCCCCCAGGAAGGGGTGTTTAGTGAGATCTGAAGAAAATGTGCTAATACAGCCACATTCCCTCCTCTGTTGACTCATGCTCAATGATGGACGTTTAGAAATTGGCTGGAAAGGAGTACTCAGGGCTTATCAGGCAGAGAGCAAATCCGCAGCCCTGGCTTTATTATTTCTGCTCTCTAACCAGCTCAACTGGCCAGCCATGTCCTCAGTTTCAAGTTTGAAGTGGAATTAGAAAGTGGGACTCAACAAAGCAGAGTTTGGTAACGGATGATACATAAATTTGGCATCGGTATTTTGCATACTGGTTGACCTGCAAATTTCACTTCTGGAAATTTACACTAAAGAACTAATAACTTACTCGTACAAATATTTGACTACAAGGATGTTGTTTGCCACGTTATCTTCACACAACATTTGAAACAATCTAGACCCTCCAAAATAGTGGATTGGATAAATAAATCCTGATAAATGTATTCAGAGGAATAATAAGCAGTCATGAAAATGGTTTTATAGAAAATAGGTATCGACATGGAAAGACGTTCATAATACGTCTTAAATGAGAAAAGGGAAGTTATAAAATGATACATATCACATTATTTTTATAATTTTTCTCAGAAAAAATATGTCAAAAATTATTATTAATAATTATTTCTAGGTTATAAAATTAAGAATGATTTTATTGTCTTTTGGTTTAGTTTTTTAGTTTTTCCCCAGTTACTATATATTCTCTATTAAGGAAATGAGCATAAAATTAGAACTCTCACCGGAAAAGATGGTCAACATCATGAGTCATTAGGAAAATGCAAATCAAAACCACAATGAAATACCACTTTACACCTACTAGCATGGCTATTATAAAAAAGGTGGCTCCTGGGAGGATGTGGAGAAATTGGAGGCCCTACCGATTGTTGGTGCAGCCACTTTGGCACAAATGTTCATAGCAGCATTATTCATAATGGCCACAAAGCCAAACCAACCCAAGTGTCCATCACCTGATGAGTGGATCAACAAATGTGGTCTGTCCATACAACGGGAAGTTATTAAGCCTTAAAAAGGAATACTGGCACATACTACAGCAGCGATGAATCTTGAAAACATTATGCTAAGTAAAAGAAATCAGATACAGAGGTCATATTTTATGTGATTTCATTTACATAAATTGTCCAGAATAGGCAAATTCACAGAGATAGAAAGTAGATTAGTGGTTGCCAGGGGCTGGGGGCAGTGACTGGTAATGGGGTACAGTGTTTCTTTTGGGGGTGATAGAAATATTTTTGAATTAGGTAGGGGTGATAGTTACACAAACTGTGAATATACTAAAAAACTATTGAATTGTATGCTTCAAAAAATTAACAAAACAAAAAAGTAGAACTGACTGTTCTGCCATTAATCCTTTTGTACAATGAAAAGTTGCTGTCAAGATCCCCCCAGCATACATGAAACCAACACTCCTCTAGCCCTTCCTCTGGAAGGGCTATAGAACAACAGGAACAACAGGAAGTAAAGCTTTGGCATTCATGTATTAATAATGACTTTTAATTTTTTTGTATTTTGATGTTTTGACATCTTGGAGCCTTACTCAAGCAGGAAGGATCATCCTTCCAGGACTAGCTAGTTCCTAGAGATAACGAACAACTTGCCTATGAGTGTGGCTTCCATATTCAAAGCAAACAATTCAGAGCCGGACCCTGAGCCATGGTCTTTATTGGGTTCTCATACTCAGGACCACTCTTTCCCTGCCATAATCATCCCAAAATCAGATACCAACCAACTACGGACAGTCCCTAGTCCATGGAGCTTAGGAAGATTATCTAAACCAGACAGTCTTAAACCTGCTCTCTCTGTCTAGCCTGTTCCTTCTTGAGGAAACTGCAATAGAAGCTCTTGCCCACGTTTTCCCTTTGCTCTTGCTTCCTGACTAACTCCGGTGCTTCCCATGTGGTCCTCTGCATAGTATGTCATGCTTCCCGCTCATGTTAGTAAAAAAACCTTCTCCCTCCATGACAGACATTAGAAAATAGTGTCTGTGTCTTACCCTAACTGATTAAAGCAAATCTTGGGTACCTTAAAACAATATACCTCCACACGATTGTCAAACCCTGGCCTGACATATTGGTAGAAATCACAGGACGAACAAAGAAATCAGTGCTTCTATGAGGTAACCAGCAGAAGAGACAATAACTGATATTGTCAGAATATTTCTCCAGAGCTCCTGAATGTCTCTTATGGGCTGATTTTTCAAAACCACTTTTCCTGCACATAGCCAACATCCGTCTCTATCCTATTATGGGTTACCTGTGGATATCCAGGACTTAATAGTCCCAGGGTCTCACTGCCATATAAACACACATGTTGTGTGTATGTGTGTGTGTGTGTGTGCGTGTGTAATTGCATTTTTGGTCCTCGATCATGGATATCCCAGGTAGTTTGAACTGAGTGATTAGGGTTTCCTCTGCATTACAATGTCTAACTTGACAAAAAATAAGGTAATCTATTTTTTATCCTTTTCCTTCTTGAAGTCTGAATGGCCATCTCAAAGGTAAAATGGGACCAACTGCTAAGGGATTAGAGACAATCCGTGATTTAGGAGTTAGTTACCGCCCACATGGGCCATGCAAGCACACAGGACAGCTAATCTCCCCTTCCCTCAGACAGCAAAAGGATTTGCATTTTTATTGATTACTGCTATGTAAATAAAAACCAAATGACTGAATTTGTGGAGCACAGAAGAAGTAGAAGTGCCCCCAAGGTCTGGAATAAGTAGGTGCAGGAGGGTGAGCCCCGAGGAGAGACAGGAGAGGAGAGAGTAGGCTCTGATGCAGATGGCAGGACCAGCTGGGATAAGAGAAAGCCATTTCAGGCTGTTTGTTGTGTGACTTCAGCAGATCGTGCCTGAGTAGCTTTTGCCTGGCATCTTGCCCATTTCCCCATTGTCACAGGAGAATCATCCTGGCTTGACCAGATCACTGAGCAGGAATCCAACCCAAGCAAGCCAGATGCAATAGCAAATTTGAACGAGTCTGTATTGCCTTCGAACAACACAAAGAAATACAAAGAAAGACCGCGATCTTTCTTCTGAGACCAAATGGCTCAGAGTTGATGGAACCAGAAACAATCATTATGAGTCTCGAAGACTACTTGGCTTTAGGTCACTGTCTACCTTTGGAGAATGAGTTTCCTTATCTGTAAAATAGGGGCAATAATAATAGCTATTTCATAGAACTGTTGTGAATACTAACAAGATAACACATAGAAAAACTTGGCAGGTTCTGGAGGAAGGGAAGATAATGTCCCAAGCTCATGAGACCTTGTTAAGAATCTGAGATTCTATTTCATTTATTTTCCTTTAAAAGAAATAAAAGAAGAAGGAGGTATCATCTATTTCAAAGGATTAGTCTAGTCATATCAGTTTCCTTCTAAATAACATTTCTCCTTCTGGTTGTACTTTGGATCCACGGCTAATGTGCATTAGTTTCTAATTTCCCTTCAGCCACTCTCCAGAAGTGCAATATTGGTTCTTTGTCTTAGGGATATTTCATTTCCTCAATCATGTTAAATCAAACAAACCTCCCACACCAGCAAACAGAAAGGAGCAGCTCTGGGCTCTGAACTAATTTGCGCTGGCAAAACTGATCAGGCCTCCTCCAGTGTCTTAATTAGGAGTCTTAATCCCTTTGATTTAAAACCAGAAGATACACAGGACATGGTAGGAAACTCTGAGCATATTTATTTAATACAGACAAATAGGGTTTAGAAAGTTCACTTAATATACAGTGTCAAAAGAAATGTATGTCGCTTTCTTCCTAATAATTCTTCCAGAATAAAGTATGGCTCAGGCTCCGATTAGAGCAATCAGTTTGCATGGTCTCTTTCATTTAAAGAGACAGTTATTCCCAACTCACTCGGTGTTTCCGGAGACTTTTGACTGGTTTGCTTTAATGTCTCCTGTGACATAAGGAAAGCGTGACTCAGAATATATGCAATATTGTACACGCTGATTTTTAAAAAATGGGATGAATGGGTGGTGGTGGATGGAGGTGATCGTGGGGAAAAGAAAACAGAATATTTATGATTATGAATGATCTCGGCAGACTTCCCGCACAGACGCTAGAATGCTTCGGGGATTCGGTTATCAGGTGTGTTCTCCTTGAACCCTATCCAAGGTGGTTCTGTTCCTGAGGAGACAAAAGGACAAGGTCAGGGTGGACCGGTGAGGTGCTTAGCAAGGGACCCGGGTCAGCACCAGGAGGCTTCACCCCCTGGGATAATGGGTGTGGGCTGCTGGGCAGCTTGCCTTTGACAGGAGCCCAGCCCAGGGGCATTGATTAGAAACTAGGTGAGTGTGGTGATGACTGATGTGAACCCCAGACACCTTCGAAAGGATTAGAAGGAGATCACGTGTTTGAGTGGGCCTAGTGCTCTGTGGAGTCTTCAGTCCACTTTCTCCTATGGAACAATGACTGGATCCCCAGAAACCTCAGCCTCTCAGGAGGAGCGCTCATGATTTTGGATGCTTCTCAGCACCGATCCCAGGGGACAGTTATTCATGACATAGTGCGTTGGATGCTCGAGAGGGGTCCCAACGCCTTTGATCCGATGCAGTGTCTTAGAATAATAATGATCAGTGTAATTGGCGTGAGTTTCGTGGGTTTGGGTGCACACAGAAAACAGTGATGTTATGTTCCCTTTCATGTAAAAAGACAATCTTTGTAGATCTAATTGTTCATAGATTGGAGTAGAACCAAATTTAGTCTGTGTTGAGTCTTAAAAAGTTAGTTTGATCACTTTCAAGAGCACGGAATAAACCTAAGTAGGCAAAACTTAAAAAAAAAAAGTAACCCCAGGTGTTTAAAATACTTTCTTTAATGTGTGAAACAATTAATTGATATAGTATTTTTTTGTACTTAAAAGTCACTGTCGGGGTGCCTGGGTGGCTCAGTGGGTTAAGCCTCTGTCTTTGGCTCAGGTCATGATCCCAGGGTCCTGGGATCAAGCCCCATGTCGGGCTCTCTGCTGAGCAGAGAGCCTGCCCCCTCTCCCCCCCCCCCCCACCTCTCTGCCTACTTGTGATCTCTCTGTGTCAAATAAATAAAAAAAAAACTTTAAAAAAAAGTCACTGTCATCTCTATTATTTCATTTATTTCTATAGTACCGCTGTGAAGTTGGAAAGTCATATTCCTATTTTACAGAAAAATAAAAACAAAGCCAGCTAAGAAACAAAGCTGAGAAATTCATCTAGAGAAATACAGAGGCAGGACTGGAGTTTGGTCTCTTGACTGTTAGACCCTGGAAGGATCTGGGATGAATAAATTGTCTGTTGGTGTGTGACCAGGGGCTGATGAAGACTGACAGATGATGATGAAAAAAGTTCATCCCCTGAAATATCTTCAACGTGCCCCTTCCCCGAGGTTTTATTTACATCAGGTCTTCTTGAGAAGTAATAGACAACCCATCCAAATCATCAGTAATTCCAAAATTAGTGAAATCTAAGCGAGTAAGATTTGATTGTTTACTTTTCCCCAGCACATAACCATTATCCGCAATCTAAGGCCTGATCCCGCATGATTATCCCAGAAACGGGGCGTTTACTCTGGTGTCCCCAAAGTGCTGCTCGGCTGCCTCAGGTGGGTATAAATAAGAAAATAAAGAGCCCCATCTAAGTGTGGCTGATGTCTCCGCTGGAGAAACGGGGAGCCCAGGAGGGTTTAGAGGCGGGCAAGTCCATTCCCAGGGCCCCCAAAGATATTATGGATGAACGTGTGGCATTCCCCGACGGTGGGAAGAGATAAGCCACATAGGCGTGTGAAACAATTACACATCATCACACCCAGCCGTTTGTCAGCGGAAAAAAAAAAAACGCAAGCGCTGCTGAATAATTATGGCTTGGACTATTGATCGGGACCACGGAACAGTTTCCAAATGCTTTTAATTTGCCAAACAGAAGGAAGTGAGCTGCAGAGAAGTTGCTTCCAATAACGGCAGTCTCCCTCTGCTAATTAAGGGGAGAGCTTAACAAGGTGGAGGGGATTGTTTGAAAATCCTGCCAAGTAAAATCTATGGCCATTTGAAAGGTGGCAAATGACCGATGAAGGGCTCAGCATAAGAAACACTGAACACAGTTGCTCTGGGCTGGGCTTGGGTCCCGTAGGAGACCCCAGTCTGGTCCGGGACCCATGCCTCCCACTGGCTGGTGGGTTCACGCCATGCTCCTCTGAGAGAAGCGGGTCCACGGCTGATGTGAGGTCTGCCCTCTGGCATGGAGGATACTTGCCACCCTCCGGTGGCCTCAGTGCATATATTTACTTCCACGCTTGCGTTTGCGTCCTTGATGAGGAATGACAGTATTATATAATTGGAACTGATGAGTGATTTAAAAAAAAACACGTTATTATTAATGAAAGTCCTTTTCTTTTCAGATTTCCTTAGTTTTGAACCCAGTGCCCTTTTTCTGTTCCAGGATCTATCCGAGATCCTACGTTCCTTTCAGTCGTCACATCTCCTAGGCTCCTCTTGGCTGTGACGATTTCTCAGCCCTCCTTTGTGTTTGATGACTTTGACAGGTGTGAGGAGTCATGGGCAGGTGTATTGCAGGATCCTCCTTTGTTGGAAGGCGTCTGATGTTTTTCTCATGAAGAGACAAAAAAGCACGAGATAAAGTTGGCTTAATCAAGGTGAGGAGGCAAAATCAATTCTGTACAGCAACTGTAGGCCAAATGTCCCCTTCTCTGACATCAGAGAGACAGACACGTAGACTCCGCATCTTCCACAGTGTCTAGCCCTGGTCCTCTACAGCAATAATGCAATTTGCTGGATGGATGAACAGGTTGATGGATGGAAAAACATGTTCTCACCTGCCACATCCCTACTATCCTCATGTAACTTTATGTTAGTATTGTGCGAAGTCCCTCCAAGAACATTCAACCCCGTTTTAATCACGCCACAGTAAAATTTGTGTGGACAATATGTGTCTTCACTCTTGTTGTAAGTGTGTGCTTGAATTGGTCCCAGTGTTTTCAGACCCCCAGCACTAGTGAAATCTTAAGATTTGCACGGACTCTTCTCAGAGGTTGCGGCGTACTAAGCCCACAAGTACAACATAGTTGTACCCACCAGATCAGTTCTTGATCTTCAAAACTGTCGGATATTTTGTAAGATGACGTGCTTATCATAAAAAGAATAAAAAATGAATTGGAAATGTTTAGCCTAGAGAAAAAAAGACTATGGATGACTTCATTACAATCTTCTATGATTATGGAAGAGTGAAAAGAGTCACTCCAACTTGGGTCACAGTCAAGCTCTGAGACCATGGGCAAGTTACTTGATCTCTCTGTGCTTCAGTTTCCTATCTGTAAAATGAATAAAATAATGCGTATCTGGCAGAGTCAGGGTATGTTTACAGGGAGATACTGTATGTCATGTGCTTAGCACGGTTCCTGGCACAGACGGGTTATTCAAGAAAATTTAGTTTCTATCTCACCTGCTACATGATCTACATATAAAATTAAAGCACTTCCTATTTTTATGAGTCTTTGCAGCTTAGAAAGCATTTTCTCACCATTTCAGGTGATAAAACCATTGTCGTCCTTGCCCTTCAAATGGTAAATAAAAGAAAATGGCTTTTAATTCAAGTAATAGTGATTTTGGTTGGAGAAAGCACATTTTTGGCCATGGAGAAAATAAAACTCAGAGCAAGTTACCTGGGGGCACTGTGAACTCTGTCCTTTGGGAGCTTCCGAGCAGAGTGGGCAGCATGGAACAGACAGCCTTGGCCCCCCTACCACCCTCTAGCCATCAAGTCTTGGCTGACGGGAGCAACACGCTGAAGTTCTGGGAGCCGTGGGCGGTGTCAGACTCTGTGTTTATCCTAGAACACTCTAACCCCACCTTCTGCCTTTGGGAATGTTCCCAATTCTGCCTCCAGAACTCAGTTTCCAGGAACTAAACTTCGTGGGTGGAAGTAAATCTTAGGGTGTAACCCAATGTGCAAGAAATATATTATTTCTGTGTACTTAAAAAATATCAGTTTAAACTCACTTGTGAACTTCTCAGCCGGGCTTGCGAGAAACTCAGATTCAGTCATTTAGAGGCCGCTCTCCAGGGTCAGGTTCTGTGGTCTCAACCTGGTACAAAAGCCCAGGAAAACTCCGGTCCTGCTGGGACCTCCAGGTGCATTAGGGAGCCCTGTGCTGAACAGTCCAGGCCCTGACCTCCTACAGTGCGCCTGCCCCTACGTGTCTGTCACCCCTTCTAAAGAATCAGCAGCCCGAGGGCAGGATCTGTGTCCTTTACCACCATCTCCCCGGAACTGGTACACTTTCCAGTATGCGAGGGGCATGAGGAACCTGTGCTCGTGAACCAACGGATGTCTCCTTGATACCGTGAAGTCCACTGGATGAAAGTTTTTCTCCCCCACCACTGAGAGCCATGGAGGGAAAGGATGGTAACTTTGCCTCTACTTCCTCCATGCGCACAGACCCTAACAAACGGTCCTCGAGTACACGCGCGAACGGTGCCCCTTTCACTGTGCACGCCTCCTGCGGGTTCGTCCGTCCTGGCACCTGCGCGGTCTCCATGGGCAGGGCTCGGAACTGGTCATTGTGGCAGAGACTGCCTGTTTTCCCCACATCTGTTTTCTCCTTCATGAACCTCCAGGTTTTAGGTGGGCAAGTGGCCGCCTGAGTAATAATGGTTCCCCGCTTTCCTGAGGGACGACTGCGTTGTGGCTGGAGAGATGAGAGCTCTGAGCCCCGCCTGGCTCTGCCCTTCCCGTTCCTCCCTCCCCCTGGCTGCAGTGCAGACGGGATGGGAAGCTGCCTTCACCGTGAGGGTGAGGGAGCACCCTAGGAACAGGGGAACCATGGGAGGGAGGAGGCTGGGACCCCAACACTGTGGGGCCTCTGCACAGACCCCAGACTGCTGGGGGCGAGAGGAGTAACTTCTGTTTTGTACTTTGTGAGAGAGGCTGAGCCTTCATCCCCATGAACACCCTCACTGGGTGCGGCCCAGTGGCTGGCAGGAGCAGGCCACCCTCTGAGAGGGGCCCTTCTGGTGCTGTCCGTCTCGGGGTTTCCATCCTGCCCCATGCAGCTCCCGGGGGAGGCCACCCAGAGGCCAGGAGGCAGCCCAGCCTGAGTGGCAGCCGTTTCCAGTTTCATGGGAGGACACTAACGATGGTGTCTCACTGCGAGGAGTGGGCTTGTCCTCCCTGGAGAAATATGGAAGGTCCTGGCACTTCCATTCGTGCTGAGCTTGGAGGTCAAGGGGAACAGAGGTCTCAGGAAAGGGCAGGGAGGTGATGGACCTACAGAAGATGCATTTGCTGCTCTGGAATCAAGTCTGAACTTCAGCGAAAGGGGAGAAGACACCACCCAGGTCGGTTTCATGCTAGGACGTGCCACTGAAAATGTCCCCTCTCCTTCCGCTGGGTTTGCTGGGTCAGGCCTCCCAGGACCCCTGGGAAGTGCTGGGTGCTCAGACTCTAGGATTCTCACCAGCTCTCTCAGGTATGGAATGGTCCATGGGCCCACTGCAGCCCAGGTTTGCCAGGTGGCATGAACCGTGGCTTATTCTGTCTTCTCTCTCAGTGGGGGTTCCTTTGGGAAACTGGAGACTCTGCTCCTTGGACCCGTGTCCCTCAGACTCCTGCCCTGTAGATCCCTGCTCCTCAGCCTCTGCCCAGACCATGCCAACGTCTGTTCCTCAAACCCCTGCTCCGCAGATACCTGCCCATTCCTTAGCAACATTGCATTAACTCATGCCTTGACTCTCCCTGGGGTTCTGGGTCCTTCTTCTGAACTCGGGTGTCTAGGACCAAGAAAGTACCATTACTCTAAACATTTTCAGTTTGTATTTTGGGGGATATGGGTGGCAAGCATCCATTTCTTTTTTTTTTTTTTAAGATTTTATTTATTTATTTGACAGAGAGAGAGATCACAAGAAGGCAGAGAGGCAGGCAGAGAGAGGGGGGGAAGCAGGCTCCCCGCTGAGCAGAGAGCCCGATGCGGGGCTCGATCCCAGGACCCTGAGATCATGACCTGAGCCGAAGGCAGCGGCTCAATCCACTGAGCCACCCAGGCGCCCCAGCATCCATTTTTCTCATTCATGACGGTCAGGAGAGCCTCGTGGGTTGAATTTCTTATTTTATTTAACATTTGTTGAGTGCTTCCTGTGGGTCAGGTGCTCTGCTAAGTACTCACATGTGGATTCACTTCCAGGGGATACTCTCTGCAATCTGATAACACTGGTGCTATTATGACCCCCCGTTACAAAAGAAGAAGCCAGGGCTTGGGGGGGCTCGGAAGCTCACCGTGGTAATCTGGCTCACAAAAGATACACCTCAGAGCCAGAGCCAGTCACTCCCAGGGAAGCTGGCCCAGATGCCGGCTCTCCCAGCTCCTTCAGCTGTGTTCCTGGTATTCTAAAGCATATGGTCTGGGACGCAAATGCAAATTACCTTTAATGAGGGCAGAGAAGGGCAGGACCAGATGAGCTGTATTAAGAGTCAGACACCCTGGATGAGAGTAAAGCCAGATACAGAGGCCTGAGGGTCAAGAGGTCAGGTTCCAAGATGAACAAGAACAGGGGAGACTAATGGAGCATGAGGTGGGTGGGACAGAATGGTGCAGGGTGTAGGCCGAGAATAAGGCAGAAGGCCAGGAGCTCCCTGCTATTGGCTGTTGGCCACCTGGGTCTGGGAGAGGCCTCCTGGCTTGCAGGTGTTGGTAGGGGCCTGGGATGGGGAGGGATAGGTCTGGTCTTAGCACCTCTCCCTCATAGTGAAATTAGCTGCTTGCTATAGCTCCTGTCCTTGCAAACCTGTCCTGGAAGAAGTAGGAGAAGGTCCTGGAAGGTATAGATATAGGACCCTCTCCTTCTATACACACACACACACACACACACACACACACACACACACACACAGATAAACATCTCCTCCAGCAAGGAGGGAGGGGGCCCCCCAGGCGGGCCATGACTTCTCTGACATAGAGCTTTCCCTCTCCAACCTTGTCTTCCTACAGTCCCTCCCAGCTGCAGGGCTGAACAGTGAGGAGCAGTCCTTGCCAAACCAGCCATCCTATGCCACAAACCTCCTCCATTTATTTTCAGATTTTATGTGCTTTAAAATAGCCTTCCTGGTAGGTGCCCAAACCCAGCAGACCTGAAAAATGCTTACCGGGTTGAAAAACCTCAAGGACATTGCCTTCTCTGACCAGACTCAGTGCTGGCTCCACCCCCCACGCTCTCCCACAATACATCTCTGGGAGCAGAGACCCCATCCCCCAAACTTTTCCCAGTAACTCCCATTCCAGCAAACACTCCATAGGAAGCTGGTAGGAAGGAAGAGTCCTAACGGCCTGGCAGGAGAGAAAGCTCCATTTTCATCCTCCAGATGCTGAGATGGACCAGGTACTCATGGGTCAGATTCACAATGAGTTTGGCTTCACACTGCGGTTTGGTGACAGGACGAGATGAGAACCAGGGACGCAGGATGGCAGCCTCGCGTCCATTTTCATGGCCTCTCTGCTCTGTTCCTTTTCCGCGCTGGCCCCTGAGAAGCTGCAAGGGCCCCGGGAAGGCTGCTGAAGGGTGTTTGCCGCAGGGGAGGTGTCCCTACCCATGATGCCGCAACCCAGGCTGGCTGCTTCAACGGGACATGGGACAACAAGCTGTACAGAGGCTTCAGACACTGGGCTGTGCCTCGCTAAATAAAACATGGTCTCTACATTCAGGGAGAGGCCAGAAAACACAAGGTACTCTGGGTGCACACCGTAGGGGAACCTAAGACCTTTGGAGGTTGGGGAAGGCTCTCTGGAGGAAGTGACCTTGAGGCTGGGACTAGGAGGAAGACCAGGGGCTAGGAGTCAGGTAGCAGCGTGATGGCTGGGGAAAGCATGCTACATGCAGAGGGAACAGCACATGCAGACTTCCCAGAGACGAGCCAGGGCCAGCTGTGAATGTGACAGCAAAGTCCCTTCAGTGTGCACAGAGTGGAAAATGCCAGGGTGTGGCGGGCACCCAGGGGCCGGGAAGTGCAGTGGGCCCGGAGGCTGGTGAGCCTGTAAGTGGGACTTAGAGAGTTTGGGTGCCACTGGGGCAAGGTTTGTTTGGGTCACTGCTGTGTCCCCTGCAGCTAGATGGGTGACTAGCACAGAGTAGATGCTCGTCCATATTTGTGGCTCAGTAAGTGGTGAGCACTGAGAGATTTAAGCAGGGGCAAGACCTGACGAGTCTGCATTTCAGAATCACCACCAGGCTGCGGCACAGAGAACGCATTTCAGGGCAGTGAGGCTGAGGGGGGGGGGGCGGGGAAATGACAGGGACCCCCACCACACGTGGCAGTGGCCGTGGAGACAATGGGATGATAAAATCCACAGGACTTGATGATAGGGCTGTGGGCGGTGGGGAACAAGGATGTCCAGAAGGGCATCAGGTGCAACATTCTGAGATGAGCCCCCCGGCAAGGTACGGACCACAGCCCCAATGTAGGGGCTGTGGCTCCCCGAGGCCATCCGTCAGAGCCTGGGCTGCCTTGTGTTGTTTGGTCCTCTCAGCTGCAAAATGGAGGCACTGCTCTTGGCCTTGCAGGGAGAGCAAGCGAGCTGAGATTATGCAAAATGCATAGCACAGAGCCTGACTCGCTGAGGAGGTGGAGCGTAAAGCCTCTAGCGCCCTTGAGCTGGCCTCTGAAGGACCACGGAAGATGGGGTCAGGGGAGGACATCCAGGTGGTGGGACGGGAGAGCACAAGATGTCCGTAGGGAAGCACGAGGAGCCCTGAGTCATCCAGCTTGACTGAAGCGTGGGCAAGTGTGCGAGAGCGGGAGCTCGCGATGGCAGGGGAGAATAAGGAGGGTTGTGGTGCCCTCTGCACCTCCCCTCCCACGGTGCTCCCATGCATGCTGCCGCCTCCCACACGTCGCCCAATCTCCACACCCCCGTGGGGGTTTGCACATGGCGTGGACCTCACTCAGCAGCTGTTGAAGGTTTGGGGCAGGGGAATGACCAGAGGGGTGCTGTGCGTTAGGTGTGCGGTCCATGCGGTATGGGGGGCAGGGTCACACTGGAGCCTAAGCAGCGTGTCCCCTTGTCTAGGCAGCACCCCCCCACCCCCAACCCCCCCCCCCCCGGGACTCTCCACCACCTACAAAGACAGCCCAAGCTCATGTTCAAATTCTGGTTTTGTGATGCTCACGTGTGCTGCTGCCCTCCCCTGTATGCTCTCAGTCGGCCTCACACCACCTCGGAGCCCCACAGTGTGTGGACACCCGGCTTCCTCTCCTTTCCTCCAGAGTAGCCCAAATGACAAGAGGCAAAGACCCTAAGACCCCAGGATCCCTGTCTGCAGCAGAAGACTAGACCAGGGTGCTTGGGTGGCTCAGTGGGTTAAGCCCCTGCCTTCGGCTCAGGTCATGATCTCAGGGTCCTGGGATCAAGTCCCACATCAGGCTCTCTGCTTGGTGGGGAGCCTGCTTCCCCTTCTCTTTCTCTGCCTGCTTGTGCTCTCTCTCTCTCTCAAATAAATAAATAAAATATTTAAAAAAGAAGAAGAAGAAGAAGAAGACCAGCCCAAACCATACTGTTTCCTTGAGGGCTAATGCTTCATTTAAAAAATTCACACCAATTTTGCCTTCTGTTACATAACATTCATGCTTATTTTAATTTTAAAAATGCCTTTAATCTCTACTTATATAGCTTATCTTACCCAAATACTTAAGCAAAATGAACACCATTGGGAGATGCACCCTATGTATTCTGTGGCTTGGAGCGCGCCTTGACCCGCAGCAGCGGACTCCCAAGCTATGGGGTTATCCCACTGGGGAGGCTGCCTTATACTTTAGCAGGGTCCTTGTGCCCAAGTGTTTTCTTGACTTGGGGCGCCTCCCCTTTTAGTCGCATAAACACAGCCTTCATTTGCATTTCCATATACTTTGTGATATCTCCATCATCGTGTGCATCTCATCCTGTTAGGAAGTAGTTTTGACCGTGGGTTTGCCTGCCCTGCCAGTGCTGTGGCAAAAGCAAAAGAAGGGGTTAATCCCGTTCACCCCTTTGAGGCTAGTGCACCGACTGGCCACAGGGGGGCGCTCTGTTCAACCAGGAGGGAGCGGCCTTGCGGGTCTGTGAAGGCAGGTGAAGTCTGACGCCCACCGCGCCGGGATTCCCTCGGACCGCGGCGGCCCTTCTGCAGGGTCATAGGATGGCTTGAGTGAGGCTCCCCCGTCCACTTTCACGCGCGGCCCACGGCGTGTGTTCACACGAGGCAGCTGGGTCTTCCCTGTAATCCTAGTTAAACGTGCCTTTGCTGCCAGATAGCACCCAAAGCCAACCTCTCAGAGAGAGGAGGCATCTTTAAAGGGCAGGACCTTACTAAGTACCTTAATGAGATGCTGTCCCCATTCCAGGGGCCACCTGAAGCTTTCTGGCAGTTTCACAGCCTCCAGATCACCCCCGCTTGGAAGAGGCAGAGCAGTCAGTCTGCACCCCTCCATAATCTGCCCAGGGACCCCTTCTTCCCCCCAGATCTGGCCTTCTTTGCCCTTTTCTCACAGGAGTTTCCCAAATCTGGGATCTCAAGGCCTTGGGAGAGCCCCCTCTTGGCTCCCCACACCGAAGAAGCCTGAGGCAGGCAGCTGCAGAGGAAGTGCTTTTGATTCTGCCACCTCCTCAAGGTCTCGGGTTTGACCTTGACGGGATTTATTGAGTCGGGTTATCCAAACATGGATTTCTAGACCGCAGGATTTTTCTGAGCGGGCCACCCCTGCTCCTGCCTCTGACTATTTATAAACACCAGCTCCGGTTTCTGACAGCTCCCACCCAGGGGTGGGCGGGGCAGTCGTTTCTGTCCCTTCTATTTACCTGTCTGGGCAGCTGCAGGAGACAAGGAGCAGACTCTCTGCCTACAAGCACGCCCGGGAGACTCAGGAGCACAGAAGATCTGTTGTAGCTAGAGCTGATAACCTCTAGGAATTCTTGCACAGGAAAGAAGAAATACATCAGTGTTTGCTCAAGGAATAAAGACCAAACTTCTCCGGAAGAACAAAACGTGATTTTCAAATTATCAAAGCTAGCTTCCGTAATCACAGAGGGAGCTCAGTGCCTTGAAGCTGTTAACTGGGTGCCTGCTGGTCTCCTTGTTGGCCTCAATCCCAGGTCACGTTCATTACTGATGCCCTCTTTCTTCTCCTCCCTGGCTGACCCCAGCCACTTGGCTCTCATCTCCAGCCTTTCCTGTTGCATCTGCCATTGTATTATCACTCATACATGGATAAGGTGGGGACAATCGCAGGAAACAATAAAGCCTCCTTCCAAGACATAGGCCATTTCTTGCTCTAGCCATTAAAATAGGCTTCTAACCCACCTCCCTGGCTCTAATTTTGTCCCTCTCCATCCTCCACACAGCTGCTGCTCCCGATATCTGTCTAAAATGTAGAACTGACACTACCCGATGCTGGCCACTCCAAGTGTCCTCATTGTCCCATGCAAGGTCTCCAGGAAATAGCTCTACCTCTTCCTCCTGTGATTAAATCTACCACCAAAAAGAGCGGCATGACCAGCTCTTCCTCCATAAACCCAGGTTCCGAACACCATACGGGCCTGTCTCAGTGCTTCCTTCCAAATGGGTCTTCCAAAAGAGCTAAGATCTAAGTCAGAAAGTAAATAAAGGGGGAGGGAAATGAGAAAATCTACTAAGAAAGGCTGTGCAGTGGAATGCCTGGATGGTTCAGTCAGTTAAGCGTCTTCCTTGGGCTCAGGATCAGAAGGATGCTCATAAGCTGATCACACTGATAGCAGGCAGCGCCCGGATGAAGAGACAGAACTTGACAGCCCCCAGGACCGCTCCTCATAGTCATCACGCTTGCCAGGTTCACCATATTGGCTTCTGCTGCCCGACAGTAGTTTTGCCCATTTTCGAAATTTAAATTAAAGTAAACCTACATTTTGTGTTCAGCTTCTTCTGCTAAACATCATGTTGCTAAGACTTAACCATGCCCTGATAGTTGTTCATTCTCAGTGCTGTGTGATAGTCAATTGTGTAAATATACTTCTTTTTTTAAAAGATTTATTTTATTTATTTATTTTAAAGATTTTATTTATTTATTTGACAGACAGAGATCACAAGAAGGCAGAGAGAGAGAGAGAGAGAGGAGGAAGCAGGCCCCCTGCTGAGCAGAGAGCCTGATGTGGGGCTGGATCCCAGGACCCTGAGATCATCACCTGAGCCGAAGGCAGAGGCTTTAACCCACTGAGACACCCAGGCGCCCCAAGATTTATTTATTTTAGAGAGATAGCATGAGCAGGGGAGAGGCAGAGAGAGAGAGAGAAATCCTCAAGCAGACTCCTCATTGAGTGCAAAGCTCAATATGGGGCTTGATCCCAGGACCCTGAGATCATGACCAGAGTCAAAACCAAGAGTCGGACACTTAACCGACTGAGCCACCCAGGCACCCCAAGCAGATATAATTCTTTATCTAGTCTACTGTTGATAGGCCTACGGGTCATTTCTAGTGCGGAGCTATTATAAAATGCTGTTCTAAGCATTCTAGTTCATGTCTTGTGGCGAACACAGGGATGCATTTAGCATGGGTATATACCCCTGAGAGAGGCTGCTGGGCCTTGGGAATTGGAGACACCCGGCTCTGCCTGGTACTAGCAACCGGTTTTCCAATGGGTATGAGGTATGATTGAACCAATTAATAGAGCGTGGGACTTCTGGGAGTTCCACATCCCCTAGTGTGGTCAGTCTCTCTCATTTCGGCCATTCTAATAGTCCTGGTGGCATCTCAGGTGATTTTAACTTGCATTTCCTTGAAATAGCTGATGTTGAGCACCGATGCACATGCTTTTTGGTCATTTAGATATTCTGCCTGTTTCTCCACGAGTTGTCTGTCTGTTTCTTACGGATTTATAGAAGCTGTGTGTTTTTAAGTAGTCACATACTCACCACGTTCTCCCTCTTAAATACATTTGGAGTAACTCAGTTTAGCGAGCCTTAATCGCATGCTATTGGCGTGACTGTGTTAGGTACATGGGATCAGGGAGGAGTGATGTCCAAAGCTCACTCTTGGTCCTCAAGTTTGAGGCCTTGGCTCACGCACAGGGAAGCTTGGCCTGGTGCGTGGGAGTTAGGCTAAATTTCTGAAGTTCAGTAATTGACTCTTCTGCAGGTTTCCATGAAAGAAACAGGAGGACAGGATCAAATAGTTTGAGGCAGGTGAAGCATTACAGACTCTGTTTGACTTTGCAGATCCACAAGGAGCCACACTGCAGAAGGGTCCGGCTGTGGTCCCCCATCTCAGGAATGGACAGTATAGTCAGGGGCAATACCTTATACTGATCTGCCTTACTTCACGCCTTCCAGCCATGGCCAGTACTTTGTGTGGTTTCCATATGTGAGCTTTCCACCTGCTTCAGAATTCCATCGCCATAGCTTAACTAACAGCTTCTATTTCTATAGACTCCTATAGAACACAGGCAGGTAACAGCCACAGGAATCTCTAACTGCCAGACAGAAATTCTTTAGTTCTTTATGGATCTGCTCAGCCCTTGTGTTGATCTCATTTCGTGGCCCTATCTCATTCTGGAGGATAATGTGCCGTAGCGGTAATACCAATGAACAGTGTTCAGCAGACCTGGGCCCTGACCAGCACGTGACCAAGTTGCTCTGTGACCTTAGGCAAGTTGCTTAATATCTCTGAGCCTTTTTCTCCCTCTGTTCATCTGCCAAATGGGTACCTATTCTCTGCCAGGCCTACCTTGCCAGGTTTCTGGAAAGTTAAAATAAGGTGATATATATGAGAAAGCATTTTGAAAAAATTTCAGTTCTGTATAAAGGTTAAGTACTACCTACCCCACACCAAATTGTGTTCCAGCAGAACAATCTGTGTCTCGGGTCTTTTCTCAATCACCAATTTCCATTTTGCTTGTATGAGTTGGTGTTCAGACCTGTGAGTCACCCTTGGCTTGGAGTTCTTCTTTGTAAAGGGTACCTCTTTGGTCTAGATAAACTCTTGTACCTTGGCATTTCACCACACGGATACTTCCTCTGTGACCTTTTCCTTCCTTTGTTTCTTTCCAGGGTCTAGCAGACCTTTTGTCACCTGGACAGGATCCACGCAGGCAGCCTCTAAGCCACATCAAGGGATTTTAATTTCCTCATGGCTTTGTTAGCATTTCATGTTGTTACAGGTCAAAACACAAGGTTATTTACTAAGAATGAGAAATGTCACTAATATGAATTATGGGAGCCCCATGAATTTCCTCCAGGATTCAGAACAACACACAGGGCCCATTACCCTGATGCGCTTAGCATGGGCCCTGACCTCCCCGGTCTCCTGAGCACAGTGGGCTTGACTGAGGTCCGATGGGAGGACGGCCATCCTGGGGCTGGGAAATGCCAACGCATGTTAAGTTTGTTCAAGGAGCCTCTTCCCATCGGCTGCCATTTTGTTCAAGGAAATTCTGGAAGGTTCATAATCTATTTCCTAGCCAAGAAGGGAGGGGAATGAAGATATTTATTCACTCGTTTGAAAGTCATCTATTTGTCTTCTCACTCCTTTGATGGTGAGCTCCTGCTGTGCAGATCCTAATAGGAGAGAATGTATGTAGTGGTTTATGTTTTATTTTCCCATCTGCTTCCTCTTTCTATCACCATAAACGTAGCAAAGAGCTGGGGTAGAGGAGGCCATGATAAGGGAGGGGAGCACAAGTTCTAAAGGGAAGAAGATGCTTTCGGTCATTGTCAGAAATAGAACTTTTTCAAACCTCCCTTGTCCAGCGTCTGTGGCAAGTTGTTTTTCTCCCTTTCTAGTCTCCTCTTCTTCTGAGCACTGGAGTGCCTCTGGGATCTGTCCCAGGCCCCTTTCTCTTTCACCAAGAAGGTCTCAGCTATTCTCATGGCTGTAAATGCCTCCTGCAGGCCACCCCTTCCACGGCCAATCCTGACCTCTTCTGAGCTGCTGGCGAGTGTACTCACCAGCTCACCTGATATGTCCACTTGGAAGAAGCAAAGCATGTCCAACTTTGCATGCCGACAGGGGAGACGTCGGCTTTCTTTCCACACCTGCGTCTCCTCCACATTTCCCCACCGTGGCAAAACTGAAAACCCAGGAGGCCATCTTGGCCCTCCCCACCCGCTTGTCCCCTCTCTCTCCACCCCCTGCACTCACCTCTCCAAGCTCTGCAGATCTCACTCTCTTTCCAGAACCCTGCAGTGACCTCCTCATGAAGCCTCCCCTCTCTTTCTCCTGCTCCACCTCTCTGCAGGAAGAAACAGCCAGTGGGAGCTTTTAAAGAAGAGAGTTAGTCTGTGGTGCCTCCCTGTCTGAAAGCCTGTGGGCCTCCCGGGCTAGGGGAGCTGCTCACCAGCTTCACGAAGCCAAGCCTGGCCCTCTGGCCCGCCTGGCGCTCCCCTCCTTCCATGCACCCTCACTCCACCTCAGCCCCGCTGTCCTCCCTCAAGTCCCCCGGCAGCAGCTTCTTCACTCAGGCACTGCCCTTGGCCTGGAATCTGCTCCCTTATCTCAGAACAAAGGTCACTTCTCCAACATGCCTTGTTGGCCTCCGTGTCTATTTATCTCCCTTGTTATTATCTTTGGAGCCCTTCCTATTTATAATTATTAATTTATTATGTGTGAATTGCTATAATGTCTACCCCCTCTATAAGCCCCATGAAGACAGGGATCATGCCCCCCACATTTTTTGGCCTGTAGCAGGAACTCCATAAATAAACATTTGTTTAATAAATGTCCAAACTACACAAAACCAGCTATTTGAAGTACAAAACATACACATTATATCTATTCTTTGAGAGCATGTAGATTGTCATTGAAGAAACCTGTACTCCCCTTAGACCTGGGATGGCATGACCTAGGGCCTGTGTTTTAGAGGCTACGCTCTGGCTGTCTCCAGCTGTGACTCTTCCTGGGGGGAAGAGTCCATAGGGCCAATGGGACAGTCCCGTGCAGAGCTCCTGCCTCGACCAACATGGCCAGACTCAGCAAACAAAAATACATGATGCACAGTTAAATTTGAATTTCAGATAAACAATCACTCATTTTTTTTTAGTGTAAGTATTCATGTACATTCAAGTATATTCAAGTACATTCAAGTATATCATGAAATATTTGAGACGTACTTACACTAAAACCAAATTTACTGCTTATCTGGAATTCAAGTTTGACTAGATGTCCTGTATTTTACTGGCAACCCTTGCCCCAGCTTCAAGACTAAGGGTCTGCAAACTATGGCCTGTGGACCAAATCTGACTTACTGTTAATTTTCATGAATTAAGTTTTGTTGGAGCCCAACTATCCCCATTCATTTGTGCATGGTCTGTGACTGCTTTTGAGAGACAGTTGCAAAACTGAATAGTTGACAGAGACCAGATTGCCCATAAAGGCTAAAATAGGTCCTCTTTCACCCTTGAAAGTCAACTGACCTCTGCTCTAGATCATGCTGCGGGTACCCAGCATCTTACAAGCGCCTACTCAACACCCCTGAGCCTGTTTCCAGAGAAAACAGAGGCCTGGTCTCTGCGGGTGCGGGGCACAGGGTGTGGATGGAGTGTGCAGGATGGAGCTGACCCTCCACGGAGGGAGGCTGGATGCCGACCTTTCCTGAACCTCACTGCTCCTACTCCAAACTCTGAGGATCTCAGCATTCTAAATTTGCACCTGGCCTTCCATTTCATTAGAAAGATATGCTTTTAAAGAAAGATGGCATATTTTATTTACTTTGTGCATGAGATTGATTTGACTTTTATTTTTTATTTTTTTTAAAGATTTTATTTATTTTTTTGATAGAGAGAGATCACAAGTAGGCAGAGAGGCAGGCAGAGAGAGAGAGAGGAAGGGAAGCAGGCTCCCCGCTGAGCAGAAAGCCCAATGTGGGGCTCGATCCCAGGACCCTGGGATCATGACCTGAGCCGAAGGCAGAGGCTTAACCCACTGAGCCACCCAGGTGCCCCTAATTTGACTTTTAAATAATGAAACACGTGGCCTGCGGAACTCCCTTCATACCCTTGATCTGGGCTCCTCAAATGGCAAGACGTGTTTTTAAACAGTCAAGGCACAGAAATGTCACCAATACTGCCATCTTGTGGTGAGGTCTACTATTACCGTTTCCAAGGTGCCCAAGTTCTCTAGGGGTCATCCACAGGTTCAGGGGCTTAGCAGCTCTGCCTGGAACAACAAGCAATGTTCAGAATCATACCACTGAACCACTGGGAGGTTCTAAAATGCTTTATGTGACACTAAAGAGATACTAAATTATATTCAGCATAGTTTTCTTCAAAATTAGCAATTTTGCGTGGTGCACTATAATTTCTCATATTTGTACAGTGTTTTACAGTTTATAAAGTATGTTCATGCACAGCTTCATAGCTGAACCTCACAGCTACGCTTTGGGTCCCATGGAAAATGGAAACTCTTTTTTTTTTTTTTGTAAGATTTTATTTATTTATTTGACAGAGAGAGACACAGCGAGAGAGGGAACACAAGCAGGGGGAGTGGGAGAAGGAGAAGCAGGCTTCCCGTTGACCGGGAGCCCAATTCAGGGCTCAATCCCAGGACCCCTGAGCTGAAGGTAGATGCCCAACGACTGAGCCACCCAGACTCTCCTGGGAATGGAAACTCTTAATGTTCATGACTTGCCCCAGCCTGTCCAGCAAGTCAAGGGCTGGTCTCATCGTATTAGAGACATCTCGCTCTTAACCAGAATGGGGGTTAGGCAGAAAATCAATTTCCTTAACATGAAAAGAACAGAATGGTTACATTTCAGCAAACTGGAACCTTGGGGATGACTTTTTCTTAATGTTCCCAGGCAGAGATAAGGGAGAAGTGTTTTCTGAAAAGGTATTCTAATCCTTCAATAGCAGAAATTTGTGACAATTTTTTTTTATTATTCACAACAAAGAGTATTTAGCAAGAGTTGACTCTCTGACATTTCCGTTATTTCTCAAACAGCGTTGCACACTTCCTTTCCTGCTCTGCAAGCAGCAGGCCATAGGACGTACCACAAAGATGTGGCCTTGAATCTGGGCCTGAGGGGTTAACCTTCACGGATGCCTGCAGTGCAGCAGAGCCCGGAGGGCATCCGAGATGCTAGGAGGACTTTTAATTCCAATCTGTCAGAGATTAACATCTTCTCCAGAGATGGCTGTGAAGACAGTTTTCTCCCAACAACCCAGTGGTGAGCTGGGGATTTTACCATGATTGGGACTGACACACACAGCTGAATTTCCATACAGCTGGAAAGACAGAGAGGAAATTCAGGGAACAAGATAAGGAGCTGGAAGCAGCACTTTTGTTCAATTATACTTTTCTCAGAGATCAATAGATGCTTCAAAGAGGTCTACTGAGGGGGGTGTTTGTGTGGCTTTGACGAGACAGTTGTGCTTCTCGCCTCTGGGAGAGCCAATCTGAGCCACTCCAGAGATGCCTTTCCAACTTTTTGATCATGCATGATGTGATTTGTGGGAAAATAGTTTACTTTGCCTTTCATCATGAACTTCTGGGTTATGCAATGAGCTGGGGGACCACACTTATCAGATCCAGTCTTGCCTCCAGAGCCCCAGATTCATTCATTTATTCATGCATGCATTCAATAAATGTTTATTGACTCACATGTATGCTGTGGACATTCCACTTGCTATTGAAATGGTAAGACTCGACCTTGGCCACGTGGTAGTCACAGGTTCATGCTGCTGGGGATTCAGCTTGCAGCAAGGCCAGGAAAGGCTTTCCAGGAGAGATGCTTGAGTCAGGTTTTGAAGGACCAGGGCCAGTTAGTCAGACAATTGCAAAAGAAGGAAGGGAACCCAGGCTGGCTGACATCAAACCCACCTTCTAAGCTGCAGGTCCCACAGCCTCCTGGGAACTATTCTGACAGAGGATGTCTCAAGAAGGGACTTCACCAAGAGAAGCTCTGTTCCTAGAGCCCCCACCCTTCGAACAGTACTAAGACTGTCGCTTACACAAATGGCAAAGGGAGGAGGATGGGGAGGCAAAACAGAAACGGGCTTGGGAAACCTGAGGGACCCCAGCAGAGTCTGGCATGTTCTCCTGATCCTTGCCAGCAGGGGGCAGAGCAGAGCTCTTTGAGGAGGTAGACTACACCCTTTGGGGGAGAAGGGCCCTAAAGATAAAGTGAGCCAAACCCCTCCCCAGGAAGGAAGGTTACACCCCTTGTTATTGTCTTCACAGTGCTTATTAATTTCTGAAATGTTACTGTTCATCTGTTTACACATTCACTTATTAGATTTCTCTCCCTTTCTAGGACATCTGCTTCATGAGCAAAGGCCTTGCCTGTCTTGTTGTCTGTTGTATTGCAAGTGCTATGGTAATGCCCAGTATGTGTTGATTTCTCAATAAATATTTTAAAAATAAGTTAATGAGTATGTGACTCTCCTCTGGGGCATTGAGAAATGGGCGCTGTGGGAAAGCAGAGACCTACATGTTGCCTTTTGCTCCGGAAAGATGTGTGGTCTGTTCCAGCTTGCATGGTGTGTATCTTGGTGTGTGGTCTGTTCCAGCTTGCATGGGGTGCAGCTAGGAGACTAGGGGACCACAGGAGAGCTTCCTTGTTGACAAAATACACACCCTTTGTGTACTCTGGGCTGAGTGTTGCTGGGACCAAGTAAGCTGTCAATGCCTGGCTTTGAGGTCCAGGTCAAAGACCAGTGTGGGGAAGAGTGGACCGGGGGTGAGCCTGCTCCTGCAGCAGCAGACAGATCGGAAGGCACAGCGGTAGCACGAGATGCCTAGCCCATGGAGGCCTTGCTGACCCCACAGGGGCAGTCCGAGGTCCAAAACGGAGTAAGTGATGAACAAGAAGGTGTGGAAGTCAGAGTGGGGCTGTGGGAAGGGCAGGGCCCATTTCTGGGGATGCGGTCTGGGCCTGAGAAACCTCTGAAGGTCAACCTCTCCCGTGCAGGCGTGTCCGCGTCTGACTCTGGAGGTAGCAGTCTGATTCTGACTCACTGTGATTCTGGGGCTTGCTTCAAGCTTTAACCTATGTTCTCTGTCACTCAGGGGTTACCTAGATTTTTAAATAAAAATCTAAGAAAAGGATAAAAAAGCTAGTTAGATATGCCATTAAGACAATACTGGTCTAGCCAGTCGGTGATCCATATTGGCCACTCTATAGTTGGAGTGTGCTGGAAACTTGACGTGTTGAGAACAAAATGTTGATTTTGTTCTCACAAAATCTCACACATAGCTTTTTAAGGGGGCTTCAGAGAAGTCGGAAGAGGACACAAACCACAGGTGCTGCCTTTCGAGAGTTGAGAAGTTTGGGTCACATCTGTGGCTTGCTGGGAGAAATGGTTTCAGTGACAATTTTTATTATTTATTATTTTTCAAAATTTTATTTAAATTTAATTAATTAACATATAATGCATTATTAGTTTCAGAAGTAGAGGTCAGTGATTCATCAGTTGCATATAACACCCAGTGCTCATTACATCACGTGCCCTCCCCAATGTCCATCACCCAGTTACCCCATCGCCCCAACCCCTCTCCCCTCCAGCAACCCTCAGTTTGTTTCCTGTGGTTAAGAGTCTCTTAGAGTTCGTCTCCCTCTCTGATTTCATCTTATTTTATTTTTCCCTCCCTTCCTCTGTTTTGCTATGCTCCTCTGTTTTGTTTCTTAAATTCCACATATGATAATTGTCTTTCTCTGATTGACTTATTTCACTTAGCTTAATACCCTCTAGTTCCACCCACGTCATTGCAAATGACAAGATTTCATGTTCTTGATGGCTGCGTAATATTCCATTGTGTATACATATTACATCTTCTTTATCCATTCATCTGTCGATAGACATCTGGGTTCTTTCCATAGTTTGGCTATTGTGGACATTGTTGTTATAAATTTTGGGGTGCAGGTAAAGACGCAATTTTAAAATTTTAAATGTACTCAGCCTCGAAGTGGTATTAGAGTACATGTCAGGGTCTCCCCCCACCCCCTGCACTACATAATTAAAGCCCACACATGTCTGTGGAGGGTGACTGACCATCCCAGTGGGCCCAGGAATGAGGGTGTTCCCAGAATGGGAGATTTTTAGTTTTAAAACTGGGGAAGGGGGCACCTGGGTGGCTCAGTGGGTTAAAGCCTCTGCCTTCGGCTCAAGTCATGATCCCAAGGTCCTGGGATCTAGCCCCACATCAGGCTCTCTGCTTGGCGGGGAGCCTCCTTTCCCCCCACCCCCCTCTCTGCCTGCCTCTCCATCTACTTGTGATCTCTATCAAATAAATTTAAAAAAAAAATCTTAAAGAAAAAAAAAAAACTGGGGAAGTTCCAGGTAAACCAGGCCAAGTTGTTCCCCTGTTACCTGCATGGCCAGGGACAGTTTATCTTTCTCTCTGTGCAATAGTACCGATCTTTATTTGTTCCCCAACCCTTCAGGCTCCTTTCTCCTTTCCTCATATTCAGACCTTGGTCTCTGCTTCCCCGAGATAGCCCGATCTCTCCAGGTGTCTCAGGCACCAAGGTTTGACACCATCTGCGATGGCCAATGATGAATGAAATGCGCCCACTGGGGGCTTCATTACAGCGGAGGACTTTGTCCCTACAGTATTTGGGAATGGTCAGGTCAGGTCAGATGAGTCAAGAAAAGGCTGCTGTTATATGAGGTGAGGCGGGAGCCGGGAATAGAGTCTCTAAGTGTGTGGCGGTTAAGTCCAAACCATTGTTCATGTGTCAGGGTTCTGGAAAAGCAGGTTGTTCACTGAGGCATGGGCAGGGCAGACGGAATCCCCACAGAGGATGCTTGGGTTCTGCCAGATGTAACTGATGGGCCAGGGCTAGCCATCTGCTGACTAAGCACACAAAAGAAACAGCAGCGGGCACATCCGTCTAGATAAATCTTCTCATTAAGATAAGCAAGCATTTAAGAAAGACATTTAAGGTGCCAGTTGCCAGAGAACATTACTACTCTGTGCCACAGACGCCATAACCTGGAGGGGATGAAATCTATTTTACCTTCCATCCTGGATGACAGAATCTCTTCCAAGAAAACCTTTGACCTTGCCTGTCAGGTAAAAGGGAATAACGGCTTTCCCCTTCTTCCACATCAGAAATAAGAGAGAGGGAGGTGTGTTGAGAAGATGTTGGGCAGATCCAGCTACCACTGTGCATTTGTTCTGGCCAGAAGTGGTACTTCGGTTCATGAGTCTGCTATCACCCCTTAATGAGACCGGTAAAGCCACAAAACAGAATTCAGCCGGGTTGGGGGTGGGATGGGTTTTGAAATCTACTTTATGGCTTCATTTAACAAAATACTCATGTTCAGAATACCCCCGTAGTTCTAAAAAGTACCTGAATGCCACAGGTCAGCTTTTCCTGCCATATGAGGGTCCCTTCCCCTAAATTTCTGACTTACTATGTGAATGAAAAGGAGTTGGAGGTTTTCATAAATTACAGTCTTAAAAATATATAGTCCATAAATCCTGGGTGAACATGCACACGCACGCATGTACACACACGCACACACACACGTGTGCATACGCACACCTACTTTTAAAGAACTTCTAATTTAATGCTCCTAAATCAAAGCCATTATGTTCAGTTGATCAAGTTTCTATAGGTGAAGCTAGTACTTTAAAGTTATATAGGTTCTTTTCTCTAATAACAGAAACATTGCTATGTTCATGGAAAATAACATAAAAAGAGAAATAATGAAGGGGACATCCGTTCTTTGCATCTGTCCTGTCTCCCTCATAACATTCTAGAAAGACATTGCAACACTCACACAGCCCGGCCTGCTCCGCCTCAGGCGGGATCTGAATCTCCCACGCCTCAGACAGTGATTGGCCCAGGGTGGACCACCTGATCCAAGCAGAGCCAAGCAGAGTCCAGTTTTGGGTACTGGGAGTAGGTGGAGATTTCTCCCTTTTCCTGGAATGCTTAAGGTTTCCTCTAGTTATATTGCTGCTACTTGAGAGCCTGCACAAAGATGAAGAAAACAAGCAAATACAGCTAAGGGATTGTAGCTGTTGAATAGTGATGCCCCAAAAATGCAAGTCTACCTGGAACAACCTTTTTTTTTTTTTTAAAGATTTTATTTATTTGACACAGAGAGAGAGAAAGTGAGAG
Organism: Meles meles; assembly: GCF_922984935.1. Classification (NCBI taxonomy): domain Eukaryota; kingdom Metazoa; phylum Chordata; class Mammalia; order Carnivora; family Mustelidae; genus Meles; species Meles meles. The sequence continues at coordinate 116,530,725 of NC_060071.1, forward strand.
AGAGAGAGAGTGAGCACAAGCAGGGGGAGCAGCAGGCAGGCAGAGGGAGAGGGAGAAGCAGGCTCCTCCTGAGCAAGGAGCCCGTTGTGCAGCTGGATCCCAAGACTCTGGGATCATGACCTGAGCTGAAGGCAGCTGCTTAACCAACTGAGCCACCCAGGTGCCCCCACCTGGAGCAAGCTTATTTGGAAATAGAGTCATTGCAGATGTAGTCCGTTAAGATGAGGTCACACTGGATTAGAGTGGGCCTCAGTGACTGGTATCCTTTCCAGAAGAGAAAAACAAAAAGCAAAAACCAAAAAACCGTGCAGAGACAAACCCAAACCCGCAAGGAATATGCCATGTGCCATTAAAAACAGGGATTGGAGTGATGCATCTCTGGGGCCAAGGACAGCTGGCAGGAACCAGTAGCTGGAAGAGACAAGGAAGCATCCTCCTCCAGAGCCTTCAGAGAGAGCATAGTTCTACTGGCACCTTGATTTTAGACTGCTGGCCTCTAGAACTGTGAGAGAAAACATTTCTGGGGTTTCGTGTGTTTTTTATTGTGGTAACATATACATAATACAAACCTTGCCATTCTGTTCTTAAGTGACAGTATGTATATTCACAACGTTGTGCAAAACGTCTGTTGTTTTAAGCCACTGAGTTTGTGGAACTTTATTAGAGCCGTCATAGGAAACAAATACAGATATATAGAGAGGAAAAGAGTCCTGATGATATTGTTTGAATCCCTGGATCCAGCCATGCCTGAATTCCCCTGGACTCACTGATCTGAGGCTGTAAATATCACTTATCTGCTTCAGTTATTTTTTGAATGGGATTCTGTCACTTCAATTAGAGAAATCCTGATAAATAAAAATGTTTTTATCATTCCATAAATGAAGGTCCTGACACTTCAAGAGGAACTGCCTCATTGAGTTATTCTAGCACTTTAACTCATCCACTTAGCTCATGATTCCAGTTCCCTTATTATGTTAGTACCCGTATCCAGTTGGGTATCAGCAAATAATAAAATATTTTGGAACATGAGCCAACTCCAAAGACAAAAATTAGGGAACAGCTTGCAAAATTACAGCCATATTAGAAGCCTCATTAAAATGCTAGATAGGGGTCGGTAGAAGTGAGATGAGAATCAGAGAGTAAGGGAAGAGAGTGTGGTGTGTCTCAGAGAACTACCCAGAAAACTCCTCCATACACACAGCTGTTCCAAGGCAGCTCTAGGTCTTCCTTCTAAGGGATGAAATTGATGATGCATGGCAAACAATTAATTTCTGCTAAATACCAGCTAGTTAATAAAAAATATTTTCAAGTCCAGGACAATCCCAAGAAGAATGTACTTATAAATGGCACTGATATTTAGCCAACCAACCATGTCCATTGTAACATTTGAATTTAATGGGACTGGTTGCTTTGTATTAATTAACTGTGGATTGATTGCTGCCTGTATTTGTTGAGATTTTATACAGGTGATTATTGAATAATGGGAGAGCTGTTAAAACACGTGCCATGATTTCTCTTAGAGCTAGGTGATATTACCCAGGAAATGAACAATTATGCTAAAGAAGAGTAAAATCGAGTAAAGAAAATGGGGTTTGACTATATAGGGAGGCCTGGTCAGATCACTGTCTGGAGCTAAGTCACAGCACTGGTGGATGGTGAATGGCCAAAATGGGTTATATCTTGTCTTCATGGACACTGAAGGCTCTCAGCTCTGGGTGGAACAGATGAGACCAGAAATAGGGTAATGACCAGTTATTGGGCCACCACCCAATAAGACTGTTATTCATCCTCTGAGCCAAGAATAGTGAATAGTTCCAGCCTCCTACCTAGGTCTGGTGGAACATGGTATGAATACAGCCAAGGTCATAGACTCAAGATGGAATTTGGAAGAAGGAGTAGGTCCAAGACCAGGCTCCCCAACTGAAAAGCCGAGTGATTTTGGGCACACCTCTCATCTTCATTAATCCCCAGCTATAAAGTGGGGATTAAAAATGGGTTCTCAAAAGGCCAAGATATTACAGTGTATGTGATATGCTTTGTGGAGCCCTAGAATGCTGTTCAGCTTGTTCCTGAGGGCCAGGTGGGGATGGCTCCAAGCCACAGACACAGACCACTGCCCGCCTAGGCCTGGCCTGCCTCCTGCACATTCAGTGCCTTCAAGCTGCCACGAGAGGGAAAGCCTTTAGCAGGGTCAACAGCAAATTGGGATTTGTCAAAACTCTCCATTCTGAAGTTTTCTGTGTGAGATGACCTCTTTTCATCACAACTTGGCTTCATCCACAAAGTTTGGTTCTGTCTTCCCCTGACTCCAAGCTGGGCCCTTCTGGTTTCTGATCCACTTTGTCCCTGACTTCAGGTTCCTGGCTCTTTCCTCAGCATGGCTGACACAGTCCTAATTCAGTTCTGTTCCTTGGATGAGGACCAAGTCCAATGCTCAGTCCCCCACTGATAACCCAGACAGGCCCCGGATTCTGTTTCTGCCAAGTCCCATCCAAAGTTTAGACAGACCAGAGTACATGGGAAGGCTCAGCCTGAACTCCTCCCTGCTGCTGGAGAGGGAGCTCCACGTTGGTCCCTTGTTGAGAGTGATCCAAAAGACTTCAGAAGAGCGGGTGGTGGTGGAGAAGGGGATTACAACATGGCAGGGGGTGGGGGCGTAAGTGGGAGGCTTCCAGGGTCCTGCAGAGTCACATGGGCGCCCACACCTCCAGATCTGAGTAACCTGCAGGATTGCAAATGTGGGAGGGTAACCCACATTTCCTGACCCAGATTCTGTAGCCAAGAGTATCTGTTCACATGGCCAATTAAAGGCTCAGAAAATGACATCCATCTTCACACAGTGGTGGGTGTTTGCCTGAGCCCCACACCACAGTCTCAGCTTTCTGAGTCAGGTCACGTTGCCTGTGTCCTCATCTCCTCCCCAATCCCTGGGACTCTGCTCCTCTACCCCTGGGGAAATGTGAATTTTCATCAGACAGGAAGGCTTGAGTCGTCAACTGTGAAATTGCTCCCTAAACACCTCCAGTTCCTAGTCATAGGCAGTATTTAATTTACTTTTAATATTATGGATTTTAAGTGCCACAAAGCTAAAACTCAGCTAAAGAAGGGTTTATGTCAACACTCATTTGGAATGTATTTTTGAAAAATTACCTTGAGAATCTGAGCTGTTCCTTTCCAGACAGCTGCGGGGTCCCTTGTTTGATGCTGAGCAGTTTGCTATAAATTAAAGCAACATCACACCCCACTTTTAGGTGATTCTCTAGTTATTTGATGTTTGTATTCACTTGTGGATTTTAAGATCCTTACAAAGAAGGGGAAGAGAACTCCTTTTAGGAACACCTGTGAGTTGGTTGCAGCTCTTGGTTAATCCTAATTACAACCCACAGAGGGAGTTTTATTGTCCCCATTTCCAGATAAGTGAGGTTCATAAAGCTGAATAAACTTCCCCTGGTCACAGAGGATAACCCAGACTCAACCCAGTGCTGTTTGACTCTTGCCTTTACTTCTTTGGCTTGAGCCTTCGTGCCTAAAACACATTGTTGCTTCCTAAATGTTGGCAAAATAATTAACAGCAAGATTATCCCATTCTTGGCCAGTTCTGGGCAGCACTCCATAAACATCCCTGTTCACAGAGACTTTAGCAGCAGGACTCTGCAGGTGAGGCTGATTTGCCACAGCCTCCCCAAAACAGGAAAATCTGGGCTCTTAATGGGGGCTCTGGGGTACAGCAGGATCCCAAACCCCTTGGTAAATCCTCAAGGAAAGAATGAATGATTTTCCACTCAACTGGCCATCTTTGAAATCTCTAGCGATTATGGATCCTGTGTAGTACTTGGGGAATTCTCTTCTCACTGAATTAAAAGAAAAAGCACCCTGTGATCAGGAGTTATGTTTGATAATTGAACTTGATCTTTGCCTGTTTCTTACTCGGAAGCTTTGCAGGAGCTGTTACTTGGGTAGAGGGGGGCCAGAGGCCTCATCTGAATCTAGATGAAATTAACGAGCCCCATGCTGGGGAGTGAGATTGAATCAGGGCCAAGGTGATGCTTAGGACCCATTCCGGGCTACACTCTGGGCCATGCTTTCCTGTCATGTATCTGTTAAGGCTAGATTTGCTAATACTGTGTAGTTTTAATTAATGTTTGTGTTTGTACAATGTGTCAGCTGTGAAAAAAATGTTCTCTTGACACTGATCCTCCCTCAAAAGTATATATTATAAGCAAAATACATGGATTAATCCATCCGTCTGAATTCATACATCTCCATTGGTTTTGACGTAGGGCACTGTGCTAGAGACTGAGCCGGAGATAGAAGCGTAGCGGATAGGCGTCTCCCGCAGACGGCCCAGAGTACCAGTGAGAGATAAGACATGGTCTCCACGAACAAACACCAGACTGGCAAATGTCCATATCTGCACACCAACACCCACACCCTCAACATCACTGCAGCTCACTGACCATGATTTTGGAGAAAATGGGAGCAGGAAGTGGAGGGAAAGACAGTTGGGACAAATGGAAAAGGCTTAGGGAAGCTGGGACTGTCTGGGTTCCAACCTTCACTCTTTCTCTCCTGGGGCTGCTGGCCCATCCTCAAACCATGTCCCCGATGGCACCTGCACTGGAATCATCTCAGCCTTTCTCTGCCCGAAGGCCCCCTCATCTACAGAATAAAGTTCAAGTCCCATAGCGTGCCTTGAAGTCTCTCTGTGATTGTCTCTTACCCATGGCAGCTTATCTCAGTGCCCCAGTCTCTTAGGCACCCGCCTTCCCATCACTCTGTCTCCAAAGGTAGCACAGCAAATCTGGGCTGGCACTCTTTCCCTTTGAATCTCACCCCCAGGTGAGTGCCAGATCTCTTTCCCCACGAAGCCTTCACGCACACCACCAGAGAGAGAACTCTCTCCTCTGTGGCCGCTACTTGTCATGCTGTGCTATCATCATCAAGCTGCCCTCTTGGAGGGTAAGCTTCTTGAAGACAGGGCCTGGCCATTGTTTTATTTCCAGTGCTTATTCCAGAGCCCAACCCACAGCAAGTGCTCAGTAAGTGGTTGCTGAGTTGAATATGATGGTTTAAAAATGGGATTTGTAGGCTAGCTTAGGCAACGGCAGCATTTGTAACTTTCCCCCCTATGAACAGAGAATATTCCATTGAACGTTTAGAACTCATTTAAAAGTTGTAAAAATGGAAAAAGTACATGAATAGGATGGATGACCACCCTGAAACTTCAGAGAAAAGATAAATTACTGTGACCGAAGTTTCTCAGAAAGGGCTTTGTAAGGCAATGGGAATTACTTACCATTTATTGAGTGCCTGTTGTGTACCGGGCTTTGTGCCAGGTGTTTTGTGTAAAATATGAATTTAAAAAAAATGGCTCCTGAAGAAGACTCCACAGCCGGTGGACCAAAGAGATAGCATGGAGACAGGTCATTAAAGTGCAATGTGATACGTATTCCAATAGTCTCTGTTTAAGTTTGGAGAGTTGACATAAAGCATGGAAAAGTCATTGGACTTGAGGAGTTGTACCTCCTGTTTAGGACAAATTCAACCTACTCTGGTTAAAATTTCTTTCCTTTGGTTCCTTGGGATTAGTGATCATTTCAATCCCTGGATGACATTCATTAACTGGGGCCACGATTATCGCTCGTCTGTTTCATTTTAATATTCATTTGTTCTGTGCATGCTGCCATGAAGGAGAATCCAACCAGTCTCCATGCAGGAATATCTAGAACATCACAGGTTCCTCCAGGCTCTCAGGGACAGGTGCACAAGCTCAGAAGATGCCAAGAGCTCACCCAGAGAAGACAGAACAAGAAAGGTAATTGAGTCCATCTGTTTCCATTTGGTATTGTTCCTTCCCCACTCACTCCTTGCAACACACTAATACGATGAATCTACTCTCCCATCCCAAACTACTTTATCTATTTTCTGAATCTGGGCTAAAGAATTCAAACTTAACCCTGTTAGTGTGGAAAGTCCCAGAAATTTTTTGAGCAAGGATCTGACATGATAAAAATGGTCTTCTGGGAAGAGAATCTGCTGTTGGTGCATAGTTGGGAAACTCTTAGAAGAGTCTAGTTGATCACAGTGGTGAGAAACTAGGCTAAAGTCATGGTAGCTAGGGTAGAGATGGTATTTATTCTTGGTCTGTATTAAATCCTTGACTCGTAACCCTCGGACTGCCTTTTGGGCATTATAAATTAGACTGGGCTCTCTTTAAGTTAGTTACCTCTCCTGTTGTAATTGCTCATTTATGTCTCTACCACTAGAACGTAAGTCCTCTAAGGCCAACCACTGGTCTTTCTTGTTTATTACTGGCTCCCCAGAACCTAACATTAATACCATAGATGTTCAGGACATACTTGTTGGTGGATCCCTGACTATATAGGATTGTGAAGAGAGTCCTGGAAAATGTCCCTTTTGGAAATCACAACTAAACTGAAAGAGAAACCTAAAGTTACAGATGCTCAAAGCCCATCATGCCCCCATTTTCATCAGCAAGCTTTAAGCTAGGCTCTCATTAAACTGAAAAGCAGACAAGTCAGGCAAATTTGGCTTTTGCTGTTTTAATTTTCTCTTCAGTGATTTTAGCCTCATGGCCGTTTGTAGATCACAAAGTTTGACAACTCGTCTCCCTGCCTGTTTTGGATGTTAATTATATCTTTGTTTCTAATGACTTCATGGTTCCCATGAGGGCATTTGCCCGAGCTCTGGCAAGGGGTCTAAGAGCAGGTTGGCGAGCACTGTGATCGCCACACTGCATTCCCTGCTTGGACCCTCAAACAGTTGACCGGTTTCCCAAACATCCAAAGTCTCCTCGTGAAAAAAAAACAAAAGAAAAGAAAAAGAAAAAAGAAAACACTTGACCCATATTGGTGTTATAGCTCAGTCCCTAAGAAAGCAGCCATTTTTAATTTTTTTTTAGTTTTTTTTAAAGATTATTTATTTATTTATTTATTTGACAGCGAGAGAGAGAGATCACAAGTAGGCAGAGAGGCAGGCAGAGAGAGAGAGGGGGAAGCAGTCTCCCTGCCGAGCAGAGAGCCCGATGTGGGACTCGATCCCAGGACCCTGAGATCATGACCTGAGCCGAAGGCAGCGGCTTAACCCACTGAGCCACCCAGGCGCCCAGCAGCCATTTTTTAAATACTAGAGTCATCAATTAATTTTTCTTAAGACTCCACTTCCAGACTTGCCACCACGAGGCTACAGAAGCGAACGTCAGAGGAATCACGTGTGGCACGAGAATACCAGTCAACTGCTGGATCCCTGTTCTGGGCCAGCTGATTGGCAGGTATTCTACCTCCTCAATCATGAAAACAACACCCGGAGTTTAGGTATTATTATTATTATTATTACCCTCCTTTCACATGTGAGAAAACAGAGGCTCAAAAAGATTAGATAATTTGTCTAGCGTGTCCCAGCTTGTAAGAGGTGACTCTGAGGTTTGAATTTGAGTAGTTGACTCCAAGAAACCCCTCCCTCTTGGCATATCTGGAAGGAGCCCCAGGGCCACGCATTTAATTGGTCAAGATGTGCAAACTTCCCTGGCAGAGGTTCATTTCTACCTAATTAACTGCTGGAAACACCTACCTTAAGAAACCATCTCACTTATTCAAACCTTCACTTATAGGCAGAGAGGACTCTTTCCTGCACCTCCAGGCTGGGCTGCTGGGCACCCTCTGAAAAGAGCCTGGTGGGGGGCAGAAGCACTGTCTCCTCTACAGTAGCAATTGGCCCAGAGGGGAAAATCCTGGGCATGGGCCTCCACCAAAAGGCTGCTTACCTGGCCCCTGGGTTTCAGAAGCTCAAATTTTAGCTGTTAAGGGCCCGCTTTAACCTGCTACATGCTCTCTGCCTTATCCCATGGATTTGACAGCTCACTACCCAGCAAAAAGCCTTTAGTGGCTCCCTACTGCCCATCAAAATGCCCATATCTTTTATTTTAAAGAATGCAATATAACACACACTAGAAATTTCATGAAACATGCATGTCCAGGTTATAAAATAATTACAAAGCAACCATCCGTGTCAACCCAAGCCGTCAAGCCATGGAGTGTTGGGTCTAGGAGACAATTATGAACGCCTGCGGACTTCACAGAAAGAGATCATTAGGCTTTATGACCCTCGTGGTGCAAGTGCCCAACCCCACTGAAAAAGGAGTCTTCCCATCAGCACTGAACCCAAATCTGAGCAAGATCTATACTGAATTGCCAGTTTATACAAAATATAGGAGGCAGAGGAACAAGAAATGTGCTAGAGAGGCAGTCAGCAAAACCCAGATTTTGGGAAACTCTGGAGGACAAGTGGTGTAGTTCCTTCAACACCAAGGTACAAGGCAAAAAGAGAAGAGGAAAGTACTTACGGGCACTGTCAACCTCGTTCGTGTCCTGGTTTGAGCAAGACAGCCATAAAAACATTATGAGACAATTGGGGACTGATTGCAGACTTGATGATGTGAAGGAAATTGTTTTAAGTATAATTGCATTGTGCTTATATTAAACTAAAGAGTCTGTATTTATTGAAGTGCATTTCTAGGGAATGTTATGCTTTCTGAGATTCGAGTAGAAATGATCCCATGAAGGTTATATGGGGGAAGGGGGTAGGGAGTTCTGTGAGGCTATGTGCGGAGGTTTGAGGCTGGGTGAAGTACCCATGAGAGAGTGTGTTATACTATTCTCTCCACTTTTGTATGTTTGAAAACATCAGTAAAAAAAAGAGGTTCTCTAAGGTGCAATTCAATGCCTCACAAACCAAAGGTAATCTTTCTCCCTGCAGTTCATTCCCAGTCTCTTTGTTCTGGAAACACAGCACAGCTTCTCCACATTTGTATTTCTTTGTGCCCTTTCATTTCCTCCTTCCCCACTCACTGCTTGTCAGTACCTTGGGGACAAAATCTTTGTCCTTGTGTTCCCTCCTGGTGCCCAGCAAAGTGCCTGGCTGGCAGGTGTTCAATAAGCATTTACTGAATTAAATGGAAAAAGACTCCAGAACGCAACAGAAAGATCTTTAACAAAACCACCAGCTGCCCACACCTCCAACCATCTGAGTCAGGGATGACCTCAGTGATGCACTTGCCCTCCACCCCACCTCAGGCAGCCGATGGCCCTGGAAGTCCTTCCAGGAGTGGGCTCCCTACTGGACAGTAGAGTCCTCAGTGAGGTTGCCTTCCGTCTTTGTCCTCTCAGGCTTTTCTCTCTGCCTGCCAGAAACCAGTGAGAAAGTCCTAAGTGTTTGAGGAAGATTGGGGCGTGTTAATGCCTACCAATAAGCATTAACGGTCCAGGAGATTGGAGATAATTGTGACCGAAAAAATTGTCCTAGAACAATGCTGAGTGCTAGCAATTGCCTGGGACCATCTTTAGCTTCCTGCCTAGAGCGCCCCAGCAGAGGGGCTGCTCTGCGGGCATCACTGCATTCCAGGAATCCCATCCCCTGTCACCATTGCTAGGTCATCATCATTTCTTTCTCTTTTCATTATGATTATCAATTACCATCACTGGCCACTCTTTCTCAGTGTCATTATATGCCATTATATTTAGAACACCTGAGTATTTTACAGTTAAAACAGGCGTTTCTAGGGGAGAAAACCATCTGAGAATCACAGTGAAACAGGCACTAAATTAAGTTAGAAGTTGATGTTTTTAATTTTTTTATTTATTTTTTTAAGATGTTACTTATTTATTTGACAGAGAGAGAGAGAGAGACAGTGAAAGAAGGAAGACAAGTAGGAAGCCCCATGTGGGGCTCGATCCCAGGACCCCGGGATCATGACCTGAGCCAAAGGCAGACACTTAACGACTGAACCACCCAGGCATCCATGTTTTTAATATTTTTTTTATTTTTTATATAATTTTTAATTTTTTTAAAATTTTAAAAAGATTTTATTTATTTATTTGACACAGAGAGAGAGAGAGAGATCACAGGTAGGCAGAGAGGGAGAAGCAGGCTCCCCACAAAGCAGATGCCTCATGCGGGCCTCGATCCCAGGACCCTGAGATCATGACCTGAGCCAAAGGCAGAGGTTTTAACCCACTGAGCCACTCAGGTGCCCCTGATTTTAATATTTTTAAAAGATTTATGTATTTTTTGGCAAGAGAACACAAATGAATGGGGGGGAGGGGCAGAGAGGGAGAGAGAGAATCCTGAGTAGACCCCCTACCCCCTTCAGAGTGACAACCCAAGCAGAAATCAGGAGTCAGAAGCACAACCAACTGAGCTACCCAGGTGCCCCAGAAGCTGGTGTTTTTAAAAAGTCAACCAGCAGTTTGGGAACAGCGTCATAGAAAGCATGCCTCTGTCTGTTGGAGGGGGGCAACCACATTTCATCCCTATATTTGAAAAGAGGGTGCAACAGTTGAAAATGGTACTGAAAAGAGACATGGAAAATAGGGACTGGTTCCTCACCCTAGGATTACAAGGGTAGTTTCTGCTGGAGAAAGATGAGACCCAATTAGGAAGGCTGATTTCTAACCATGGTCTGTGCTTCTCCATCGACTCAGAAGATTAAAGAAAAAGAAGAAATAGGCCTCATCAAGAGAGATTTCAATTAGAATAAAACTGTGCCCATGATCACAAGCCAGAACAGGCTTTCAAGAGAGGTAATTGAGTCCATTGGCTCATATCTTTAGCAACAGAACGATTCCGTTTCTCCTACATGATCGAAGAACAGGTGCACTCAGGGACATTCAGCTAAACCGGAAGCCTTCCAACTCTGACTCCCACCGTTCCCGAATGCTGTCTCTTGCCTAGAGTTCTGCATCAGGCACTGGGGCACTATCGGCACCCCCCCCACCCCCCGCAGGAAGGCACATGGACTTGTTCGCACAGGAGCAGGTGTGAATTAGCAGCACGAGCCGGGTTCACAGATATTGGCCCAAATCTGAGGCTGTGACTGCCAGCTCCAGCCGAGAGACAGAGCAATTGGCTCACAGGGTCTGGAGCTCATGGCTTTATTCTTCCAGCGTTGAAGGGGTCATGGGCGATTTCACTTTTCACATTCCGAGTGTCACTAAACTCAGGGTTACTCAAGGCAGGTCCACAGCCTCTCTCTCCACCCGGTTTACATAAAGAATCTGGGATTGAAATGGCCTTATAAATGACCCTTTTATTTTGCAGAGAAACAAAGGGGCTTGGAGAATCAACCAGCACGAGGTCATGCGCTAGCAGGCTCCTGTCACTGACCACGTGCCTCCATCTCCTCTGTCACAGTAGACACGGGATGGAAGATCTGCTCTTAGGAAGAGGGGCGCTCAGCTCAGTTCTAGCCACAGCCAAAAGTTGGCTGAGTTTGCAAGATGCAAGGTTATTCTTTTTTTCCTTCCCCTGAGCTTAACTTAAAAGAGTGAAAGACCGGCACTGTTGGAGTGAAGGACAGAGATCTGGATACCTGGGAAAGCCACATGGCAACTTTTTCCTTACCCATCAGTCCTTCCATTTAACATTCACCTACAAGGACCCAGTATGCGATGAGCACCGTCCTCATAAGTGCGATAGACAAAGATAGTAACTAGATCTCTGGTCTCAGGTAGCTCACGCACTGGAGGGTCATAAGGTCATGTGATGGAAACATGTAGACACCTAGGGAACTGGGCCATGGAACAGACCTCACTCTGTGCCTGGGACCACTAGCAAGTCAGAGCCTGAAACCAACCACCTGGGCACAGCTCCCAGCCAAGTGCAACCATTCTGGACCATGAATATCACGTCTGTTCCTACCTCTTTTGTTAGTTCTTTTTCTCCTTCTCAGAATTTTAAGACTGGAATGAACGTTGGAGACCATCAAGCCCAACAACTATCTTCATTATACATATGAGTAAACCAAGAGAAGGTAGCAGAAGTGCTAAATGAATGCCCCGTGTCAGGATGGGGCCTGGGCTCCCCACAAGGAGCAGTCCAGCCTCCCTAGGCATGGCCCATGGGCTGAGCTGCTTCTTTCCCAATCCTTCCTGGTTCAATGTCAGGAGCCAAGCCCCAATGCAAAGCTGACTTTCAGGCAGAAACCTGTTAAATGTGGACACACTGAATTATTCATATTTGGGCTCATAAATAATGTACTGGGTGTTAATATCAGATGTACAAATGCATCCATAACCCAAGGGGTGATTAGTCACTGTTAGATCTTGCCCGGTGGTAACAGATTACCTGGCCTGGTGTCCTTGACTAGCTCCTGTTCTTGGGGATGGCTCCCCGGCAGAGCACTGTGCCTTTCCCATCTCTATTAGTTTGATGCGAAATAGCAGATGTCTGGGCCAGGAATCAGGACTACAGAGCCGTGGAGGACTTTCAGTCCCTAGCTCTGGACACTGGCTGCTCTAGTTAGCATCCAGCAGAGCTGTGTGAGGCCTCCCATGCACCAAGGCAGGAAACAACAGCTTGACACTAAGACTGTCCTGCGATCTACCCCCGTGATCCACTCCCTCAGACCCCTTCCTCTGCCTCACTGTTGTAGAGAATCTACCCAGATGGTCTCCCTGTAGTTTGACAATTTACAGCAAATGTATTCTCTTCAGCCATCTTTTGGTACACAGTTTAACTACTGTGTAAAGACAATCAGGGAAAGTGTGGGCCCTTACCTGAAGGTTAGGCATCGAATTGCATTAGGGATGATTTGGGGAGATAGTCATCTCTACAAGACTGTTCCCAGGACTAACTTCCTTCAAGGGAAGAAACCAGAATGGAAGAGAGTGGTCCAAGAGATGGCAAAAGTAACCTAGGTTTCAACTTGGTCCAAGCCAGGAGAAGAGAAAGGGGGAGGAAGTAGTTACTGTCTCTGAAGTAAAGGAGAGAGAGACAGAAGGAGGAGGAGTCACACTCAGCCTTGAGGTCTTTCTGTGTCACACTAATGAACACCGGACTGGTCACCAAAGCTCTTGCAGGTCCCTGTAGCCCAGACCAAACACAGTACAAGGGTCTGGTTTCTCACTTTCCTCTCTAGGCGCAAAGTCAGATCTCAATCCTCAAAGCTTTACCCCTAGAGACAAGAAGCAATGATGCTCTTCTTCATTGGAAACTGAGTGAGGGAGCCCTTGATCTCCCCCTAGGGGCCAGAATGAGCATTAAGCCTGTGGAGGAGACAGTGGGGGTTCACTAGGGTTCTGCCCACCTTTGGGATTTTGTCCCTGGGGCTTGGTCATGGGGCCAGGAGCTCCCTCACTGATCAGGATCCCCTGATGGCCTCTGGTCCCAGAGAGAGCCACTGGCGGGCAAAAGGGCCTCTCCACCAGGCATCTCACGAACTGGCTAAGCGATGGCTCTGGGCGTCAGGGAGCTCAGCGGGCAAACGGGCGCGCGTCTGTGGCAGCCTCGGCGGCACCCACCCTTAACAGCGGTGTGAAAACAATGGCATTACGGCGTTATTACAAGGGGGCACTGACACGTTGATGCAAAAGCTCATTGCCGACAAGACCGAGAATGAAAATGGCTCAGAAGGGAATGGGGAAGTGTCCAGGGAGTCATAACTGTTTTACGCTATCAAAGAGTTTCGACAGCGGATAACTGCTGTGATTTCATCAGCCAAAACCTCACTAACCCCTGCGGAGCTGTCTGCTCCGAGCCTGGGCCGTAGGCAATGCTTGCAGCCGTCTTCCGCAGGCCCCTTCCAGCAGTGAGCAGGAGGGCTGCCACAGGCCCGAGGTGAGAAACGCTCAGGAAGGTGCACTTCACCAGGCCACGGAATCTGATAGGTGAGGCTCCTGTCGTCGTCTGCTACCCACCAGAGACCCCCCTCCCAAGGACCAGGGTTGGGGAGGAGTCAGCCAGACTCCCTGGTGTCGCCCAGTCTGGGTAAGAGGCAATGAAGCAAGAGGGCTTTGGATGGATGGAGCCCAGGACAGAGTCCCGGGAAACTGCCCCTTCCATGGCCCCTGCTGCTTAGGGGGCCTGCAGTCTACCAAGTGGCTCTATCCCTTCCTCTTAGGAGGAAAGCAGCAGGCCCAGAAGAGGCCACTAGCCGAAGTGCAGCCTCTAGCTAGCCTGCTCAGACTGAGGCCTGGCAGGGGAAAAGGCTCAGAGACCATCCGAGTCCCTCCTCGTATTACCTCAAACTAAAAAATGTCAGAGCCTGGGCTGTAGCCAGGTAGAGCCAAGGTCATGAGTTGGAAAAGACCATGATGGGCCAATGCAGGGCAGAGTGCAGAGGGAGCAGAAACCATGAGCTCACAGAGGGGGCAGCTAGACAGAGGAAAAAAACCCAAAACAACAGAGCGGAGAGACACTGGGAAGAGTTGGGCAGCCGTGGTGGGAAGAGGAGAGAGCCGCTGCTCCCTGCATCTCACCTGCCTTGGATCCCATCACGTCTCACCGATATGCATCCAGCTTCTCTCCAGGTGAAACTTGGCCATGACCATGCCCACCGCCCCTTTGCTCCAGGTGATATGCACAAACCTTTGTTCCCAACAACTCAAAAGGTTTCTGGGGAAGAAAGTGGCCTAGGGAGGAAAGACCCGCTCTTCAAGTAGAGCTATAAAAAGCCACACGCAAACAACAAGATGTAGCCCCTGGTAGTGATCCCAGAGGAGCTGAAGCGGTTGAGAGCTGGGTCCAGAAGAGGCAGGGAGGGCGCAGGACAGAACATTCCAAACAATGTGTGGTGATTGCCCACACTCCCCCCGCCCCCACCAATCCATTATAAACTGATTTTCCAATTCAAAAAATGCAGTAACAATGTGGTGGCAAAAGGCGGATTGCTGTAAAAACTAGTTCGTTCCCTCGGGAACCTTACACCGCTGGTCCCACGTGCACAGATTCAGCTAATCCTGGTTGGAGGGATTGTCACTGTAGAGCCAAGGGGGCTAGGGTTTATCGTTTCTGGCTGCCGCCTACGGCCAGTTGCCCAACAGAGTTGGTGCCCAGAGGTGGCTCTCACTGGGGGTGGTGTTGTCCCCTGCCCCTGCCAGAGATGCCCCAAAAAGGAACTGTCTCTCCCTAAGGCCAGAGGCACCCCTGTTGACAAACAGTGGTTTGTGCTTGGAGATCAGGGCCAATGCCATCCTCCAGGAGGCGCCGCAGCAACCCCCTGACTGCCTGTCCCCAGCATCTCTGCCCAAGAGCACTAGGGACCAGGGGCCCAGGACAGGGCTGAGGGGAGGGTGTTGGAGAGGGGAGCGGAGTCCTAGGCTCTGTGCCAAGTGGAGACAGAGGCACCTGGAGACAGATAACGTAACCTTTGACAAACTGCAGTGGCTTAAGAATTGTCAGCTCAGACAGAACTACCTACATCCATTTAATTAGATTTTAATTTCTCTTTACACATTCGGTTTTCAAAGATTCTAAGAAGTAATTATTTCCAGTATCAATTGGCGAGGAGGCACAATCCTCAACTTAAAATAAGCAGCTTATGGAGGCCTGTCTCATCCTTGTTCAAACACCAGGGCCCTGCTGAAAGATGTGGGGGCTGCCCCACAGAGGTCTCCCACTGGGGAGACACAGACACCTGGTGGGGAGAGAGTGGGAGGGGGCCGTGTGGGAGGAGGAGGAGAGCTCTCCCGCCTCTGTCGCTTCAGAGTCTAGGGATAGTGAAAGTGGGGCCAGGAAGTCCAGCAGCCCTGGGCATGATGGCGCTTGGGCCAGTGAGCAGGGAGATCGAAGCAGCAGGAGCTTGTCATTTGGTGTTGGTCTGTGCCTGCACGAAAAGCGAGGTCTTCCCTGCTCTGAATTACCTTTTGGAAGAGAGTCTGCCACCTTCTACTGGAATCCCTACAAAGTGTCTCCCATTAGAGGACATGTCCTTCAGGTACCTTACTTGGGACCCCAAACATGGGAGAGACCACCCCAACCAACATGAGAGTCAGCTCCGTTCTGACTCAGTGAAGAAACAGAAGACAAAAAAACATAATGGAGTTTAAGCTCCATTAAATTGCTGAGTGGGTAATCTCACAATTCAGCTCTATTATTATTTAGCTGTTATTATTTATTAGTCCTAGCTCCATTTATTATTGCTGAGTGCATAACCTCACAACTGCAAGTGTGGTCATCATTGTAAAGAAGGTTTTCCGAGACTCACTTTAAGGGACAATGCGGCAAGGGGTTGGTGGTTTGTAAATAGCCAAGGATATGCTCACAGGCAGGAACACCATGTGCAATGTCTAAAAACTGCTCAGAACATAGTGCAGATCAATCAGAATGAGGCCAGGGGAAAGTGTCACCTACCAGCAGACGGCCAGCCCTCCCACAACACACACAGACAGCCGATGGCCCTGATGTTATGCAAATGTATTTTTTGTGACATGGGATAAAATTTCCAGCAACCATGTGAAACCAGTAGTGAAAAACCAGTGTATTTCGATCCGTGAAGAGCCGTGCAGGTGATATGCGGTGGGGACCTATGCAGGGATGTGAAGACAAGAGTGTGCTAGATGCGTGCAAGAAGTCGAACTGATGTGGTCTTGTGGAAGATGAGAGGGGAAAGAGCAATGTTTCTATATTGATTTGCTACTCTGCATCATGCATGATTTTAAATGCATATGTGTGGGGGCGCCTGGGTGGCTCAGTGGGTTAAAGCCTCTGCCTTTGGCTCAGGTCATGATCCCAGGGTCCTGGGATCGAGCCCCACATCAGGCTCTCTGCTCTGCGGGGAGCCTGCTTCCTCCTCTCTCTCTCTGCCTGCCCCTCTGCCTACTTGTGATCTCTGTCTGTCAAATAAATAAATAAAATCTTTAAAAAAAATAAATGTATATGTGTGACCCAAGAATTAACTATAAAAAAAAAAAAAAAAGAATTAACTATAAGTAGATGTTTAGATTATATTATTTATATTTCTAAAATCTCATCTATCCACGTTGGTCAAAACTCAGTGGGATTCCTTTCACCTGTATATTTGGGTCTTTTCTTATATGTTGGCCATATGGTGTTGAACCACCTGATGGCCAAGACAAAAGGAATGCACTTTATGTGGACGCCCAAACCAGTCCAGATCGAAAGCATTAGAGCCCACCGGGGGAGCTTTTTCATTTCTAGACACTTTCAGGTTCCACTCTGGAACAAGGAAACCAGAAGTTCTGGGGGTGAGGCTTGCCTTCTGGCACTTTGGAAAGCTCCAGCACTGATTCTGGTGTGCTCTAAAGGGCTATCCACGTATCTGCAACCGCGTCCTCTTGGAGGGAGGCATGCAGTGAAGGCCAGTGGTTAAAGGAAGGGATATGGATGAATTCAAATCCTGGCTTTTTCACTACCTAGCTGGGTGATCTGGCAAAATTACCTCACTTTTCTGTGCCTCCAGTTTCTCATATGTAAAATGAATATTTAAAAAAGAGGACCATTGTTGAGCAGTTGTTATGAAGTTAAATGAGCTAATATAAAAATAGGGCAGAGAATAGTGCCTGGCACTGAATGGGAGCTCAACCCCTGCTGGCCTATATGACTCCCAGGGCCAAGGAGATCTTCCTACCGTCTACCTGCCCTCCCCACCATGGCATCTGGACATTCCACCCTACCGCGGTTCATCATTCAGCATGGCGCTTTCTAAGTAGAGGAGATAGTGAATGGGAAACTGGAGTGGATGTGGAGAACTGGAGAACTGGGGTTATGGGAGTCACCTAGCACTCCTCACAGCCCTGGCTAGTGAGTGGAATGAGGGGGGCTGGACAGCATCTGGGGGAAAGAGAGTAGCTAAGGCAGCCACCTTAATCTCAACACACAGTGAGGCTCGTGGCTTCAGAGTGTCTAAGCCCCGCACCCTTCGCTACTTCCTGAGTGGCTATTTCTGCTGTTATCCATTCTTTGGTCGGGGTGATGGCACCATTTCCATGTTTAGAGAGGTTTATGCAGCAGCCCCATGCTTGAGGAAGTGACCCTTCAAAGCTCTTGGTATGAATCATTGCTCCCAGGAGACTCCGGGGACACTGGTTTGCATGTGGGGGTGGCTTACTAGAATCACGCAGGTTAAACAATGGGTGTAATCTGGGGGCTCAGCTCACTATAGCACAGTGAGAGGCAGGCCAGATAACACTGTGGCTGGGATCAGGCGTTAGGAAGCCAGTCTGCTTGGGTCTAGTTCCATCACTAATTAGCTATGATCTTAGGTAAGATGCCTAAGCATTTTGTGCTCAGTTTCCTCATCAGAAATAGGGGTTTTGTGAGGACTAAATGAGTTAACAAATAAGGAACATTTAGAACCATGTCTGGCACATAGTAAATGATATATGAATATTGATTGCTATTTTTATAATTTTATGCTTTGAAGATGTCAGCCTCTTATTGGATACACATTTGGTTTTTAATTCCATTTTCCTTTTCTTTCAGATCCCACTAAATCTCTAAGAACAAGTCACTGTGGCATCTCTAATCCCTGTCAAGTCATTTTTCTGTGTTTTAATGAAGAGCTTTTGGAAATATCACTGTGTGCCAGGGTGTTGTCACTCCTAGTGCGTTACGAAGTCAATAAAGTTGGAATGAAACCCACGCCATCCATTTCTGGTGCATTCTTCATATTTCCGAGGACTTAATCCACCATGATGGGGAGGACATAGTCCAGCCGTGGGGACAAGACAAAGATGCAAATGGGACAAATACAATCAAGAGAGGTATAATCCATGGGTGATGGGGATTAAAGAGCGAAAGGATCTCACCTGGTGGAAGGGCTGTGTTAAGGGAGTGATGGTTAAGATAACCCTTGGAGAATGATGGGTAGGATTTTATCAGGTGGGGCTAGAGGAGTGGAAAAGAAAGCAATCCAGACTTATTAGGTAGAGGGAATAACATATGCAGAAATCTGAAGATGGAGAAGTACCAGAAGTCAACTAATTTGATTGATGTGTAAGGTGCAGTGGGGAAGAGTTGGAAGATAAGGTAGATCAGGGCTTTGTCATAAAAGACCTTTGATGTAAGGGTGAGTAATTTATATTTAATTTGTCAGTCAGTGGGGAGACATTGAGGGTTTGGTTAAAAAATGTTTAATCACAGCTGTGCTTGAGAAAAAGGAATTATTCTCATAAGATGACTCAGAAGGGAGAGAGGCGAGAGGTGGAGAGATTGGAGAGGAGGTTGCCAGACTCTTTCAGATGAGAATTAATGTGGGTTTAAACAAGGGTGGTTATGGAGGAACAAGATAATGGCAGAATCCAAGGGACAAGATAGCGGATTGATTGTTACGGGAAAAGGAACAATCAAAGAGAAGCCAAGGTCACCCGCCTGGGAAATAGAAGACTGATGGAGCAATTAACCAAAATAGTAAACCAAGTGGGGGAACGGTCTGGAGAGGCTGGTGAATTAGGGTTGAGGTGCTAGACAGAGAGGTAGATAAATGGAGCTGGAGGACAGGAAATTAAGACTTAATAGTTCCCTCGTCCCATAGCTGTGCTGCTTTCTCCCGTATCTGTAGCGTCTTACTCTATACTTAACACTGAGTAGGTGCTTAATAAGTGAATGATCCCAATTAGAGAGTGATCTCCACAAGAGCGCTAGCTGAAACCTTGAGAGTCTTAGCACAGAGAGAGCAAAATTCAAAGGGAAAACTGCCAAGAAGATGCATACACATCTAGGGCGAAGCATCTAGGGACACCAGGGAGAGAGGAGGAGAGAGCAGAGTCACGAAGGAGTAAGGTAATGCTGGGTTAAGGCAATCAGGGTCAGGAGGAGTTTTCAGACAGAGAAGAGGTAAGTGGAATAGGCTGAAAATTCAAGAGGAGGACTGTACTTGGTTTCAAGCAGCCATGATAAAGGAGCACAAGGTGTGGGGCTTAAAACACAGATTTATTCAGGGCGCCTGGGTGGCTCAGTGGATTAAGCCGCTGCCTTCGGCTCGGGTCATGATCTCAGGGTCCTGGGATCGAGCCCCACATCGGGCTCTCTGCTCCACAGGGAGCCTGCTTCCTCCTCTCTCTCTGCCTGCCTCTCTGCCTACTTGTGATCTCTCTCTCTGTGTCAAATAAATAAATAAAATCTTTAAAAAAAACAACAACACAGATTTATTCTGTCCCAGGTCTGGAAGCTAAAAGTCCAAAATCAAGGTATTGGCAAGGCCATGCGTCCTCTGAAGCTCTAGGAAAGGATTCTCCCCTGCATCTCCCTAGCGTCTGCTGGCCCCAGGCATTCCCAGGCTGGTACAGCATAACTTAAATCTCTTCACATGTCTTCTCCCTGTGTGTTTCTGTGTCTTCACATGTTCCCTTAAAAGGAAGCAGTCAAATTGGGTGAAAGGCTCACCCTACCCCAGTATGACCTCATCTTAACTATTGATGTCTGCATGTTTTTGGTCTCATTTTGAGGTACTGGAACTGATAACTTCATTATGTCTTTTACAAGGACAAAATTCAACCCAGAGCAAGGACGGAGAGAGATCATTGGATTTGGCAGTAGGAGGTGGCTGGCAGGGTTTGTGAGGATGCTATTTGGCCCAAAAAGTGGGGAAAGAGACCAGATGGCACTAAGTAAAGGCGGGGTAGGGGGGCGGGTGGAGGGAAGGAGAACAGCATGGCAATAAATGGAAAGTGAGATGGAGGCAAGAGGGGGCATCTGTCCAGGTCTCTTCTATGTGTGATCTTTCCTTTTCTCCAGGTAGAGCGAATGGCTGTGTGCCCCACAAAAGGTTTTGCTTTCACACCACTAGCATTCACTCCATGATTCAATGAACAGCGAGCATGTTGGTCTTGACATCAGAGCTTCTTTACTCTTAATTTTAGTGGCCAGAATTGGTTCCATTTTGGTTCAAGCAACTTCTTTTCTTGTCTAATCAGATCACCAGGTTGTTTACATGGGTTTGTGTCATCCGGGTTTCTTTCTCACTGGAGCCCAGTCCCTGAAATGGGGACAAGAGTATCTGTCTGACTTGGTCCCACTTTCAGGTGACATGAGAACTGGGAGGTAAGGCCTTGTGAGAACATAACAAACAGAATGTACCAGGGCATGAGTTAAACACAAATGATTAGCAAGTATGAGTCTGAAGATCTCCTAATGAACTCAAGGTTAGCAATTGAAAATGATGACTCACTCCAGACAGCAATGAGGCCAGACTGATCATGTACTCCTCTCCAGAGCTCCAGGAACTTTTTACATCCACCCAGTTCTCTGCAAATCCAGACACTATCTCAGCTTCACCCACTGTCCCGAGTGTAGGTGGTGGCAGCCAGTTTTCTTGGACTGGGAAACTGGATTAGGAAACTCTACTGGACTAGGAAACTCCATAAACTGCTCATTCTAGTCCACAAATACCCAAATTTGGCTTCTTGACGATCTTTAATTGCATTCTTGGTATGTTATTAAGAACTAGCTCATATCCATACATAATAATGTACTTGGTATAGTGACTGACACATAGCTTGGTCAGCAAATGATTCTTACTCATATCATCAAACTTACAGGAGTTCAGGAGGGCTGGTTGCGAAATAAAATTGTGTGGTCAGATCTTAGATGAACTCAGAGTCTCCTCTGACCACTATGATTTTCTCATAGGACTAGTTTTTTTTTTTGTGACTTCTGTATTCCTCTATTCTTCCTAATAGACTTCTGATAAGCCCACCCCATAAGTTAGACAGGGCTTAACTTCGGGCTTTGGACCCAGCTGGGCCTCCAATAGATTAAGGATCTTCCACATGATGGAGACAAGGATAGGGCAGGGGGAAATGGGGAAAGGAGAGCACTGGAGTCTCCTGCTTCCGCAAACACTACTCAATGGCCCAGCATATGAGAATTTCCCCCCTGCTTTATAAAAGTGACTTCCTCAAGAGAGGCTACACCTGGAATCTTCTAGATGAGTTGGGTGTTGCCTACTGAGACATTTATTTTTCTAAATAGCTAGTAAGGCAAAGTGGAGGTTATCCTCTGAAAATGTTCCCCAGTGGCTCTTTGGAAAACATAGAAATGGATGAACTCTCGGACAAAGAGAAACTGAATTGCTACCTGGAAACCATTCCATTTTTCTTTCTTTCCTCTCCACATCTCCTGGGCCCTTTAATGCTTTGTAAAGCCAAATTTGTTCGAATTATGAAGGCAGTAACCTGCAAGATTTATTCCAAGGCTTAGAAGGGGGACTCCTGCACAATCTATGACCAAGCTGTGGTAGTCCTAGGCTGCAGGTGAGTCTGCTCCAACTCTCTCTTCTTTCTCCTGCAAACGAGACTCATTTTGCAAGGAGGAACCCTAAGAAATTCACCAGGTGTCATATCACACTCAGAATCTGTGGAACAAACCAAGATTCTTCAGCTTAGTTGGGAGCATGGAGGAATAGAAGAATACAGCTTAACTGTTGAGTTTGGGTGAGTTGACCAGGCAGAAGACCAGCAGTAGGCACATGACAGTTGGGTGCAAATGACCTCTCTGCCTTCAGATTTGTTTAGTCTGCAACTAGCATCTGTTTTACTGCATCAGAAAGAGGAAATTAAGCAACTTATTTTTCTGCATTCTTTTGGCCCAGTGTACTAGGCAAAGTAGAATATGAGAATCATGAAATGAGGTTCCACTTTTAATCCTTATGTGTTCTGGTAGCTACACATAGGATCCTCTTTCCACCCCCTTTTAGGTCTCATACAAACTATCTGAGCGATTCCTGTTGCACTGTCAGAGTTGATTTTGTCCTGTTGATGATAAGCTTTGGGGGGCCATTCACATGCTAGTGTATTTGTGAGTTCTGAGCCCATTTTTGGAAGATGGCAACTCCTTCTTAGAGGTATTGTCTGTAGCCTTTGGAAAATCTCTATGTCACAGTAGCTGGGCCATACTTGATGTGAGTCTTAAACCCACTATGGCAGAGATATGCTATCCCACATTGCCATGCCCTTTTGAGTTAGACGGAGCTGACTAGTCACTTGGCTGTGAGTGAAGTATTATATGTCACATATTTATAAGCAAGCTAGGGCCTGACCCTCAGTTTTCTCTTATGCTTGCTGCAAAGGCCTTAGAGGTTGTGTCTTCTAGATGGTACAACTACTAAATCATAGAGCTTCTAACAGCCTGAATCTTTGGGAAATAACTTCCCTTGGGAGTCCTAAGAACAACAGTATATTTTGCATAAATGAGAAATAAACTTTAAGTTTTAACCACTAAGCTTCTCAGTTTATTTGTTACTGCAACATAGCCTATACTATCCTGACTAACATATCCATTAAGGGTTTAGAGTTTAGAGAACCTTAGATATTGGTCTAAATTCACCAATCTGTAGACAAGAAAACAAAAGCCCAGAAAAATTAGGTGACTTATATAAAATCACAGAGATAGAGTGACAAAGTTAAAACTGGAACTTCCAGTTTGGTTCTCTCCACTATCACAGAGTATCTTTTGTACTGATTTGTATACAGCTCGAATCTAATATCTTCAACCTCACTTTTCAGTCAACCACAAAGTCTTGGTTAACTGAAAAATAGACACTAGTGGGCCAAATACTTAATTCTTGTGTGTTTTTTTTTTAACCAAAATCACTATTTCACCAATGATCTTAGCTGTCTTTCCCTAATTTCAGAGAAAATAAGATCGTTCCATTAGAGTCTATATGCATGTAATTTCCTTGTAATGTACAGCCTGATGTAAACCATGGGGTGGGGTGGTTAAGATATCTGGGAAGCTCGGTCTCTGAATATATCTCACTAGCTCTTTGTTTTCATTAGTCAACATTCCATTCCTGGTGTGTGTGGTGTATGAACATGTGTGTGTGTGTGTTGTATGTATAGAGGCATTGCTTAACTAGAGTCCTAATGTATGGTAGCAAAAATCAAATCTGAGGGGGAAATACCAGTTCAAGTCAGACTATATACAAAGCAAATAATCAAATCATGAACATTAAAATAAAAATTGGAGGCAGTGAGAAAACCAGATGGAGACTGAAAACTCAGGGAGAAAGGGTCAGAACAAGTGAGATACATGGAGGTTTGGAGTTTTTCTAGAACTATGGTCAATGTTCCCAGCTCACATTTTATGTGCTTGTAGCCCATAAAGGCAGTTCAAATTCATGGAAGTGGCCCAGCTGATAGACTCTGGCCAACAAGCTGAGATTAGAAATAACTGACGTGACTTCTCACTGTCTCCATCTCTATCCCACCAACAGCTGTATCAACCTCTAGCCTTGACCTTCTCTTGGTCAACTTGGCCCAGCTTTTCTTTCTTTTTTTTTTAAATTTTTTATTTATTTCTTATTTTTTTATAAACATATAATGTATTTTTATCCCCAGGGGTACAGGTCTGTGAATCTCTAGGTTTACACACTTCACAGCACTCTCCATAGGACATACCCTCCCCAATGTCCATAAACCCCCTCTTCCTCTCCCAACCCCTTCTCCCCCCAGCAACCCTCAGTTTGTTTTGTGAGATTAAGAGTCACTTATGGTTTGTCTCCCTCCCAATCCCATCTTGTTTCATTTATTCTTCTCCTATCCCCCTAAACCCCCATGTTGCATCTCCACGTCCTCATATCAGGGAGATCATATGATAGTTGTCTTTCTCCGATTGATTTATTTCACTAAGCATGATACCCTCTAGTTCCATCCACGTCATCGCAAATGGCAAGATTTCATTTCTTTTGATGGCTGCATAGTATTCCATTGTGTATATATACCACCTCTTCTTTATCCATTCATCTGTCTTGATGATGACAGCTTTGTAATAGAGCTTGAAGTCCGGAATTGTGATGCCACCAACTTTGGCTTTCTTTTCCAATATTCCTTTGGCTATTCGAGGTCTTTTCTGGTTCCATATAAATTTTAGGATTATTTGTTCCATTTCTTTGAAAAAAATGGATGGTATTTTGATAGGGATTGCATTAAATGTGTAGATTGCTTTAGGTAGCATAGACATTTTCACAATATTTATTCTTCCAATCCAGGAGCATGGAACATTTTTCCATTTCTTTGTGTCTTCCTCAATTTCTTTCATGAGTACTTTATAGTTTTCTGCATATAGATTCTTAGCCTCTTTGGTTAGGTTTATTCCTAGGTATCCTATAGTTTTGGGTGCAATTGTAAATGGGATTGACTCCTTAATTTCTCTTTCTTCTGTCTTGTTGTTGGTGTACGGAAATGCAACTGATTTCTGTGCATTGATTTTATATCCTGACACTTTACTGAATTCCTGTACAAGTTCTAGAAGTTTTGGAGTGGAGTCTTTTGGGTTTTCCACATATAGTATCATATTATCTGCGAAGAGTGATAGTTTGACTCTTCTTTGCCGATTTGGATGCCTTTAATTTCTTTTTGTTGTCTGATTGCTGAGGCTAGGACTTCTAGTACTATGTTGAATAGCAGTGGTGATAATAGACATCCCTGCCATGTTCCCGACCTTAACGGAAAAGCTTTCAGTTATTCTCCATTGAGAATGATATTTGCGGTGGGTTTTTCATAGATGGCTTTGATAATATTGAGGTATGTGCCCTCTATCCCTACACTTTGAAGAGTTTTGATCAGGAAGGGATGCTGTACTTTGTCAAATGCTTTTTCAGCATCTATTGAGAGTATCCAGATGGTTCTTGTTCTTTCTTTTATTAATGTGTCGTATCACATTGATTGATTTGCGGATGTTGAACCAACCCTGCAGCCCTGGAATAAATCCCACTTGATCGTGGTGAATAATCCTTTTAATGTACTGTTGAATCCTACTGGCTAGTATTTTGGTGAGAATTTTTGCATCTGTGTTCATCAAGGATATTGGTCTGTCGTTCTCTTTTTTGGTGGTTTTGGGATCAAAGTGATGCTGGCCTCATAAAATGAGTTTGGAAGTTTTCCTTCCATTTCTATTTTTTGGAACAGTTTCAGGAGAATAGGAATTAGTTCTTCTTTAAATGTTTGGTAGAATTCCCCTGGGAAGCCATCTGGCCCTGGGCTTTTGTTTGTTTGGAGATTTTTGATGACTGTTTCAATCTCCTTACTGATTATGGGCCTGTTCAGGTTTTCTATTTCTTCCT
Source organism: Meles meles (assembly GCF_922984935.1). Lineage (NCBI taxonomy): Eukaryota > Metazoa > Chordata > Mammalia > Carnivora > Mustelidae > Meles > Meles meles. Next base: position 116,556,541 of record NC_060071.1, read on the forward strand.
GGTTCAGTTGTGGTAGTTTATATGTCTCTAGGAATGCATCCATTTCTTCCAGACTGTCAAATTTGTTGGCGTAGAGTTGCTCATAGTATGTTCTTATAATTGTCTGTATTCCTTTGGTGTTAGTTGTAGTCTCTCCTCTTTCATTCATGATTTTATTTATTTGGGTCCTTTCTCTTTTCTTTTTGATAAGTCTGGCCAGGGGTTTATCAATCTTATTAATTCTTTCAAAGAACCAGCTCCTAGTTTCGTTGATTTGTTCTATTGTTTCTTTGGTTTCTATTTCATTGATTTCTGGTCTGATCTTTATGATTTCTCTTCTCCTGCTGGGTTTAGGGTTTCTTTCTTGTTCTTTCTCCAGCTCCTTTACGTGTAGGGTTAGGTTGTGTACTTGAGACCTTTCTTGTTTCTTGAGAAAGGCTTGTACCGCTATATATTTTCCTCTCAGGACTGCCTTTGTTGCGTCCCACAGATTTTGAACCATTGTGTTTTCATTATCATTTTTTCCATGAATTTTTTCAATTCTTCTTTAATTTCCTGTTGACCCATTCATTCTTTAGAAGGATGCTGTTTAGTCTCCATGTACTTGGGTTCTTTCCAGCTTTCCTCTTGTGATTGAGTTCTAGCTTCAGAGCATTGTGGTCTGAAAATATGCAGGGAATGATCCTAATCTTTTGATACCGGATGAGACCTGATTTGTGACCCAGGGTGTGATCTATTCTGGAAATGTTCCATGTGCACTTGAGAAGAATGTGTATTCTGTTGCTTTGGGATGAAATATTCTGAATATGTCTGTGATGTCCATCTGGTCCAGTGTGTCATTTAAGGCCTTTATTTCCTTGATCTTTTGCTTGGATGATCTGTCCATTTCAGTGAGGGGAGTGTTAAAGTCCCCTCTATTATTAATAGAGTATTTATAAAATACTATTATTGTATTATTATTGATGTGTTTCTTTGATTTTGTTATTAATTGGTTTATATAGTTGGCTGCTCCCACATTAGGGGCATAGATATTTAAAACTGTTAGATCTTCTTGTTGGACAGACCCTTTGAGTAGGATATAGTGTCCTTCCTCATCTCTTATTATAGTCTTTGGCTTGAAATCTAATTGATCTGATATAAGGATTGCCACCCCAGCTTTCTTCTGATGCCCATTAGCATGGTAAATTGTTTTCCACCCCCTCACTTTAAATCTGGATGTGTCTTCACATCTAAGATGAGTTTCTTGTAGGCGACATATAGATGGGTTTTGTTTTTTTTTTTACCCATTCTGATACCCTGTGTCTTTTGATTGGGGCATTTAGCCCATTAACATTCAGGGTAACCATTGAGAGATATGAATTTAGTGCCATTATATTGCCTGTAAGGTGACTGTTACTGTATATTGTCTCTATACCTTTCTGATCTACTACTTTTAGGGTCTCTCTTTGCTTAGAGGACCCTTTTCAATATTTCCTGTAGAGCTGGTTTGGTGTTTGAAAATTCTTTCAGTTTTTGTTTGTCCTGGAAGCTTTTTATCTCTCCTTCTATTTTCAGTGATAGCCTAGATGGATATAGTATTTTTGGCTGCATGTTTTTCTCATTTAGTGCTCTGAATATATCATGCCAGCTCTTTCTGGCCTGCCAGGTCTCTGTGGATAAGTCTGCTGCCAATCTAATATTTTTACCATTGTATGTTACACACTTCTTTTCCCGGGCTGCTTTTAGGATTTTCTCTTTGTCACTAAGACTTGAAAATTTTACTATTAGGTGACGGGGTGTGGACCTATTCTTGTTGACGTTGAGGGGGGTTCTCTGCACCTCCTGGATTTTGATGCTTGTTCCCTTTGCCATATTAGGGAAATTCTCTCCAATAGACCTTCTGCTCCCCTCTGTTTCTTCTTCTTCTGGAATCCCAATTATTCTAATGCTGTTACATCTGATGGTGTCACTTATCTCTCAAATTCTCCCCTTGTGGTCCAATAGCTGTTTGTCCCTCTTTTGCTCAGCTTCTTTATTCTCTGTCATTTGGTCTTCTATACCACTAATTCTTTCTTCTGCCTCATTCATCCTAGCAGTGAGAGCCTCCATTTTTGATTGCACCTCATTAATAGCTTTTTTTATTTCAACTTGGTTAGATTTTAGTTCTTTAATTTCTCCAGAAAGGGCTTTTCTATCTCCAGAGAGGGTTTCTCTAATATCTTCCATGCCTTTTTCGAGCCCGGCTAGAATGTTCAGAATCATCATTCTGAACTCTTGATCTGACATATTACCAATGTCTGTGTTGATTAGGTCCCTAGCCTTTGGTACTGCCTCTTGTTCTTTTGTTTGTAGTGATTTTTTCCGCCTTGTCATTTTGTCCAGATAAGAGGATATGAAGGATCAAATAAAATACTAAAAGGGTGGCAAAGACCCCAGAAAAATGCGCTGTAACCAAATCAGAAGAGACCCCAAATTGTGGGGGGGAGAAAGGGGATAAAAAGAGGTTCAGAAAAAAAAAAGAAAAAAAATTTTAAAAGGAAAACAAATAAAAAATATAGAAAAGAAAGAAAAAATATATAGAAGATAAGCTAGTTTAAAAAACATTAAAAAAATAAAAGGGTAAAAGTTTTAAAGAATTTAGCAGAAGAAGAAAAAAGAAAGAAAAAAATTGAAAAAGAAAAAAAATTAAATTAACTTCAAGACTAAAGAATCATGGGGAGAAAGCCATGAGTTCCGTGCTTTGCTTTCTCCTCCTCTGGAATTCCGCTGCTGGCCTAGGTATTGAACATGCTTTCCTTGGTAGATGAACTTCGTCCTGGCTGGATTTTTTTGTTGATCTTCTGGGGGAGGGGCCTGTTGTAGTGACTCTCAAGTGTCTTTGCCTGAGGCGTTATTGCACCGCCCTTACCGGGGGCCTAAGTAATCCGCTCGGGTTTGCTTTCGGGAGATTTTGTTCTCTGAACGCTTTCCGTAGAGTTCTGGAGGACGGGAATGAAAATGGCGGCCTCCCAGTCTTGGGCCCAGAGGAGCCGAGAGCCTGGGGCCCAATCCTCAGTGCGCCCCCAGAGAACAGCACCCAATCACTCCCGTATCCCCGGCCTCCGGCCATGCTCTGAGCTCACCCAGCCTGCGACCTGTTCAAGGTAACCCCGAGCTGAGAGCTCAATCCTCGGCTCTGTCTCTGTAGCCGGCCTCCCCATTCTAATACCTGCGAGCTCTGCGACACTCCGACACCCTCGATCCTTCTGTGACCCTGCGGGACCTGGGGCCACGCTCACCCCACGTGGGCTTCACCCTGGTTTAGCCTCTGGAGCGATGTCACTCAGTGGAACAGACTTTTAAAAGTCCTGATTTTGTGCTCCGTTGCTCCACCGCTTGCCTGAAGCCGGCCCCTCCCCCTGCGGTCTATTTTCCCGTCGTTTTAGATTCACTTCTCTGCCAGTCCTACCTTTCAGAAAGTGGTTGATTTTCTGTTTCTAGAATTGCTGTTCTTCTTCTCTTCGATCTCCTGTTGGATTTGTAGGTGTTTGCAATGTTTGGATAAGCTATCGAGCTGATCTCCTGCTACCTGATGTAGTCTCAGCCTGCTACTTCTCCGCCATCTTGACTCCTCCCTCCTTGGCCCAGCTTTTCTGAAGTTGTTTTGTTGTTGTCATTTTGGCCTGAATACATCATTACCAGACATCACCACAGATGATGAGATTACACTCCTAGATCTATTCTTTGTTACCCACAGACTTAGGTGGATGCCTACTGAAACCTTGGTTCAGATGTGGAGACTGACAATGGTCCCTGCACACACCAAGAGGGTATGAAAAGGTTTGGATTACGTTTGAGGAGGGCAGGGCAGGCCACTCAGGCAGGGGTGGAGTTGGGGGAGGGAGATACCTGAGAAAGAAGACAAAGCATCCAGCACCGAAATTTTTTTTTGTGGTTGGGAGCTGGGGCAGAGTGAGAGTTCCTGTATGGGCACTGGCTTGCTCAGTGTGAATCCCTCACCCTCACCAAGAGAGGGAGCACCCAGGCTTTCTTATCTGCTATGGGCACAAGAAGAAGAGCAGGGGTGAGGCTTAAAAGCTGTCAGCAGTCAGAATTCAACAACTGGGGTCAGACTCCTCATTCCTTTGCCTTAACAACTGTTTCTCCATTGGTATGAGATAGCAGCCCAGCTTCTGCCTGGTACAAAGTTTGACTCATATTTCTTATCTTCCCTTCCCAGTGCCCCCATGCTCCCCAGCAAGTCTTGCCCCCATCGGGTCTTCTGCCCAAGTTCAACTCTGGCCTTATCCTTCTCCCCCCCACCACCCCAGTCTGGATCTTGCCCTACCTTCACTCCTAAGGCTTTGCCAGTCTGGCTTCCTATGTGCTCATCTTACTCCAGGGACAGTAGTTAACTGGAGGAAAGCCCTTCCTGGTCATTTCAGATAGTAGTGATTAAGGAAGCAAGATTTTATTTTTTGAGGATTAAAAAAAGAAACCCAGAAAATAGAAAAGTAGAAAAAGAATGAGGGATGCCAAGGAGAAAGTAAGTGGTTCTATGAACAAAGATAGAATTAAACTGCTTCTTCTTGATCTAATGGCTCTGGGTGATTATCTGCTGTACCAGGAGAATTCTGTTTCCCTTAGGCCATTCTATCTGGTGTCCCCATGTACAAGGCCTGCAGGAAGATGGCAGAGCACAAGCCAGTGGATGTCAATTTCTGACGAACTCTTCAGGTCTCTTATCCCTATGACTCAGATTTGGTTGCTTGTGGAAGCTGGTCGATGGCTAGGAGTTTTTGCTCCTAGCAGAAATAAGCTTACAAAGCTCTCCCCTGTGTGGCTTTAATTGGTCTTCTCTTTTGTGTACATGTGTGAAGACATTATTCTGCCTTCTTTGTAAATACTTCTCTTTTCTCTAGAGCAGAGAAATGGCCTCAGACTTATAATGGATTTTACATGCAGAGAAGAGAAAGAAAATGATTTTGCAAGACTCTCTCTTCTGTTGGCTTGCAACACAAAGAAATATCCACCTCAGCCCAAGCATCTTAAGAGCTAGTTTTGGCTGCTTCATCAAATGGAGGAGAGATGAGGGGAAAGAAATGAGGGGAGATGCTCAAGTCATTTGGTCCCTAGCTGACTTTCTCATTTTAAGACTTTCTCTTTTCTTCATACTTGTCCTTTTCCTGTGGCTACTTCTACTTCTGTGGGATTTACTTTTTTTTTTTTTTCATGTACTCTTTAGTCACTCAGCTGAGTTCACCTGTTTTCAGATCTTATGTTCTTATTTGGATTCTGATAAACTGGTAAGGAAAGTTTAGGAAATAACCACCCCCCCAAAAAAAACCATTATGATAATTACAAAATGTCATGGTGCTCTTAGAAGACAAACACACACACATAGTTATTTAAAAACTTGACTCTGGCTGAAAATATCTCTCTGGGCATCAGGTGATAGCTACAAGGATAGCAGGCATGAGTAAGATAGGTAGTCTTAGAAGTCAGAGGGGGTTTGGCATTAAAATGGTATTAAAGATGGAGTTTTGGCCAGAGGACACAGGAATACTTGAAGCCTGTCCGCATTAATTATTTCTCCCTGCAGGTGAGGTGTGCAAGGGAAATACAAACATAGGACAATGGCTGGCCAAGCAGACACTTCATGACAGCTAGGGCTATTACTCTAGGACCTGGGGCCAAACTTGAGGGAACTGGATTAAGTCCTGGGGTACCTCATTTGTCCTAGGCTAGAGAATTAAGTGACCTTGTTATTTAACCACAAACCACATTCATCAGCACCAGCGAAAATGGAACCAGAGAAAGAGCAAGGAAAAGTCAAATCAATGCCAAGGAGTCCAGTCAATCAGATCCATGGTTCCTTTTCAGGGAGTGAAGAAGATTTGTTGAAAGTAGCCCCTGCTGCCTTCATCAGGAAGACCAGGAAAGAATCATCTTGAAGGCTTGAGATCTCTAATAGGAAAAAAATTCGTCACTTTTTTTTTTTAAAGAGAGGGAGAGAGGTGGGGGAGGACAGAGAGAGAGAGGAAGAGAGAGAGAATCGCAAGCCGTCTCTATGCCTAGTGTGGAGCCAGACATGGGGCTCGATCTCACAACCCTGAGATCATGACCAGATCCAAAATCAAGAGTTGGATGCTTAACCAACTAAGCCACCCAGGTGCCCCTGTCACTCTTTGTAACAAAGCCCTCGCCTCTTTTTGTCCCTCTCTGCTCCCTCCCTTAATCTAAATCTAAAGTTGGGCTTCGAATCTAATATCTAACCCAAGCCCTCTCACCTTTTAGCACTACCTTAATTTCTTCCAGATTCTCCCTTCATTTCAGAGAGTGTTTTCTTTAAGAAACCTCCCCAGATCTACCAGGAAAGTATCTGTTTTCTCCTTCTCCCCACATTTACACATTCCTTTAGGATCTGCATACGGGAAGCCACATTCACTACTGGTCCCTCTCACTTTCTGTTTCATACAGTAACTCCCTCACTGTGTACGTGGGGAGGAACAGTAATTTTACTGTTTTCTGCAATCCTCTCTGTATTGCTCATGTATTAGTCCTTTGTCACAATGCTTATTTTTCACCCCTGGACATATCCCTGCTTATGTTGTCTTCACTTTAGGATCCAGAATGAAGGAGCACCCCCTAGTAGAGTCTTGTGGAAAAGGCAAAGGAACCATGCAGTGGTTCTTGAAACTTCTGTTTGGATGTAGCACATAGCATGTTTCAAGTGCTCACGTTCCATGGACAAAAAAGTCCTATGGCCAATCCCTGTGTGAATGGGCTGGGAAACTATAATCCTTTTATTGGGACAGAGGAATAAATAACTGGGAACAGTGATACTGCCTATCTTAGTTCTTGACTCGGGTTGAGTGTCAGGTGCCTTTGAATGACAACCTTCCGGGAAACCCAGTAACTGGCACCAACACAACACTGGTTATTTTTCATTGGAAAGTTTGTTTAAAGCTCACCTTTTATAACTAAAGATATGTATTTTATCATGAGAGTCTTTCAAATATATGATACGTTCCCCAGTCCTCTTAAACAAATACTCCTACACATAATGCAACTTTTTCTCAAAGATCTGGGGTTGTAATTATGCCTGTCAGCTTGGACTATGTTACAATGTAATGGTACTCCTTGAAACGGCTAACAAGTAGAGGGCTATGCACCTCTGTTTCAAGAGTGCCAGGCCACTCTGCTTTTGGAGCTCAAGTTTCCATCTTAGTCTCTTCCCATGACACTAGGCTCTCGGCTGTCATATCTTGATAAAGAGAGAAATCTCCCTCTAGCCCTTGTTTCTCAGTAACATCAGCATCATCAGGGAACTTACTAGTAATTCAGAATCAGGGCCCTCTCAATCAGACTCTGCATCTTAGTAACCTCCCCAGGTGCTTGGTATGCACACTGACATTGGGGAAGCAGCCCAGGGGTTCTCAGTCTCGGCTGCATATCGGTATCTCCTGGGGAACATTATAGATACTGGTGTCAGGGCCCCGGTCACAGTGCTTGGATGTAAGATGTAATAGGTCTGGGGTGTGGTGAGGGCCCTGGAGGGTTAGGAACTCCCCAGATTCTAAGGTGCAGCCAGGGCTGAGAACCACTGTTGTCTGGAAGACTTTCTCCTAGTTGCCTGAACCTACTGGTTCAGTGATCAGAGAATCAAATGTGTTCACCTTCATGCAACTGCATTATTGACCACTATTAGCACCAACGAGGGCTGGAGGAGACTGACCTTACAGAAATAATAATAGCCCAATTACTAAGGAGCCTGTAGGGGCCAGAAACATTATCTCTAATCCTTACAACATACTGTCACCCTGATTTAAATTTAAGAAACTGAGCCTCAAAAAATGTGAGCAAATTTCCCAAATCACACAAATGGTAGACGCTGGATTTGAATTAATCTGTTTTCAAAGCCAGAAACTTTTTAATCCCAAATCCAGGGAACCTTTGCTCCCAACCTGTATGTGCTATTATGGGGTAGACCTTGGAACATCTGCTTTGGCTGCTCAGAGGACCTTGTCACTGCCTTCCAAAGTCTGGGTGGGGGTCTGGTTGGACAAGTTTACCAGGTGAGAGATCACACCCTCAGATAAGTGGGAAAAGGAAACTTTAAGGAAACTTAAAGTGTGCCATTTCACAGAGGGGTAAACTGATCACCATGAGGACAGCGACCTGCTTCTAACAAAGAACTCAGTAGAAACTGATCAGTGCAGAGGAAGCCCAGGAGGGGGAGGAATCATGCCTGGATCGAAGCATGTTTCTCCACTGTCAACTTCTTAATAGTAGTGGGGAGCCAAGTATGCTGGGACGTTATCTCATGGGATTTTTCACCACAATCTTATTGAGTGTGATATTAATTTTGCCCATTTTATGCATGTGGAAACGGAGGCAGAAGGCAAATTTGCCCACTATGAGACAGCTAATAGAGAGCAGAGCTGGCATGGAAATCCAGATTCAGAGCCTGTGCTAGTTCATCTACATTTCAGGACTTCTTAATTCCTTAAGTGTAGCATTCTGCCGGCTGTGTCCCCTCTGGGTCCCAGCCTGCTGCACGCCAGGTTTGGGACAAATTGCTCAACAACACTTGGCATGGATAAGGGATAGTTTTTTGTAGGAAAGGGAAGAGCTTCAGGTACACAGCAGAAGGGAACGAACAGGCTTCTGTCAGTCATCAGTCCACCAGAGATGCCTTGGTGCCAGGGCCCCTCGCTCCTCTGCTGTTCCTGCCTTTTGACAGATCAAGGGTGAGAAGTGACCTTGTTAATTGGGAAGCAGAAAGACAGTGCCGTGCCAGGCAGCTTGGGGTTGGATCACGGCTGTTTCAGATGTTCTGTTTGAATCCAGCTGCTCAGGACTGGAAAACGCAGGGTTCCTGGGATATCACAGACCCCCTTCTGAGGCAGAGAAGCCCCTAGCGCTGTGGGAAGCTGAGCTTAGGGTCAGGCCCACACCTGGGGAGAAGCAACACCCACCCCAGCATAGTTAGCTCATTGTCTGGGTTACCCAGAAGGAGCTTCCAGCGTCAGTTTTGGAGAGGACACCTGTGAAAATCCCTACAACCCTGCTCGTGAATAGTGGTGTGGGCAGGCAGCACTGGATCCTGCAATCAGGGGAGCTAACTGGTTGTGAGGAAAGCTAACTGGTTGTGAGGAAAGCCGGGGAGGCAGAGGACACGGCTCTGAAGCATAGAGAGTGCTCTGCCCCCTTCTCGTTTGGAGCCTCCCACTTCAGCCATCTATCTGGACGGCTGGTGGTGGTGGCAAGGGGCAAGTCAGGCAAAAAGCAAGCTGATCTCATACTAGAGAGCTTGAGGGGGTATGTCACATTTGCTGGGGGTAGAAGGGCAGGGTTAAAACTGGTAAAATCTTTAAACATTACTATCTCGTATTTTTGCTCCCTCTAAATTTCAGTGCCAGTGACAAACCATGAGAGACTCTTGACTCCAGGAAACAAACTGAGGGTTACAGAAGGGAGGTGGGTGGGGGGATGGGGTAACTGGGTGATGGACATTATGGAGGGCACATGGTGTGTTGAGCACTGGGTGTTATACATAACTAATGAATCATTGAACACTACATCAAAAACTAATGTGCTATATGTTGGCTAATTGAATTTAAATTTTAAAAATTCTGTTAAAAAAAAAAAATAAAAAGAATAGGTATGCTCCTCTGTGGGGCGCAAGTGTATCTCAAATAATTCTGACTCCAACTCTAGTCCTCTAAGCCACACTGCCACAGACTTATCTTTCTAAAACACATCTATTTGCATCACTCCTTTGCTTACAATCTATGACTCCATCCCTATTCCCTGCAAGATAAAGTCTAAATCCCTTAATATGATGCATGATGCTTTTTCATATGCTGAGTCCTAGACCGGGTTCTCATGTCAGTCTCCGGGACGTGTACCCTTTCACTGCGCCAGGCTGGCCCTGAGCTCCCAGAGCAGTCATTCAACCTCTGTTCTTTTCTGCATCATAATTTTTTATTTAAACGTGTTACCTCTATTGGTCATAAGCTTTTGAGCGTATGAACTGTGCTAGATACATAGGTGGTATTTGATTAAGCTTCAGTGATTGGCGGAGTCTATATCACATCCCAAGTTCCAAAGACACGAGGAATTTTTTCCTTTTTTTGTTTTCTGAGATCATCAGTGCATGCTGAGGCAGTCCCTAATGCTTCACTTGCTACTTTCCCTTTTCTTATCTCCCTACCCTTTTCTTCAGCTACTAAACACTCCTCTCACCTCTCACCATGCCTCTCTTTCTTTCCGAACACCAGACAACATTTTTCTTCCTAGAGAGAATGTCAGGAAGACAAAGCGGGGCCCATCCCCAGGGAAGAGGTGGTTCCACCTCATCCATCTGCTCATTTTCAGCCAAACCTAAATATAAAGCATGCTGTTGAGGAGGAGGCTGGAAATCACTCATGTGGTCGTAGCCAGAGATAACGCCATAGAGCGAGGAGTAAGAGACACATGGGTCAAGCTCAGAGGTCCCAAGGCCAGGCCTGAGTATGAAGGTTACTCCTGATGTTGAGCACCTAGGAGGAGAAGAGAAGGCCTCTATGAGGTCACTAAGGGACACACCTGACAATGGGTGGGGGAGCTGGTTGCCGTGTGGGAACATACTGTAAACCTGTTCCAGCCCAGGCACAGAATATGTAGTCCAGGGACAAGAAGGAGGTATTTCTGGGTTGGGTTGGGTTGATGAACCGTGGGGAGCTGGCTGCAACTGTTCATGATGTAAGGACTCCATTTTTAGCATGTGTGACTCTTTGGGTTGCTTGAGACAAAACAAAACAAGACTCAAGCCCCATTATCTTGTAGAATCCTAGGAAGGATGTGAAGGGCTTGGTACTGGCCATACAAGGGAGCTAGGATATGGAAGTTTCCCATCTGGCTTCAGAAAAGACCCTCTGTGAATGAGGCTTGAATGAGGCTCACAGAAAAGTAAATTTCTCTGAGTTCAGCCATCTTCAGATCCAGCCTCCATGTTGTGTGACAGGGAATGGGGAATCTTATCAGGAAAGATGGGTATGTGTCAGCCTGCTACTGAGACCCTCCTTCTGTTCTCAGGGATGTTCAGTAGGCAGGTCCCCTACTGAGATCATGGCCGTCTTCAAAGGAGCATAGTAGAACCTGGGCATGGGGTGCCTGGGTGGCCGAATTTGTTAAGCATCCAACTCTTGATCTCAGCTTGGGTCTTGATCTCAGGGTCGTGAGTTCAAGGCCCATGTATAAGTTTAAGCTCTATACTGGCCATGGAGCCTACTTAAACAACAACAACGACAAAAGAAGAAGAATCTGGGCTTTACCAGATACCCTGGCTTGTGGGTTCTTCCCGAATATCCAGTGCTGTTGGGTTAGCCCATTAATACCTAGAATTCATAGACTTGGAATATCAACTAGGGAAAGACCAATGTTCTACCACAAGCGGTATGCAACTTGTCACTAGTAATTAAGAGATAAGGGAATTCAAGGCATCAAAGGACAATAAACTTGCTTAATATTCAGACCTCAAAAGCTTAAGTGGGGAGTCCAGAATCCCCCACTCTCCACTCAGTTCTGAATGAGGCTATCTTAAGTATAATCAGTATACATTTTCTAAGTGGATAGCTCTAAAAAATCCACTCCATTCTGGACCCTAGAATCCCAACTGAACCTCCCTCAGTGTCCCCAAAGCCTCCAGGGCACAGTCAGGTTTCAGTCCAATTCACCCCAGGCAGTGTTAGCTCAAAAAGCAGCCAGACAGAGACCTTCATGGGCTTTTCCCAAGTCCTTTCCACTTGCCGGAAGTTGTTCTTACTGAGACCCAGCTCTGTTCAGGAGCTTGGTACTGCCCTATTTCCATGGCTGCCCTAGGCTTCCTTACAGAGTTTTCTCCAGAGGTTCTGTTTTGGTTATCTGTTGTTGTATAACAAATCATCCCCAAACATAGTGGCTCAAAACAACTATTTCTTATTTGTCATAGTTCTGCAGATCAGTAACTCAGGTTGGGTTGGGTGGGCAGTTCTTTTGGGGAATTGTCTGGGCTCACACATGTCACTGTGGTCATTTGGCAACTCTATGAGGACTCATGAGGGTAAATTCCCCTTATTCACACATCTGAGATTCAGTGTTGGTTATTGGCCTGGCCTTGTCTCTGTATGGTCACTTGCCACTTAGTACTCTAGCCTGGGATTTCTTAAATGGCAGCAAAGGCTTTCCAACAAGGGGAAGCTGGAAGCTACAAGACCTCTTGGGGCCTGAGCCTTTGGAATTAACACATCATTTCTGACACATTCTGAGGTCAAAGCAAGTTACAAGACCAGCCCAGATTTCAGAGATGGGAAAATACACTCCAGCTCTTACAGAGAAGAGCTGCAAAATATCGTGCCCTTGTTTCCCAAATTCCCATAGCTCTCCACTGTACTTAGCATGAAGTTCAAATTTCTTCTTGTTTACGGCCCTGCATAAACTAGGCCCTGCCTCTCTTTCTAAATTGATCTACAACCCAGCTCTCCTTGACTCGCTACAAAAAGTTCTCCCTTTAGGGCTTTCATATGTGCTGTTTCCTCTGCCTGGGATGCTCTTGTCTCAGATCTTTGTGAGACTGAATTCTCTTTTAAGTCTAAATGTCAGCTCCTCAAGGAGGCCTTCCCTGAGTACGTCTCCCAGTTCGTTCCTACCACATTACCCTGTCTTATCCTCATGTGGCCCTTAGACTATCAGAAACCAGTCATTCATTCCTGATCTTCTCACTAAAATTTAAACACCATGAGAGCATAGCCATTGATTCTCCGGTTCACTTTTGTATCCCCAGTGCCTAGAACAGTGCCCGTTGGCATGTAGGTGCTTAATGTTTGTTGAAGAAATTAACCATGTGGTGAAAATCTGTATCAGCTTAGAAGATAGGACAAAAGAGGGGAAAGGAAGAATCTCCATTCTCAAAGTTGAGATAAAAAAAAAAAAGTGGGTTCTTTTCCTGTAATTAGCATACATTGCCACCAAGTGGCAGTAAATGTCTTAAGCTTCTGGGGCAATTTACTGGGCAGTGTTTTTCTTTAGATTCAAATGATGTTTGCCCAGGTCCAAACTAACAGATTAATAGTAACTTATTTTCTACTTTTTATTTATTATCTAGTAGACTTTTAAATTTCATTTTAAAGATTGACTTAATTATTATTTGAGAGAGAGAGAGAGCACGAGAGAGCATGGGGGAGGGGCAGGGGAGAGGAAGAGAGAGAATCCCAAGCAAACTCCCTACCCAGCACAGAGCCTGACACGGGGCTCAAGTCCATAACCCTGAAATCACCACCTGAGCTAAAATCAATCAGATGCTTAACCAACTGGGTCACACAGGAACCCCTTAATACACTTTTTTAAATTGCTGACTTAAAACAATAGACAATAAAGCTGTTTATCCTTAGAGAACATTTTTCTTAGAGAAGCACCCTTTTTTCTCTATTTTATTAGCTATCAATTATCATTAAATAGAACTCTTCTCCCATAGCCACGTTCTGATTATTATGTTCCTTTTAGTTTATTACAAATTCTACCTTACAGTCACTGTGCCTCAGGGCCGACATGTGGAGCTGGACCTTCAGGCTAGATTTATATTGCAAAGTTTTATGGCTTCTCTCAGCGACTAGCTCTATCCTCATTTAAAGCCTGCTGATGGCTTCCTTCCCCATGTGTTTCAACTCCCTTTTTCTCAACCCTAGCTCTTTTATTTCTCTTCCCTGTATCAGAATTAGGAAGCGAGAGAAATACACCTGTTCCTTTATCTTGAACACATGATTCTGCCCCAGGTTCTTCCTAATACAAAGAAAGTAATTTCTACTTGTCCTTAAATAAGAGTCAAATATCTCCCTCTATTCAGTTTTCTCATTGGGAGTTCTTTAAACTAGTGATTATGTACAATAGGACTTATCTTAGCGAAGCCGTTGCAATGGTTCCACAAGAGGCAGTTTATACGAAGTGTTTTTGTGATAAGAGTTCCTCTGAAACTCTTTTTCTATAGAAAGAGATAGCGCTCTTAAACAGAAAAACGAAGCAACATTTAGACAAAGCTCCTGATTGGGCATTTAAGCTCCTCAGAAGAGCGGCGGTCCCAAAGGGCAGACGGACCTCGTGAGTCAGCAGCCGGGCTCTGCTGTGAGCCACCTTAACATCTCTGGGACCACGTCCTCTCCTCGGCTCACACTCCTTCACCAGGCATGCTAGGGGTACAGTAAATGCCTCCTGAGCTCTGTACAGGAATGACCCAGACCCGGGCATTCCGCAGCACAGCTGCCTAATCCAACCTTAAGGGTGACTTTTTTCTTCTTTCTGCGGTCATGGCCCACTCAGACTTTTGCATGTTGCTAACAAAATCTGATCACCCTGAGGCTAAATGTGTTTTAGAATATATATGCAATTAATAGTCATTAAGACAATATTTGTGTGCAACAAATGTTTATTGAATGAATGGAGGAAAATGACCAGGGTTCATAGTGTTAATTTATATTAGCATCTTCTGATATTTTCGTATTGCATGCCCCATTAGTTAAAAAGTAAACAACCCTCAAAATGTATTTATGTATTTATAAGTTATTCAAATGTACTACTGTACCAATGTTTTCTGTACATAAAAATATATACAAAAATATAAACTTTAAATAGGGTAAGATAAAAAAGTAATGCTTTTAAGTAATGATCTTATTACTGGTAAATTTTCTTCTCACTAAAGTCTTTTACATGTCATTAATATTTTTTATGAGAACAACACAGTTGAATATGCTGCTTTATGTTTTAAAATCTTGGTTTAAGACTTTGTGATAAAATCATTCAATGGTCTAGTTCTGAGTTTGGTTGGTTTTCTCACTTGGTTTTAATTGCTGTCAGAGTGACAAAGGATACTTTGTAGCTTCAAATCGAAGGCTTGCACCATCAGCCTCCTTTATCAAATCATGGTACTCATTACTCAAGAGAGCTCGCCAATTATGCAAATGTTTTGGTGGAAATTTTGTGGAAAGGAAATTCACCTTTCTATGTTCTCTGATCTCAACCTGATTTTCTTACAAAGAATCGGAAAGGGCACTGATGGAATACAGCTATGTTTTCATATTTTTACAAAATATGTTGATGATTGACGGTGTGATTGATTTTTTTAAAGCTAGAAAATCTGGTTTCTTAGTGTGAAGAGATGAAAGATTTCATAGGAGGTGCCTATGTTGTGTTCAACAACATCACATAATGATGAAAACTATGCTTTCTCCATAGAACCAGCTGCTTCTGAAGGGCAGTTTCTATTTTTTTTTTTTTTTAGGATTTTTAAAAATTTATTTGAGACAAAGAGCCAGCACAAGTGGGGTGATGGGGGGTTGTTGGCAGAGGGAGAGGGAGAAGCAGACTCCCCTCTGAGCAGGGAGTGGACTCTGGGCTTGATC
This sequence comes from Meles meles, assembly GCF_922984935.1. Lineage (NCBI taxonomy): Eukaryota > Metazoa > Chordata > Mammalia > Carnivora > Mustelidae > Meles > Meles meles. The sequence continues at coordinate 116,571,894 of NC_060071.1, forward strand.
CCAGGACCCTGAGATCATGACTCGAGCCGAAGGCAGACATTTAGCCAACTGAGCCACCAGTCTCCCCTAAAAAGCAGTTACTTTCTCAGTCATTGTTAAATTGCCACTTTTACCCTGAAGAGCAGATCAGGTGTATGTGTATATTATGTATGTATTTATTCTACCTGCCAGGCTGAAATCTGGTAGTTATTTGTCATTTATTTAAAAAGGGAAATATTTGGATGAAATTGTCAATCCCCAGCACATCCTCCTGAATGACCACTCTTAAGGACTTTGCCAGAAAATAACCAGCAAACTTCTCCATGGTGCACATGGATTGCACAATCACTCCACCTGTCATTACAAAACAAAATTTTACTATATTGTAGAGGATCTTATTTTTGTAAAATTAATCCCAACCCTAACATTCTCTATTTCTTTATGGTCTCACCAGTCAAAGCGTGGTTCGTTAACCAACAGTAGCAGCAGCAGCTGAGAGCATGTTAGAAATGGGGAATCTTGGGCGCCTAGGTGGCTCCGTCAGTGAAACGTCTGCCTTCAGCTCAGGTCATGATCCCAGGGTCCTGGGATTGAGCCCCACATCCAGCTCCCTGCTCAGTGGAGAGTCTGCTTCTCCCTTTCCCTCTGCCTGCTTCTCCCTTGCTGTGCTCTCTTTCTGTCTAGATCAAATAAAGAAATAAAATCTAAAAGAAAGAAAGAAAGAAAAAGAGAGAAAGGAATGAAGGAAGGAAGGGAGAAAGAAAGAAAGAAAGAAAGAAAGGGAATCCCAAGACGAGCCAGAATGACTGAATCAAAATCCGCATTTTAACAAGACATCAGGTGACCCACACACATACTCAGGTTTGAGAGTCCTGCCCTATGAAATTGTGGCTTCCACTTCTTGGTTACAATAACTTGTTTAGGAAAAATCAATTAAAAAATTTCACACATGGGGCAAATCCATCGCCCGACTGGTGAATCTTTTCTTCCTCCAAATCAAAATTCTTTTTTCTACCACTCCTTTGGTGGTAACACTAAGTTTTCAAGAAGTCATTTTCTGTGGACAATTACATCTTCCTCAGCATCTCTTTCCATTAGTGACTCTCTCTCTCTCTCATGCACAACACACGATAGTTCTTACACGGTTATTATTGAAAAAGAACCTAATAATACACTTAACTCAGACATCTGTACTTTCACCCCAAAGTATAACAAACCTCCTACTCAGTATAATTTGTTCCGTACACATTTCTTCAAACCTTCAACCATGTTTCTTAAGCGTCTGTTAACATTTGCTGGGGAAGGAATCCATTCTAGTTTGTGGCCGTATTCTCTCCCACATCTGTTTCAGTCATTTTTACCACAGACGGAAGAAGACAGAAAGAAGATGTGTGATTTTTTGCTTCTAAGAAATCCTTAAAACTGCTCCTTTACTGTTGCACACGGACATTTTAAAAAAATACTGGATTGGGTGTTACCCAACCTAAAATATTTGCCAAGGCTATTGTAGAAGTCTGTGTCTACATGCTGAATGCTTAACTCTCAGGCATTCTACTACTACTCCCAGTGCCTTCCTACTCATGTGGGGCATACATCCAGGTACAACGCATACCTGGGGCAAATTAACAATAATTAATGATAGTGGATGTACATATGTATTTTAAAGACTCATTGATTCCATGTTTCTCATTTGACTGCTTTCTCATCAGAAGTGATCAGAGGAAAAAAAAAAAAAAAAAGAAGTGATCAGATCACCACTGTTGCGCCTTGCATGGTGGCCGACACAGAGCCCCTTCACGTGCAGGGCTAATGGTCACCTGGGCCACTTCCACACTGTGCAAACTTTTTACCTGTTATTTCTCTGCAGGAAACTTTTAAAGCTGAGTGAAAGGAGAGGGCATGCCACGTGTAGACCCCTGATTTTTATCAGTGCAAGATCCACGGGGGACAACCGTGTACGCCTTGACTAATTGTTTGTAAAACCCACAGCAGCGCACTTCAGTCCTGCTTTGAAAGCTGAGGGAGGTATTTGTAGAATGGATCTGCCTGGACATCGAAAGGAGGAAGAAGGGCAGGTGATGGTCTGTTGGGTTGGCTGAAGCAGATGGGGACAGCTGCCTCATCCCACACTTGCCTTCCTGCCCCCTGAGCTACCCCTTCGGTTTGCCCCCAGGGGATCTGACTTTGTGGATCCAGGAGATCATTTCTTGGCCATGCAAGTATAATATGGATGTAACCCACAGCTGTCTTGTTCTTCCTTTGGCAAACACTCCTGTCTCCCCATGTACACTCTTACCCTCTCTCATAGTTCAATAGTCATTTCTTGTAAACAAGATTTGGAGAGAATATTTTTTCTTTTACCCAAAAGCCGATTCTACCTTCTCCTACTCCGTTGAGGCGGCAGAGGGCTGTTCCCCCATCTACAATAGCAATAAAGCCGACTTTGCTGTCCTTAAGTTTTATATGGTAGTGCTGACCCTCTCACGAAGGATTCTCCTCCAGACGGCTTTACTCATTAACCAAAGCTGAGTGTTAACCTTTGCAGACATAAATAATACAGCAGCACATTGGCCTGAATGGAAGAGGGAATGGCTAAGCCTTTAATTTGTCTTTTTTCCCTTGTATACTTGCGAGCTTCTTTTTCTTGTGTTTGACAAAATGTCAAAACAGTATTTCTCTTTGTGTTAAGAAATTCTTCATCCGGCCCTGAACCTGTGCTCTCTGCCATTTAACTCTGCAGTGTGTGTGGCGGGGTGGGGGTGGGGGTGTCTGTGGGGCTTGAGACGGGGCCCAGCCTCGTGATGTGCTCTCGCCCGAGGGATGAGAGCAGACGTGACAGACAGGCTGCGCATGCGCACGGGCATGGCGCTTGCTCCTTTTGCACCCTTGTGCTCACCGGAGGAAAGACAAGCTGTGCCAGCCCAGGGCCCCAGGATGGAGCTGAGGGTCAGGTGGAGCAGAGCCCAGGCACGCCAGTCGCTCCAGTTACCATAGACTCATTCCAATGGGCTGACAATGCCCAGAATCAGACAGTGAGTCTGGCCAAGATCAGTGAGCGGAGCCGCTTAGCTCACCCCAGCTGGATTCCAGAAGTGGAAACACAAGACACCTACTGGAGAAGACCCCTGGGTTTCCTCGCCTGTTGGTTCACTGGCTCTGGGCCTGCTCCCCATGCCTTGCCACTACACTCAGGACTCATGCAAGCCCCCTCATCAGGGGCCCCTCTCTAATCATCATCCCTGACTCCTACTTCACAAGCCTCTTCCTTATTGACTCTCTCTCATGCTGATGGGAATCATCTCAGGTCTCTCCTGTCACTTGCCCCTTGTGTCTTATCACCCTCTTCCACTCACCAGCTCATCTCCTCCACAGGCACAGTCTTGGAGGAGAAGCTTAGCCCTGCTTCCAGGTTCCACTTCCCACTTCCCATTCACTCTGCGGTTGCTCTCCTGTCATATCACAGAAACGGCTCCTACCTAGGCCTCTAGTGATCCTCTAGTTGTTGAATCATGGACTCCTGCCCTCCTCCTTCCCTTTGCCCTTCTCTCCCTCCCCCTTCTCCTCTTCCCCCTGCTGTCTATCCTTCCTTCTTTTTCCCACCCCTTCTTATTCATCTTCCTTCGGCTTCCTCCTCCCCTTCTTTTTTCTTCTCCTCCCCTCCCCTCCCCCATATATTCCCTCTGGCATCATGCTTTCCTAGGTGGTCTTCTCTGCTGCCCCTCCAGCTGCCTCATGGGCTTCTCATCCTTATTCCATCCTTATTCCAGCCTGCTTAGTTCCCTCAGGCTCTCTCCTCAGACCTCTCCTCTTTACCCTCTACTTAGAATAATCTCATCCCATTCTCATTGTCTCTGATACCAGCATTAGGCTGGCGACTCCCAAATTTTTAAATCCTGCCAATTCCCTGTACTGAGCTCCAGATACATATGTCTAAGGGTCTGTTGGATATGCCAGAGATAAATGTGAGATCTCTAAAATGTAATGCACTCTTGTCCCCCTTAGGCTCCCTCTCTTCCCCGTGCCCACCATGTCAGCAACCACTACTGTCCCACCCACCCAGTAACAGAGACGTTGGCCACAGCTTCTCTCCTGCTTCCTTTTCCCACATTCACCTCATTCTCAAGTCCTGTTAATTCTACCTTCCTAACGCATCTTCAGTCTGTTCGCTGCTCTCTATCTCGTGTCGGCTTCCTTAGTTCAGGCCATTTTTAATCCTTTGACTTGATTACTTTTCTAGGCTCCTAACTTGCCTCTTGACTTCACCATTCCTGGTCCTAAGCCATTCCCATACTGCTATTGACACCATCCTTCCAAAATGAAAATTTGATCCCCTTATTCCCCTACTTAGAAGCTTTTAATGATTTCCCATTGCCAGGAACCACGGAAGGCTTTTTGTGATCAGGATCCTGGTTAACCTCTTGGCGTTCCCTTCCTCAAACCAGTGGAAACCACCGACAATTACTCACAGCTGCTCAAGGACAACCTGCTTTCTCCCTCTTGCGGCTTTTGTACCTCTAGCTCTGCCTGCTTGGAACAGCCCAGGTCAGGTAGAAGCACCCCTGTATCCCCTGCATGGGCACATCAACCTCTACCTTTTCTAGCACTTACCCCCTCTGCTTGCCCTAGTGGCCTCCTTCCTGGTCTATCATCTGTATGCAAGTCCTTGAAGCAGGGACTGTGTCTCTTTCATCCCCGTATTCCCAGAACCCACCTCATCTGGGGACATAGTAGGTGCTCGATCCATGTTGATTGGCTGATTTGAGTGAGGAAATAAATGATTAAATTAACACACGTATGAGCCACAGGCCTTTCACCTGAAAGCATCTCTACCTTGCATACCGGAGTGGGAAGACCTTTTAATTCATCTCGCCTATCATCTACAAATGGGTTTCATCCTTATTCTATTGGTGATATCTTCAGATCCTATAAAAATGTCTTCAATTCTTTTACTAGCTATCTCGGAGTGCTATGCCCCTCAAGCTTTCCCTGTCTCTAATGGTTGCCATATGGGGACATGAGACACTAATGCTTGCTTCAATAAGCCAAAGTTATTGTTAAAACAAACTGAACTACCTTTAGCTCACCTCCCATTCTAAAGGGCCCACTAAAATTGATTCCGTGAAATAGGCTTTTAAAAATATCCTCCTTAAGGAGAAAATATAAACAGGGAAGGGCTCTCGGCTCAGTAAACACAGGCCTCTTTGGAGACCCAGCTTGTTTCCCTTGAGTGCACAGGAGGCGGTAACACCAGGGGCCCAGCACCCTCTGTGCCTGTTCTCATCCACACTGATGGACCCAGGCTTCTCAAGGATCCTGAGGACAAGAGGATACCAGGTTCAGCTCTGACTGACTAAGCGGATGACCCAGCTATGACCTGCCCATAACTCATGTGTCTGTGGGATGATGGAGACAGTGTGTAGAAGCCTGAAACCACAAAATTTCTTTTTCATTGTGCCATGGGTTCTCCATACTGATAAACCAGACTATCACAATTCTGCATCTAAAAACGTTTCTTAGGGGCACCGGGGTGGCGCAGTAGGTTAAAGCCTCTGCCTTCAGCTCAGGTCATAATCGCAGGGTCCTGGGATAGAGCCCTACATCGGGCTCTCTGCTCAGCGGGGAGCCTGCTTCCCTTTCTCTCTCTCTGCCTGCCTTTCTCCCTACTTGTGATCTCCGTCTGTCAAATAAATAAAATCTTTAAAGAAAAAAAGAAAACAGTATTTTTAAAAAATAAAGAATAAAAACGTTCCTTAGGATTTCATGAAATCTGTGCATTAGACCAATTTATACACACACAAACACACACACACATTTTATAATAATTGTTGTCTAAGCCTTCTGTTTACTATCTTCTAAGACTATAAGCTGTAAATAACTCCAGACTGAGCATTTTCTGGCAATATGATCCATTTGGGGTCATATTGTGACTCAAGGGTCCTGGAATCACCATCAGGAAGTACTTCAAGACTAGAACTCAGTGGGGTGCCAGGGTGGCTCAGTCAGTTAAGTGTCTGCCTTTGGCTCAGGTCACGATCCCGGGGTCCTGGGATAGAGACCTGCATTGGGCTCCCTGCTCAGTGGGAAGCCTGCTTCTCTCTCTCCCACTTTCTCTGCTTGTGTTCCCTCTCTCACTCTGTATCCCTCTGTCAAATCAATAAATAAAATCTTAAAAAAAAAAAAAAGAAAAGAAAAAAAAGACTGGAGTTTCAAAATGGGGAAGAAAGTTTTGACTCTCTAACTCCTGTTGGTGGACACCCTTGGCAGTGTTCATTTAGCTAGGTGGTTTACTGGGACTCTGATGGCTTGTGTCCCCTGCCAGGGTGAACTGTGTCTTCAGAACCTTGAAAGACACCCCAGACAGAGAGTAAAGAAGGACAGGCCAAGGAAATGCATCAAGGAGAGCTGGAGGAGCAGTGGACGCTCAGAGCAAAGAGCTCCAGGTAAGGTACAAGGAAAAGAACCCGTGAGAGCTCTGAGTGGGACCAGGAGCTGTCAATTGCCTTTGGGGGTGCTGAGATATATGTATATGTCATGTCAATTCTAAAAGGTGTGGAAGAACATATGTAGTAGAAAGAAATGTTAAGATGAGAAACTACAGGATATAGCAGAGGAGCAGAAATGAGTTTCAGAGAATCGGGCTATCCAAGGGTCAACTGCAGTGTCCCAGCCTTGGGCCTAGCAGGCACATTCCCTCTCCAAACTGACACAAGGTGTGTTGTCGTAACCCATGCCAGACCTTCTGGTTTTGACCAAAAGAAGTAGAGTTCGGTGTGTGCAAGGTTCTGAATGAATGTTTTCTCTCCAGCCATGAAAATCACAAGAACATAGAGAAGGGTCCCAAGGGCTTCATAAGATAGTGGAGTGTCTCAGCTCTCATGACTATCCAACCCCATCAGGTCAAAAGATGTATATTTGCTTATTAATAGATTGTAAGCATGCATTACTATACTAATATAATGTGCACATGATAAAATATATATAAAAAATAGAAACTAAGCAATGTATGAGATAAACATACAGACCTTTTAACACCATACTTTCTTCCCACGTGATAGCAGATTGCCGTTTGTGCCTCCTGTTGTGGTGAGGGTGGGTCCCCGCCAACGGTGAAGAGCCTATAAAAGGAAAATCAAGAGAGTGAAAGCGGCAAATTCTTCACAGAGGGGATGTATGTGGTGACGAGGACTTCCATTTCTGGAAATATAATGGACTAGAAATTCTGACAACCTTTCCATTCCAAAATAATAAGCAAGCAAACAACAACAATTCAAAATATTGAATAACATTTTTAAAAAACTCAGAACCCTTGGGGCAGTCGATAAAGACCCAGGATATAAAAACAAAGTGGCCAAGGAGGTAGCAACTACCCTCAAGGGTTCCTTGGTCCCTGTCATCCATTCCAGTGTCTTGGGTTTTGTCATCATGCTGGGGATGCAGGGAGTTGGAATGGCAGGGATTCCCCCACACACCACACCCTCAGCAGAAGGATAAAAGGGGAGGTGTGGAGTGGGGTGGGGTATTGCTGTTCCCAAGGACACAAACAAGGAAACTCATCTGAAGTTGCCTTAGCCCAAGGAAGAAGAACAATCTCTCCCAAATAAATATCCCATTTTCCCCATTTCCATACAGGTTTGGAGCTGGAATTCACACTATCTTTATAGACCAAAAACTACTGAGATTAGTTATTGGGAAGTTCAGAGCAGCCCAATGTTGAAAGCATCCCTGGCAGATGGCAGAAGCAAATGTAAATTCTTTCTGGGGGAGCATACCAGCCCCAGTCTCCTGTGATTCCCACAGATAAAGGTCTGAGAGATGGAAGCATGGAGGAGAGAGAAGGTCAACCACAGATCCAAGCAGAATGCCTATAAAATGGGAAGAGCCAATATTGGAAGAGTGAAGGCTGAGGACTTTCCAGAGATGGAAACACAGTAAAACCCAAGCAGGCTAATAAAGAAAAAAAAAATCCACACTCTGACACACTGTAGTAAAACAGCTTTCATACCAAAGTCAAAGAACAGATCTTAAAAGCAGGCAGAAAGGAAACTTAGATCATAAGAACAGCAACTGACAGCCATGAGCCTCCTCCATAGCAACACGGAAGCCAGAAGTAGAGGGATTCCAGCCCCAAAAGGCTGAGAATCAAAAATGGTATACACTGTGAAAGTGTCTTTTGAGAATACAGGAAAACATTTTCCAGACCAATGTCAAGAGAGTTCACCATCAACAGAACCTCCCTCGGTAATCTCTAACTTTTGAGCGATCCCTCCTCATTCTCTGAGAGCAGTTCTCCCCGTTCTGGACCTGAGACAGGCAGGAGCAGTCTCTACAGGAGAAGACGGTCCCCTCCCTTCCACTCCCCTCACACTTCCTCTCTACGCCCAGGCCCCATGTGTCCAGAGCTACTGGGAAGGGTTGGGTGCATCGTTCTCTCCCCACTCTTACCACCTTGTTGAGAGGACCTGCAGGAGCCCCTGACAAGTTGTTCTTTCCCTTTTCCCGATTGGGCTGTGTGCAGAGGTTAGAAATCAGCTCCTGCCCAAATGTCAGCCAGTCTGACTTGAGGCCCTTCCTGGGCCCCACAAGCCAAGGCCAGAAGGGCCCACTCAGTTGACCCAAGGAAGAGAAGGCTCATGACCTTTGGTTTCCAGTCGGCCTGCACTTGTCCCCGCCTACAGGAGTGCAGTGTGCTTGTCACGGGCAGTATCCGGGTGACGCTAGCTGCACTGTCAGGACAAGTGAGAGGAAAGCAGCGGAGAAAACACCAGGAGGCATAATTAAAGCGGAGCACTAATAACTCTGCCCATCAAAAAGCCCCTTTCCTCCTGGCTCTGAGCGCAGTTCATTAAGCAGAGCTGCCAGCTGGAAGGGGGCAGGCAGAGCACGTGCCAGGGTGGGCCTTCCTCGTCCTTGAGGCCCGGCACACAGACCTGCTCCCTGAACCCCTCCCGGCCCAGCCGGTGAGACAGCTCGTGGACTCCGCGTGCCACTTTGAGCCCCTCATGATGCGGGGCCTCTGGGCCGGCTTGCTGCACCCCTTCCTGGGGGGAGGAGCGACGTTTTTGCAATGAGTTCACTCCGTGATGGAGTCCCTCAGAGTCCCAGCAGACAGCGGAGCTAGGACTGGCTGTTCTCGTAGAACTTGACCATCCTCCACAGCAGCTCTAAACGCAGGATAGAGGAAGGGTCTTGGAGGAGGTTCATGCGTGAGCCGGGGAGGTAGGCAAAGTCCAAGTGTCTGAATAATTGTATGACTTCCAAATAATACCAACATTCCACTGTTCTTCACAGAGAAGGAAAGCTCAGGCATAATTCCTGCCTCATCTGCTGCTTAGAATGAACTTGGTGAGACAGAGGTTACTGGAATTCTGACTTCACAGAGGGAAGATGCTGAGGGGAAAGTGAAGAGGCCAGCACCCTGTGGCTGGGAAGCTCTGAGCCCTAGTCCTCTCTACCCAAAGCTCATGCTCTCTCCAACTAAGCTGGTGCTCCAAGCCTGGGAGGTTATGTGAGGACAGAAGACATTGTATTAATACTTACTGAGCTCCGTCCTCTGGGCTAGGAACCCTCACAGGGTTTTATGTGTGTTAACTCATTTTTTCCTGACAGGGAATAGGGGGGAGTCACTATTTTTACTATTCTACAAAATTGGAAAACTAAGGCCCAGAGAGGTTAAGTTTCTCAAGCAAGGTCCTAGAGCTGGTAATGTGGCTGGGATCAAACCCTCCAGAGCCTTTTTTTTTAAATCCCTCTTGCGAGTGTCACATTCTTGCATCCTTCTTTTCTCCTTCTTCCGGCTCTTGTCTTCCCCTTCTGCCCCTAAATAAGGCTCTGGTAGGTACTGAAATGATAGATCAATTATAAAGAAAATGTTCTTTTTTCTTTTTTTTCCATCACCAGTGCTGCTGCCTAGTAGCTTCTCAACCTGGAGTGCGTCTTTGGCTGGTTTTCCTGAGGAGGGAAGGGTCAGCATTATTAAGGCATCTGCCTCTTAAACCCAGTCCCTCTTGAAGCCAATGGCAAAAGGGATTCTAGGCACTTTATGGCCTGACTGGCCAGGACTGAGCCCTGGGCTTGGCAGCGTTAGCCACTGCTCCATTTCTGTGACCTAACCCAGGGCCCCATGTCCCTGGGCCGGCGTCCACACACACACACCCAGGTGCTGAGCCCCTGCTGACTTCCCCGCAGCCTGGATCAGGTACTGTTCCGGAAAGGTTAGCACAGCAGGCCTGCTCTCCTCACTACGCCTCCCCAGAAAGCAGGTGTGCAAGAGGGCAGCCAGCCGATGAGGGGGGCTGCCACCCTGGTGTTACACATAAGGCTTATTAAACTGCAGAGCCTCAGAGCTTCATCTGTGACTGGCCAGTCCTCAGCAGCCTGCCTTTGTCATTCGTGTCACCGACCGTGTTTCACTGCCGCAGCTTTATTAGAATGTGGTGACACCTGCAAATGCTCCTTTGTTTGGGCCATTGACTGGACCATATGTCGGAGTCTCTGCCGATAGAGCTATCGTGTATTAATTAGTGCTGCTTTGGCTTCTGCACACACTGCCAGCCCAGTCATGGGGAGAAAAGGTTATCTTCAGGGACAAATATAGAGAGGAATGGACAGGCCCAGGTTTTCTGGCCCTGAAATTTGTACAACTGTGAGGGCCCTCTTTAAGGAAAATAATACAACATTATGGATGTGAAATTTCTGGGCCCTTACAAGGGTCTATGTGAGTGGGACGGGGATGCCGATAATTAACCTTCATCAGCTTCACGGTAAGAGAATCTCCTGTATCGGGGAGGGCTGGAAGCAAGTCTGCCACATCTGTTGTTGCCATTTGGGTAGAACTCCCCCATGGCTAGTCTGGGGGTCTATTCATGAAAATTGGTCTTCCTCTTTAACCGTCAGCAAAGGAGAAGAATGCAGGAGGAAGAAAAAGACACAACTCCCAACATGATTTCAATGGCTCCACCTAACAGAACACAAGGCAAAGGGACAGAGAGAGTTGAGGGGAAAGAAATTTTCAGAGTGACACAATCACTCACTGGACTCCCAAAACTCATCAAGACATGCTTTGGCCCTAGTTTGGAAAGGGGTAGGGGGAGAGGGGCTGAAGTCATGAACTAAAGTGTCTTTCACTCATCCCACTAACAAGTCTTGCTGTTGTTGGTAGGTAGAATCATCACTATCTTGGCTATCTTCTATTGTTCCCCACCTGTTGCCCCCTTCCACTGCTTCCATCCACTGTCTGCCTGTCTCTACTTTGCTGTTTGCCCAAAAGCTACCTCTGTATGTGGCATCACCCAGGCTCCCTTGCCCTCTAGCCCACAGTTGGTCTTCGTCATTGGGAAGCACCAGCAGTAGACCAGAAGGTCAGAGGAGAAACAAAGACTGAGGTCTTTCTTCCCTGTTCCTTCCTACTTCAGTGCCACTGTTCTGGCAGGGGCTGAGCCACCATGGCTCCATGATTACAGTTCTAATGGGCTCTGGTCACAGGCCTAGAGGTGGCCACGACTTCCCACTGTTACTATCTAGGTGCCTAGCACACAAAGGACTGTCAGCCTGTCCTATAAGACCTCTTATGAAAGAAAGTCATGAATAGAGGGAGGAAAAAGAGAGGGACACACAGAAACAGGGAAACAGGTAGAGAGTAAGACAGAGAAAGAGAGAAATATACTTGAAATGATTAAGTGAGAGCTCTTTTCCTTTGCTAAACTCAGCACGGCCATTCTCAGTCAGGATCTCTGAAAGATCTTTGAAACAGAGCCTGATGTAAAAGGTTGAAGATTTGTAAAAACAGCAGGGACTCTTATGTGGAAATGAAGGGGAAGAAGATCACACATGGTCTTGAAAATAGATCTGTTGTTTTGAAGCTGGAGGTTGTGCTAAGAGTGGCCCTTCAGCAGAAACATTTCTCTCAAGTCTTTAGAAACTGATGAAGTGTAAATAACAAAGCAAAGCCTCCATTTTCCTTTGGCTGCTGGTGGGTCAGAACCATCTGGGCTAGAAGAGCCTGCTGGAGAGCTGAGATCTTGACCAGTGTAACCCCAATTAGTCATGGAGCTCGAACATATTCCTAAACTCCAGTGAGTCCATTTCCTTTTCTGTAGGATGGGACTGATGATGCCTACTTCCCCAGGCACGCTTCATGAATGGAAGCTTGAACAAACATCACACTGGACAGATGTGCAAAGCACCACACCAGGGCTAGCTCCTTTTATAAACAGATGACACTTGGCCCAAGAACAGAGATTTTTTTTTTTTAAGATTTTATTTATTTATTTGACAGAGACATAGTGAGAGAGGAATCACAAGCAGGGGAAACAGCAGAGGAAGCAGGCTTCCTGCTAAGCAGGGAGCCCGATGCGGGGCTCAATCCCAGGACCCTAGGATCATGACCTGAGCTGAAGGCAGATGCTTAATGACTGAGTCAGCCAGGCACTCCCAGAGATAGTTTTAAGTAAGTGTTACAACCATATAGGTTTTCAAACATGTTGGAAAGAATCCCAGCAAGAAACAGAATTCAGTGAGGACTGAACAAAAAGCCTTCTTCCTAGGGTGTGGGCAGGGTTAAGAGAAACAGCAAGGCATGTTGAAGCACCCAGAAACTATCAAGAGTGGGAAGCCATTACTACCCATAGGCTTGTGACCAGAACCCAGCGAGAGCTAAAGCCATGGAGGAAGTGTCACTCAGAGTCACTTTGAACAAGGGACTCATCCCACTTTATTTTTATTTTTTTTTATAAACATATAATGTATTATTAGCCCCAGGGCTGTGAATTGACAGGTTTGCACATTTCGCAGCACTCACCATAGCACATACACTCCCCAGTGTCCATAACCCCACCACCCTCTCTCTACCCCCTCCCCCCAGCCACCTTCAGTTTGTTTTGTGACATTAAGAGTCTCTTACGGTTTGTCTTCTTCCCGAGCCCATCTTGTTTCATCTATTCTTTTCCTACCCCCAACTCTCCCACATTGCATCTTCACTTCCTCATATCAGGGAGATCATATGATAGTTGTCTTTCTCCGATTGACTTATTTCACCAAGCATAATACCCTCTAGTTCCATCCATGTCATCATAAATGGCAAGATTTCATTTCTTTTGATGGCTGCATTATTCCATTGTATATATATACAACATCTTCTTTATCCATTCATCTGTTGATGAACATCTAGGTTCTTTCCATAGTTTTCAGCCCCACTTTAAAAACAGAGGGTAGGAGCTGAAAGTGCCACCATAAATCTCTTTGTTGTTTTCCCTGAAGGCTATTTTGGAAGTAGGTGAGGGTTTCTATTTATAAATCAATGAACCTAATGGGTAAATATTTTTACTGATGTAACAGAATTTATTAACTTTTATTCCAGGATAAATTGTCTAGGCCTCTTTAAAGAACAAACATGTTGGCTTATTAAAGAACAAACACTCACTTAAAGGGGTTTCTGACTTGCCTTTGTTTTGGAAACTTAAACATGTCCCTGACTAGATAAATATACGTGGCAAGAAGCCTTGGCCCACAGCTTTTCCACCGACCACTGGCTCTTCTCTTTGGTGGCAGGGCCATCGGCCCACTGCCCACTCGCCCATTATCTGATCTCTACGTCAGCTCTAGAGGAAGGAGGCCCAGTGGTCCAACTGGCATTTCAGGGTTGCTGATTCAGCTAAGAGGTTGGCTATTGCTATTCTCCTGTATAGAAGCTTTCTCTTAGCCATTTCTCAGTCCCTCTCTCACTACATATGCCCCAGCTGCTGCCCAGGGAAAGGCTCAACCTCTGTACCTCATCCAGGAAAATTAATGCAGGACAGAGCCCTTCACATTGGCCACAGAGTCCCTGGGGCCTGTCTGTGCACCGAACTTCTTCCACAATAAGAAATTGATTCCCAAGAACTGCAACTAAAAAATAACTTCCTATTGATTACTTTCCGGCATCAGGGAAAAGTCAAAAGACATCAAAATCTTATGACCAAGAGAAGCCAAATGAGCAGACAGCCTTTGCTCTGGGTCATTAGTTTCTTTAACCCTGCTAGGGATTCTGTAAATGACCCAAAACGCACAAAGGAAAAACAAAGTGAGGGCAAGGCAGTGAAACTGACCACAGAAGGACCACTCAACCCAGCATACTCCTGACAGCATTTTTAGAGCTCCATGCCTTGAGCGGGATGTCTGACCAAAATCTTCCCCCAGGCTAAAAGTCTCTACCTGCTGGGAAGTCAGATGATAAAAACAAATGGGAAAATAATTGAGCCGGGGCTCTATTTGAGTTGCCAAATTTCAGGGACGAGTTCCCTCAGCCCAACTCAATATGAAGAATACAACTTTATTACACAGCATCATTTACTCTAGACCTAAAAATGCTTTTCAGAGCAAATTCACTTGTGATTTGGACAATTTAAGACTTTCAGGCCGAGGAGATTCTAATGTCTTTAGGTGAGATTTGAAATGAACTAGAAATCCAATGAGGCACAGATAGAGTCCTCCTGAGGAGGGTCTAAATGAATCCGGCTGCCTCAGCTCAGGACCTCCTGCACTGGAACCAACCTTAACTATCCATTTGGTTTTCCATTCTCTGCTGTGGCTTGGCCTCTCTTCCCTCTGGCTCCACCTGTCTTCACTCAAGCTTAGGCTACAACTGCCTGAACTGCCCTCTGGCCTCCAGGTTCAGGTCACTCAGACTCCAAGAAACTTCAGGTTAGTTTAGGAACTGCCCTACTGAGTCCTTCTCAGGGAACAGAAAGTCAAGCCATTTGTTGCAAAAATGAGGTGATGGAAACTAGGAATAGGGACAGGGTAGAGCGACTGAGGAGAGTGGTAAAGGATTACATTGGTCAATTTGGTTGACCAAAAGGATTACATGGGTCATTACGGAACCAGATCAAAAAGTTCCAGATGCCAAGAGGTTGGCATCCATAATGCAGTAAGGATGGCCCCACGATAGGCTTTCACAGGCACCACTAAGTAGCAGAACTTGAGGAAGTGGGTGGCTGGATTTCCAGAGTTGGGATCATCAGAGTGCTGATTGCCAATGGAAGGATGACACTCAGTAGGCACAGGAGGGTACTGGGAAGAGTGTCAGTGAAGTGACTTCAATGAAAAACAACAGTAGGAAAGGAGGGATCCCCAGAAAGCCCCGAGGAACTGGGAGGCCCAGCAGAATCAGAGAACCATGTTTGGTTGAGACTGGTGACATGTGTGAGAGAAATAGAGAAATGGCCAAGAGTGAAAATTCCAAATTTCAGACAACATGAAGGGAGAGGGAAAAGGAGTGGGGTGGCCTGGTTCAAGGTGTGGCCTTGGTCGTTGGTGGACAAAGGGAGTGAGGGATCTGGACTGGGCTGGTAGATGACAGGTCCTTATGGACCTTGAGGTCAATGAGCCTAATGGCAGGAAACAGATCTTGCCAGAGGACATGGAACTGGTGAACAGCAGGGCTGTGACTGGAGCCCCGGCCTCTAGGCTACCATCTTTGAGTGTTCCATGTTGATAAGCACTGTCCACCTTTCCTGCTAACTACTGTGCTAGCAGGAGCTCACACCAAAGAAAGCTTCGGGAAGCCTCACTTAGATCTGGAATTCTAGGTGTCATGATGGCATCTCCTTTCCTGTCCAGGAAAATCCTGGGATGCCTCTATGAAGCTGAGAATCCTGACTCCTAGCTCACCTCCTCATCTTGGGTTATGTCCTTCAAAGTACACACCTAGTGGTTAGCCTAGAAAAAATGATGAAATGGATTTCTTTCTTTCTATTTTCTTTTCTTTTCTTTCTTTTTTTTTTTTTTAATGAGGTTCTTGGTTCTTTTCTCCTGGTGAACTCTTAGTTCCTGAATGAGCCTGTGTGTCAGCGGCAGAGGCCGCGAATGCCAGCCCGCGAGCAACATGGAAACAGCATCTCAGCACTCACTTGAGTTCCAACTTACCATTTCTGGCATCCCATCATGGTGCTAGTTTGGGTGCATGTTCAAAAGTCAGTACCACTACCAAAAACAAAATCGAAAGAATTGGAACAATGTTGTATTTTTTTTTTTTTAATGAAGATTTCCTCTTAAAAACGAAAACTGAGCTACCAAGAAATGCCCACAAGCCAGGAGACAGGGACACTGTGATCCCCTGTAAGTCACACTGCCTCCCTGGGCTTTCTCATCTGTTGCAGTATCTGAGGCCTCTTCCAGCTTTAAACATCTATATGAATCGACCTAAATAATTAAATAGCTTTTATGGACCCCCAAAGAGAAAGAAAACATCTAGTTTAGTTGCTGTTGTATTTTTCTTTTTTTTAGAGCCGCTGATAGAAACCCTGCACCAGTGTTGTTCCTGTTCACCTCATCTTTTCCTTTCCTTTCATTGCATCTCACATCCCAGCAGAGAGTTTATCTTCACTCTATTTCCCAAATCTCCCATATTATCCTCATGGTGTCTGTGTGACTCTATTCACTGTATTGAAGTTTGGAATACCGTTTCCTTGAAAGATAACACCCAAAGCCAAATTCTTATAAAAGATTGTCGCTTTGGTTTGAAGAGCAGAAATGAGTTGGCAGGAAAGATAAGGCCCTCCCTTCACATTAAGACCAAAGAATTCTGAAATCTTTAAAAAGCCCAATTATGGACTGCATACTTCACCGACAATGCCAAAATAGATACATTATGCTTTACAGTAAAGAAATACCACCTTTAGCAAAAGGCAGGGACACAGGTTCCATTTAATCATCATTTACACAAGAACTTGGAGTCCCAGCATGACTTATCCCTTATCACTTCAAACATTACGTCATTTATTCCCAGCTCAGTTCAATTCCCTTGCATTGGATGCCTTCCTTTACTGAAATTGATCTTTGTTAATACTAGGCATAATGTGCTCTTCATTTCTTAAAGGAAACCGATGGACTCTTGCCATGACAGGAGATAACTGGAAATCTATATACTCCGGACACCAATTCCCCATCAATACACTGAAATGTCTTTTCTTTAAAAATAACTGCCCTTCATGAATGTGATCACTTTCCCAAATTAGTGTAATTGATGCACCCTGAGACCTTAATGATTCAGAAAGTGCATACTCGAGGGATATTTAAATAGCTATTTTGTAAGGAGATAAAATATGGGCCAGTTCACCGAAGACACATTCCTTGAGTTTAGGTAATACTTAGAGCTTGGTGGAGGACTGGACCGTGTGTCAGGAAGACTGAGGTTACATGACAAAGATGGCAAATGGAACTGGACCTGCAATATTTCGTCCTTTTCCAGGCCTTTAGCAGAAGACTGTGCATTTGAAGACACGTCAGTTATTACAGCTGGGATTATTAAAATCAGGTATTACCCAAACTGAAATGAATCTCAGTTTTCCATCCTGAAAAACTGAAATGATAATAATTTTTATTTCTTGGGGATTGTTTGCGGATCTGAATCTAAACGAAGTGCCAAAGCATGATGGGGTCTATAAAATAGCTCTGAGGGTCCCTGGAACTCCTTCCTGCAGCCCTCCCTGTCTCTCTCCAGTGCAGCACGCTGCCCATGGAGGCTATTCTGGGAATGCTGAATAAATGAATACATGAATGAGTAAGTGGCCTCCGCCAACACCTTACAGGCAGGCTCCAGCTGCTTGTCATCTGGAAGGAACTGGCTGCATTCCTTCCAGATAAAAGGTAGCAAGTATACCTCACTGGGCATTTCTAAGCCGTTGGCAGACATAAATAATCAATCACAGCATTCTCCCCAAGTGTAGTCTTCAGACAATTTCTCAAGACAATGTTCCAGGCAGCCATTACCAATCGTTCAGAGGTGATACCAGAGATAATATCCATCTGAAATCTCTGAGCCTCTCCCGATCAGTGTCGGGGCACCTGAGGCTCCCCCTGAACTGATGTTAGAATCACTGATTTGTCACAGCTGCCTCCCTAGACTGTGAGGGCTGCCCTGTGCATAGGCAAGGTGGGAAACCAAAGTCTGTTCAAGGGAAGACCATGCTTTCTGCCGAAGGGCTTATTTTCACCTGGTAGTCCTCCACGCTGCCCACCCCACTTTACTTCTCAAGGGAAGCAGCCCGTTGTTTATGACCTGAAGTCTCTGGGCTTCCTTCTGTTGGCCCAGAAATCCCTCAGAAGTTACCTAGTTTAATAACAAGCCCCATTCTTGTTCTTTACTTGTGTGTCCATCACCCTTCTCCGTTGCTTCTGACCTCATCTGGCCCCGACCCTTGTCTGAGACCTTGCTTCTTGCTGCTCAAACCCTCACCTGAATCTCTAAACTCCTGATGTCTGCTTGTCTCCTTCCAGTCGCTGGATACTTGTCCGCAGTTCTGATGACCCTGGGCAAGTGTCAGGAACATGATGCTGGATGCTTCTCAAGGCTGTCAGCCTCTACTAAAGAAAGATCCAACACTCATTACCTGCTTTTCTTGCCAGCCTCCTTCAACCCATTACCTAATTTAATTTTCAAAACAAAGGCAGGAGGTTGAAACAACACCATTATAACCTATATGGGACTAGAGATTTAGAGTTGATAAATAATGTACAGACAGAGCTGGTGGGTGGCAGAGCTGGGATTCAAGATCTGGCACTGCCCATTGACTACACTGCCTCCTGAATTAATGCATGCATGGTGGCTTTCGGTAGGGGAGGTTCACACTACAGAGAAGTTACCTCCTTCCACTCTTCTCTCCCCACCATCTCTAGTCTCAGCGCTGCTCATCAGAACAGCCCCCGTGACTCATGTGAGGGGAGGGAGAAATAACAGTCTTTCTGGGTACAAGAAACCCAATACTGTGATTTGTGGCATGGGGCCTGATAATTAACTAAATAGCATCTTTTACAATGAGACAATCTCACTAGTTTTTATTGCCACATTAAAATGTGAATCTTAAGCAAAACAAGAATATAAATCTTATTGGAGGATGCTGAAGTTTAAAACAATATATACTCAATTCAGTTCTCAATAGAGAGCAGTTTTTATTGAAGGCTATAAACATTTCTGCATGCCAGAGGGGAAATATGACCATAAAACTAGTTTCTATTTAGTGATTTGGTAAATGAATAGGATGTTTGTCTAGGTCCCAGCAGGATTCTTGGGGGCAGCCATTAAAGCCCCCATATATGAGAGCATCATTCTGTGGATCAATGTCACCAAGTACAACGTTGCTCCCTGGGGGTGATCATGGTATTTGGGGGGAGGATATCTTCCTTTTGGGGGACTATTCTGTGCAATGCAGGACATTTGTATCTTTGGGAATAGATTCCTTCCCATTCCCAAAATGACTTCAATATATTCCCTAAAGAACCCATAGGTGTGGCACTCCTCTCCCTTCTATGTGAGCAAACCAGAACAGAAGTGAGCAAACCAAGGGTATTCACTTCTCCAAGCCCTGGTTGTTTCCTCTGTACACAGAAGAGAGTGTCATCTGCTTCTGACTTACTCCAAGACATGTGATTGTTCAGAACAAGAGAACAAGAGAAAGCAGTCAGAGGAGGAAGAATAGAAAGGAGTTTAAGATTTCCACTTTATCGAAGGTGAAATCTCAACTCTTACACAAATATGAAATGAACATGTCACTATTAAGGAGGGAACAAGTAAGATATTACCACTAGTTCAGAGGAGGATTCAAAAATCACATATATACAATAGACCGCTGAAAATAAATACAAATACCAAACTAGTCAATATCTAGAAGGCAACAAACACCTGCCTCTCTGTTGGATACAATTTGCATTTCTATGTGCAAGAATCACTTGTATGGGTCTCAGGATTCCACATCCCCGTAGAGCTGCAACATAGTTTATAGACAGGGAAAGATGAACCACAAGGGTGCTAGAGGGAGGGCACCCAGCAATCAATTTTGCTTGTTTCCAAAGTGTTTCACAGCTGATATGACCATGGCTACATCTCTCCTGCAATTCTCTCCAATCTCTCTTCCTTCTCTATACTCTGGCTACACAATCCTCTTTTACTCCATCAAACAGGACAAACTCATTCTTATTTTGGAAACTTTGCACTTTTCTTTCTTCCTCTTGAAAATCCCTTCCTCCAGATTTTTTCATGGTGGCTTCCTTCGCATCATTCTCTTTCAGCTCAAATGTCATGTTTTCGACAGAACTTCCCACCTCTGGCTCCCTTCACAGTACCCCACGTCACCCGTTCTTAATTTATTTTGTTTTTGGGCTCACAACTTGGCTCTTCCCTCGACAATGTAATCTCTGAGGGCAGGAACTCTCATACCTGTGCACTGCTGTCCCCAGTCCTTCGCTTCTAGGGGTACTCCAGAAATAGCAGCAGGTCCCCTGCTTGTTTAGGTGGCTAAGCCCTTCTCTCTTGTGACTGAGTGGCACAAGTATGGCTCTTATATCTGGCCTCTTAACTGGGACAAGAAGATGCCCTTGATGGGTCCAGTATGAATTGTAATTGCTAAGGTCCCCAAAGGATGGGCATTTTGGGAAATGACGGCTTGTGCAGGTACCTCCACAGCCAACTCCTGATGTCTCAAAACTCTGTTCATTCCCTAGGCACACAGCCCATGCCAGGGAAAATGGGTTAAGGAAGTAACCCTGAATTGACCAAACTTAACCGAGTTGGTAAGACTGTGTTTTGTGCTACTACATGGAATGGAACACAGGCAGAGAAATTTAAAAATGAGGTTTTTAGACCCTTGAGATATATGGTCTGAAATTATTTTCCTTGTTATATAAACAAGTCTCCAGGCTAACCATAAAATTTTTGTTAGGTCCTGAATATTGCATATCAATGTGTAGAAAAGGCTCCCAGGGTCAGAGGAGGAGAAGGTTGAAACTTTTGCCTGTGCTAATTTACCCAGCTGTTCTCTACCATCATGAACTGAATAGTCTGTGTCTTACTGTGTTTGTTGGCTTTGCCCATATAGTGAGGACCAAGGTGGGAAGGAGGTAGGAGATGGGGAGAAAAGAGGGCATCTCTAATTTGTGTCATTGCCACAGGAACTCTGAGGACATCTATTCATGCTTTCCGCACATACCTGAATGTCTGCACGTATCAGGCCCTACTCTAGGAGCTTGGGACACAGTGAATAAAATAGGTAGTCAAGTCTGCCCTTGAGAATCTTGGATCCCGGCAGGGAAAGAGAATAATAAATAAATAATAGATAAATAAATTCCATGGCAGGTTAAAAGGTGATAAGTGCTTGGGAAAAAAACAGATCACAATGGAGAGGATCTGGATTGGGTGGCGGGCAGGACAGGTTGAGGGATTAAACACTGTTGTCTGGAGAGACCCCTTTGAGAAAATTTGAAAGCAAAGAAGGACCTGGGCATCAGCTCAAAGGAGCAACCAGAGCAAAGACCTTAGAGAGTGGGATCATGGTCTGTTGAAGGGCAAGGTCAGGTGAGCCCAGAGCTAGGGAGGATGGAGGGAGGGGTAGGATACCTGCTTAGCCTCAAATGCCCTCTGGCCCAGCATGGAAGTGGGGGGAGGCTTCCTCCCAAATCACCTGAAAAAAAAAAAACAAAAACCAAAAAACCAAAAACCAAAAAGCTACCTGACGGAAATGACCATAAACTGAAAGGGTCAAGTGAACATTTGGGAGTTCAAAAGGGTGTGACTGTTTAGGGGGTTTAGGGGCTAGGTCAAATATTCAGAGCCATGGTCTCTCTGCTGGAGGCGGGGCGGAGGGCAGCCAGAGCAGAGAAGTAGAACAGAGATAATGGCGGTAAGTTATGAGACTCACTTGGAGTGAGGCTTCCCTCAGCTGGGGTCACTCGCCTTCTAACCAGGAGGGAATTAGCCCAGCCCCAGATTCCATCTTGCAGCTTGTCCTATAGAGAACAGATACTCTGTCAAGAAGTGTAACCTCATGCAATTTGGCCAGACTTATTTTGGAGGTCGTCTGACACTTGCCAGTGTGGGAGAGGAAACAGGAGAGGAAACGGGCAAGACTGATGAATGTGGATGAAGCAGGCCCAGCTGCTGACAAGTGCAGAGGAGGGGAGCGGGGTGCATATGCTGAAGGCAAGCTCCAATAATCCTCCACTTGACTCGTCTCAGAAAGCTGGCATTAGCTGTACTTGAAATTATTTATTCAGACACATCAGCTCTGTTTGAGAAGCCTGACTAATGTTTGCAGACACGTGTGGAGAGTCAAGGAAGCCACAAATCAAATGTTGTCATGGCTCACACTTGCCTAGCCCAAACACTGCCACCCCTGACCCCAGGCGCAGGGTCCCTGAATGGACTCCCTCCTCCTGCTTTGTGTCATCATAAAAGTGAGAAAAGGGCCTATTATCAGGGACCCGGGCAACTCTCTGACTATCCAAAGTGCAGGTTTATATGCTATTAACACCTGTACTTCCCAGGTAAGGAAAATGTGTCATTTTTATAAGCACCCCAAATGGAGGTTAGAGTGAAAAATGGTAGCACTTTGATGTAGTCCCTACTGAGTATGGGGAGCACTCATGACATGGGCAGTCGGTCATTACCCATGTTCCACTGGGCAGGACATGTTACCTCCCAGCTTCCACATTCTCATTAGTAAAATAAGAGAACGAGATCAGGTGGAGACCGTTCTTTTCTTCTCTTTTCTTTTGCCTTTCATCCTTCCTTTCTTCCTTTCTCTCTCTCTTTCCCACTTTCTCTCTCATTTTCTTTTGAAGTACTGAACAGTTTTCTCAAATGAAGAAAATAATTTCACAGGTAATGCTTTTGCTTGGTTCTTGTTCCTAGCTTTTTAGGGTGAAACGATCATTGACAGAGTAATTTATGGACAATCTGTACATACAGAGGTTAGCAAATGTCCTTCAAGAGCCAGATAGTAAATATTTTAGGCTTTGTGGGCCATTTGAGCAAAAGCAGCAATTGACAATAGGTAAACCCATGGGCATGACTGTGTTCCAATAAAACTTTATTTCAAAAAATAGGTGACAGGCTGGATTTTGCCCAAGGGCTACTGTTTGCCAACCTCCCACCCCACCCCCACCCCGGGTACCTCTGCCAGCAATCTCTTTCACTTTGAACCCTGTTGGAAAACTACAGAGTTAAACTGAGTGAGGGAGGAACGGAGACAAAGGAAGTAGGTCATCTCATTTTCCTGCCGCTAACCCAGTAGCATTCCTCTTACACCCCAGCATAAGGAATACTTTGCATTTGGAAATAAATTGCTCCACAATCATGAAGAGAAAAGAGGTGAGACACCAAAACCCCAACCTGTTGTTGACTTACCTGATGAGGAAATTGGCAACCACTCCCCTCTGCCCCACCCAGCCAATGACAAGCCCAGAGCTGGGTGCTAGAGTCTAGAGGGTCCTGCCACCTTCTTCTACCACAGCAGCGACCCCTACAATAGCCCATAGAATGTCCCTCTCTGCTTGCATAGTACTGTTTGTATCAATATCTTCCAAAAAGTCCCAGGATAAGGTTGTTAATTATATAACTAATCTGCCTATGTGAGGATAGAGATTCCAGTAAACTCTAAGGTCTTCACTGTTTTATAGTAATAGGGAACACCTTATAGGTTAATGGCCAGTCCATTTTTTCTGAGTATCATTTCTCCCTACCTCCAGGAATCACATCCTGTATGATATGTGCCCAAAGAAGGCCCAAAACCCCCTTTTCCTGCCTCAGGACCTTTGCACATGCTGTTACCTAAGCCTCAATGTCTCTTCTTCCAAATCTTTCCCTGATTAATTCCTAGTTATCTTTCAGGTCTCAATTTTATATATCATTTCCTGAGAATTACCTTCCCTTGCCCTCCAATATAAATTGTGCTCCTTAATTATTCTTAGTATCCAATTCTCATCCTTTATCACATTTATCATGTTATTTAGGTATTTTTTGTGTTTTGGTTTAATACCCATCCTCTCCAAAAGAATTTAGGGGGAGAAGATGAGGGCCATAACTTTTTTGTATAACACTGCATCCCCAACACCTCACACCATGCAGTCAATTGGCACTTGGTTCACAGTTGTTGAGTGAATGTCCCCTTACTTACTACTGTTGTAAAAATAAGACTGACATCTCTCCAGTGGGCTGGAGTCCAAGCCCTCTCTCTACTCTGCAACTTGGATTGAGGTTCTGTTATGCACTGGAAGTCTGTGTTCCTTCAAACTTCATATGTTGAAATCCTAACCACCAAAGTGATTGTATTTGTAGGTGGGCCCTTGGGAGGTGATTTGTGGGTGGAGCCTCCTGAATGAGATTAGTGCCCTTAAGGAGGCCTCAGAGAGCTCCTCTGCCCCTTTTTACTTTGGAAGGACACAGTGAAAAGTCAGCAGTCTGCAACGAGGAAAAGGGTCCTCCCCAGAACCTGACTGAGCTGGAACTCTGATCCTGAACCCCCAGCCTCTGCAATTGTAGGACATAAAATCTGTTGTTCATAAGCCAGCTAGTTTACAGTTTTTGTTAGAGCAGCCAAGTTGACTAAGACAGGTTCTTACTAGTCACACACAGAACCACGCCCAGGACGGGTGTAAGGGATGCACCCAGGACACCTGCATCAGCCAGGAAAAAAGAGGTGGGAAAAGGGAGCAGGATGAAAAGTCATCAGAGAACCATGTTCTTGTTTCCACAATGTCAAAGGAAGCTTTAGAACTCTAATCAGGTGGACCTATGCCGTATCTTCTACCTCTTGTGAGTTTTCTTCTCCCTGGAGAACCTACTCCTGGACATTTCCCAGACTTATGGTGACCCTACTGCTGTCTCTACTCTATCCCCCACCCCCAACACACCCAGTAACTTGGTCTACACTTAACCATGGCTACATAAAGTCTCTTCCCTGAGAATGCCCGCTGGAAACAGAGAGAGAGATTCAGTCTCTCCCACAGGTCAACTGGGTGACCATGATCTATGGATCAGGAAAGCAGAAGAGATTTGTTTGCAGGTAAAGAAGAATCAAACAGTTGTGAAGGGAGAGCCTGAGAGGAGACATGGAGAGAGAACCCTGGTGGATTCCAGTCCCTCATTCCAGTCCTTTCCTGAAATCCTATAAATCTGCCCTCAGGTGATTTGAGAAACTCACCTTTTTTATTTTTAAAAATTCATTTTTCATTTTTTTTGTTTTAGAGAGGTTGGGGGAGAGGTGCAGAGGGAGAGGGAGAGAGGGAACCCCCCAAACAGACCCCCAGCTGAGCAGGGAGCCTGATGTGGGACTCAATCTCGCATGAGATCATAACCTGAGCCAAAATCAAGATTTGGATGCTTAACTGAATGAGCCACCCAGATGCCTGAGAGAAACTGACCTTTTTGATTAGACAAATTACACATGAAAAGGGAATTCTAGATAAATATAAGACTTCACACAGTTTGGGGCGCCTGGGTGGCTCAGTGGGTTAAGCCGCTGCCTTCGGCTCAGGTCATGAACTCAGGGTCCTGGGATCGAGTCCCACATCGGGCTCCCTGCTCAACAGTGAGCCTGCTTCCCTCTCTCTCTCTCTGCCTGCCTCTCTGTCTACTTGTGATCTCTCTCTCTGTCAAATAAAAAAAATTTTTTTTAAAAAGATTTAAAAAAAAAAAGACTTCACACAGTTTATCCTGTTTAGTCCTCCTAACGATGCAGCAGACGAAGAATTGTTATCCCCATTTTGCAGATGTTTTTTGGTTACATGAAAATTAGTCCTGGGCCTGAAATTCTATCATAACTATATCATCTGACACAAATTAACTTCTTTCGGCCTCGGTCATTCTCAAGAAGCAATTTTAGACTGGTGTGAAGGGTCTAGCAAGCAGTTAAGCAAGAATCCTGTGTGTAATTTATGAAATCAATGGCCCTGACCTAGAATATTTTGAAAGGGTTGGAGTTATCAGTAAGCGTGGTCTCAGTCTCCTCATTCCTAAGTGCCTAAATTGGATTTACATAGTATCTAAGATACTTCTCGTTCTAACAGTCAACAGATTAATTTTTGGCTCCAATCACCAAGAGGTGAATCACTCTCAATCATGAAAGAGTTGCAAATGGCTAATAAATTTGGTGGGACATTTGGACAACACAGTTATAAACCCACTTGTATCGGCAGTAATTCTTTTTTGGCTCTGAAAACCTTCGAAAATTTTCCCTTTTATTATGACTACATGGATCATTACTTGGCAAAGAAATTTTCCACTAATATTGATCTATGAACATAAAAAATTATGTGCCAGGATGAAAGGATATAAAAATAAAATCTATTAACTTATTGAGAATAAAAGTCAGGGCTGAATTTTCATAAAAATTAACCAACAAACGCAACCAGCGAAACTGGATGAGTTGAAAAATACAAGCTTAATTGACTTACCCTGTGACAGTGGTTTTCCAGTTCTGGGCCTCCAAGCTTTTCTTAAAATTGTTCAATGGGGAAAACTGATCCTCTTTTTTTTCCTTGTCGGTGGTGGGGTCACTGAGAGCTGCAACCTTGATTGACGTCTTCCTCATTCTAGCCAAGCTCCTCATGGACACACTCAGTAGCATTCCTTGGATGAATGAAATACTAGAAAACCAAGAATCTGAAACCTCGCTAAAATAGGGGAGAAACACAAAAACAGAGCCTACTAGCATTGGATCTGAGTTCCTAAATGGAAAACCCATTTAAATAGATTCTGAGGATGATGGCTTACCAGTTACAGTGAAACCACTTTCTCAAACTGTCACAAAACTTGGAATTAAGTGATATTCAGAAACTACCTAGGTTTTTCACACATACAATTTAGTGAAAATCCAAATCTATTCATAGAATAGTTCCTGGCATATATCAGGCACTCAGTACATGATTTTTAAATGAATAACTTAGTTTTACATAACGTGCATCTATCAAAGTTTTAAAGTGTATATACACATAAGATGTTTATATTTCATGACACAGAAAAGGACAAAATGTTTTGTTTTGTGTTTTTTTTTTTAAGATTTTATTTATCTACTTGACAGGCAGAGATCACAAGCAGGCAGAGAGGCAGGCAGAGAGAAAGGAGGAAGCAGGCTTGACCCGAGCTGAAGGCAGAGGCTTTAACCCACTGAGCCACCCAGGAGCCCCCTCAATTTTTTTTTTTTATTTTGTATTAGCTGTCTGTTTAATTCTTTACCTTATTTTGAATGTCCACACTTTGCTGAGCCATTCCAAAGTATCTTTTGTATTTCCTTTTGAGGATCATCTTCTGACCTTTAAGACCTCATTGCCTGATGCTTAGATGAGAATGAGAAATCATGATTAACTGGGCCACATCCTTTGCCTACCTGAGACAAATAAATATCATATGTCTCCCCTTGCCACACACATACATGGATATGGATACAGATAGGTGATATACAGACATAATATATAGATTATAGATGTAATATATAGATCAATGATCTGTGGATACAGATGGACATAGATACACAGGCATCTATGTAAATAGGGATAAGCAAGGTATAAATAGAAATAAAGATATATACTTCAATTTTACCTGCCTCGTAGAACACAATAAAAATCCCGAATTCACCTCTTTCCTTGCTCCAAGCAGCATGCGATGCAGTGGCCTCCTGTCTCTCTACCAAAGCTGTTCTTCTCCATTAGATCCTGGGGTCGTTGGCCTTCATTAGCTTGCCGCAGCCTCTCATTTGATTTGCATTGCTGGCTCCCCATATAGGTAATGATTCTAATTTAGAAAATCTCCAGAGGTCACAGCAAAGAAGTTGGGCCAGAAAGAAAGATGAACAGAAATGACAGGAAGGTGCCCTCTCTCAGCCTCACTCTGTACCCTCTAGAGAGAGGACAGTCACAGGCTACTTGGGATTGTGGAGCTTAAGAGCTATGCTGGTGTTTCTTCAGTCCATGGGCGCTTGTAGTTCATGCCACTGAAAGCTTGATGAAGGGAAGACAGAACCTTAGCCTGAAATCACCCAAGGCTTTTAAAAGGCACCAGGTTCTCTTGTGCCCTGTTTTCCTTTCTATACTATACAACAGCAACAGCAACTCCCTACTTCCTTTCTTGTCGCAGGGCCTTTGCACATGATGTCCCTTGGGCCTGGATCTCCCTTCCCTCAGTTGGTCCCTGATACATTCCCACTTATCTTTCAATTTACATACAGTTTCCTAAAAAATACCTCCCCTGGCCCTCCAATCTAAATTTAGCTCCCTCTTCTATTGTTTTTTTAGTATCTGAATCTCCTCCTTCATCACACTTACATTCAGTGTTATAGATGTATTCACTGTCTTTGCTTTAATGTCTGTCTTCCCCAAAGGAACTCAAAGGGATACTATGAACTAAATGTTTGTATCTCTCCACTCCAAATTCTTATGTTGAAGCCCTAATCCCCAGTGTGATGGCATTTGGAAGTGGGATTTGGGGGAGATAGTTATTTTCATAAGAGTCATAGGGATGGAGCCTCCATGATGACATTGATTCCCTAGGAGGACATGAGGAGAGCAGTGTTCTCACTCTGCCATGTGAGGACATAACACAAAGTTGGCTGTCTACAAGTAAGAAGTCCCTCACCATAACCCGACCACGTTGGCGCTCTGATCTGGACTTACGGCCTCCAGAACTGTGAGAAGTAAATGTTCACTGTTCAAACAATCCAGACTGTGGTATTTTTGTTATAGCAGTCCAAGCCTACCTAGATGGGGGAGAAAATGCCATGAGTTGGCATTTACTTCATATTTGTTGACTGAAGAACCATCATTTGTTGCTGTTGATAAAGAAAAGCCTGGCCTCTTTCTCATGGGTCAGAGTCTGAGCAAACTCTCCCCCTGTGACCTGGGTCGAGACTCTTACTGACCACACACAGGGCTGCTCATAGGATATAAGCGATGTGCTTTGGGCACTTGCACAAGGTCCTTGTTTCTCAAGTGTTAAAGGATGCTTTAGAACTCTAAGCCTATGTGGGCTTGTGCACCTTACATCTCATGGGGGGTTTCCTTTTCCCTTGACAACTATGAATTCCCTGACACTCCGCAAACTACACTTACTCCACTGCTAAGCCCAGGCGCCCCTCTGGCTTTGGGTTGAATTTCTAGTTCATCATTTTCTCTCTCAGTCAGGCACCACTCAGCTTCGTGCCTGAACCAGAGGTGTTCAGTCTCATAGTCAATAAGGTCAATGCATTGTATTAGTTTCCTATGGCTACTGCAGCAAATCACCACAAATTAAACACAAATTTATGATCTTACAGTTCTGAAGGTCAGATATCTGAAACAAGCCTCACTGGGCTAACATCACTATGTTGAAAGAACTGTGTTCTTTTCTGGAAGCTCTCAGGGTGAATCCCATTCCTTGCCTCTTCCCCTTTCTAGAGGCTGCCTGCATTCCTGGGCTCATGCCCACTTCCTTCATTTCTTCTCATTCTTCCATAGTCACATCTCCGTCTCATGCTCTTCTTGTGTTTCCCCCCCTTCCACTCTTACGGATTCTTGTGACGATACGGAGGTCCACTCAGATACTCCAGGATGATCTCCCCATCTCAGGACCTTACATAAATCCCATCTGTAAAGTCAGTTTTGCCATGTAATGTAAAGTAAAATACACACAGGTTCCAAGGCTGGACACATGAATTGCTTTGTAGGGACTGCATTATTCTCTCTCTTGCTCTGGTAAATTATCCCCAGGACAAGTCTCAAAACACAGGTGAAGATGTTGTAGCTCCACACTTCCTGGTTCCTCTGAGGTGTCAGGGAACACAACAAGAAAGCCAGGAGGATTGGAACACAGATTAATAAACAAAAGGAGTGGCAGACTCCTCATGCCAGTGAGTCCCGTTCTCTAGCGTATCAGCCGCTGCAGTCAATAAAAGCCAGCTGTGACAACATCGTAGGCCTGAAGAAAACTATGTTAAATAACAGACTGGAGTGATGGGAAGTCTCTGATATTTGCTAACAACAAATTTGGGGTTGCCTGGGGTAAATTTCAAAGCTATTTGTGTCAGGAATTATTTCAGCTGCAAATAATGGAATAACCGCAGATGAGTGGCTTAAGCAATAAAGACATTTAATTATTCCATGTAACAGAAAACACAGAAGTAGGTGGCTCCAACATGGGGGCAGCAGCTCAGGGTCAGCAGAGATGCAGACTCTCTCATCTTTCTGCTCTGGATTCCTCAGGAGGTCAGCCATATCTCCCCTTGTGATGGTAAGATGGCGGCCACAGTTCTAAGAATCTTGTCCTTACAAAACAATATTCCAAGCACACGGGTGAGCATGCAGAAGAGGACCCTTTCTCTTCCTCTTGCTCTTTCATCAGACATGAAAACTTTCCCATGAGTAGACAGTAGACTTGACCTCAGATCTCATTGGCTAGTTAGGTTACATGCCCATTCATAAGCTATTCCCTAGCAGAGAGGAATGGGATACCATAATTGACCTAGACAAATCAGGAGTCATCCCTCTGGGGATGAGCACATTGCCCCTCTGCTAAAACAGAAGAAGGGGACTAGCTGTTGGATTGGCAACCAACGGTGTGTGTCTCAAAAATGTCAGGCGCTGTTTCTTTTTCAGTGTGCTAATACATAAATAGGTAGATCTCCATTTGGTACAAAGAAAGTTTTTTCTTTAGGTCTGAGATGCTTATCAGACTAATCTTCTCATTAATTGGACCAAAACAATTATGGTTCTAATATACAGAGTTACTCCAAACTTATCTAATTTGTGTTAAAAATAAACAAAGACATTAAAATTTGTGTTCAGAAATAGATTCTGATGTGGTAATCATCCATTACAGGTTTGTTTTTTGGGTTTTTGTTTTTGTTCTTTTTTTTGAGAAAGAGCAAGAGCATGAGCAGGGTGGAGGGGTAGAGGCAGAGGGAGAAGCAGGCTCCCCACTGAGCAGGGAGCCCAACACAGAGCTTGATCTCAGAACCCCGGGATCATGACCTGAGCTGAAGGCAGAGTATAGCCAACTGAGCCACCCAGGCATCCCCATTATAAGCTGTTTATTGCATATGTATGATATCTCTGGCATAGTAGCTAAGATGTAGGGAACAAAGGGGAGGGTGATGTGCTTTGTTATGTTGAAGTTCAGGCAAATTTTGGACAGAAATGTAATTCAGTGTGGCAGGA
This sequence comes from Meles meles, assembly GCF_922984935.1. Lineage (NCBI taxonomy): Eukaryota > Metazoa > Chordata > Mammalia > Carnivora > Mustelidae > Meles > Meles meles. Next base: position 116,602,803 of record NC_060071.1, read on the forward strand.
CCACAGTGATTGGTGGTGTGAGAAGAGAGATAGAATGGAGTTACACCATGAATTTACACTCTCTTTCCAGGATCACGAGGAGTTACACAAGCAGATGTGCCTATTAGAAATCTAGCTGCAGGGTAGAAAATGGGTTAGAGTGGTCCAGTGGTGGATTATATTATTGGCTCCGCTGCTTACTGCTCTTGCCATGCTCATGCCTGCATTCACGCCCTTGCCATGACCTCATAGTGAGTAGAATGTTCTCTAACTTTTGACTTTGGGTCAGGCCATGTGACTTATTTTGGCCAATGGCATATGGGCCCAGGCCTTAAGGGGCCTTGGGTGTTTCCCACTGTCCTTTTGTACCTCTGCCTTTGCCTTGCAAAGAATGTGCCCTGGCCAGTTCATTGGGCCCAGGAGGATGAGAGGAGACAAGTGCAGCAGACCCACGCCAGCTGCTGCAGCCTAAAGCATTGCTCACTCAGCTGCCCCACAAACTCACAAGAGAGAAATTAATGTTTTTGTTTTTGTTTTTATGGGATGTTGAGATTTTTCAATATGCAGCATTACTGTGACAACTGCTGACTAAGAGGGCCACACTACAAACAGAGTGGTGTTTAAGAGACTCTTGTAGCTATAAGAAGAAAGCTTATGGTCACCTGAACAAAGATGATGATGATAAGGATGGAGAAAAACAGAGCCAAAAGATATGAGACAACAGATTTGCTATGACATGGTAGGTATAAAGAAGAGTTACTTATTAGAGTTCTCTAGGGTTCTTCCTTGGGTAATCATTGACTTAGAAGGGGAACACAGAGGGGAGTTGGTATGTTGAGTTATGTTGAATTGAGGCAACTGTGAGGTGTCCCAAGGGAGAGATCCAGTAGACATGGGTCTAGAGCTTGGGAAAGGTCTCACTTGGGCCATAAGTGAATATACAGGTGATCACCGAAGCCATGGGTCTGGACAGAGACCCTTAGGGAGAAAGTAAAGAGCAAAAATGTGGAAGATAGAATTCTGAGGAACCTGCATTCAAGGACAAAAGAACAAGAGTCTTCAAAGAAGACCAAGGAAAAGGACCCAAAGAGAAGTAGAAACACCTAGAGACAGTAGTGTCTGGGAGCAAAGAGTCAGAGGGCTCTAAAAAAGAAAAGTGTGTTCTATTGTGCAGAAAACTGGTGAGCAAAGAGGCAAAGAATAATAAGGAACCACAAAGAATCTACCTAATTTGTAAAGAAAGGAAGGAGATATTTGGCCAAGAGTTTCAGACGTTCCCATGGTAGATGAGTCAACAAAGTCTTAGCTCCAACGCCAGAGATTCACTGAGATGTTCAGAAAGCGAGCAAAAGCAAGATTCGGGGCATTTTGCATCATTGTCCCTTCCTGGTCCCTCTGGGTGAGTGGGGCTTTGGAGCAGAACTTTCTTTTTCCTGCAGCCGGTCAAGTGACCCATGCCACTCCTCCCAGAGGCCTTGGCAGCTCTGACCAGTCCACAAGAAGCCTAGTCTGACAGGCTCCAGGGCTGCCTGCTGTCCCTATGACTCATTTCCCATTGATTGAAGTGAATTTTCTGAATGCCTTGGCGGCCTCTCATCAACCCAGTCTGCCTTCTGCCATCAGGACCCAAAGTGGCTCCTTCTTTTAATAGGATAGTGGGCTCTGTCCCTTTGTGTTCTGGAGTCTAAGTTCTACAGACCACCACCGCCCCCCCCCCCCCCCCCCCCCCCCCCGCCGTGGGCCGAAATATCAAGATCCCTCCGAGGAATGCGTTGGAGAAGAGGTGAGAGCATGCGCATGTTGAGGCGTGCAAGGTTTTCACAGAACCTGCACAAACGCCTCAGCCACAGTGCCCAGCACAGGATTTGCAGGGGCTCTCAAACAATCACCGCGTTTATGACCTCAGCGATTGCTCAGGCTGGGGAACGCCAGACATTTGAAGTTTGTTTTCCTCTTCAATTGGAACTGACATTTCCCACGATTGGATTACTTTGAAATCGAGGAATAGCAGCTCGGATAGTTCATAAATTTATTTCTGTTCTACCTTGTAGCATTTATTTCAAAGACTGATCAGCCAAAGAATATGGGTTTTCTGCTTTATATTTCCTGCTTTATTGCAGTTTCCTTTTAAGACAGGGTGGTGTGATTAGGAGTGTGGGGGAGGCTGGCAGGCCATGGGTAAGCGTGGGACTGAGGAAGAGAGAAGCTTTTTTTTTTTTTTTTTAAAAGATTTTATTTATTTATTTGACAGAGAGAGAGATCACAAGTAGGCAGAGAGGCAGGCAGAGAGACAGGAGGAAGCAGGCTCCCTTCGGAGCAGAGAGCCCGATGCGGGGCTCGATCCCAGGACCCTTAGATCATGACCTGAGCCGAAGGCAGTGGCTTAATCCACTGAGCCACCCAGGCGCCCCTAGAGAGAAGCTTCTTGTTTCTCTCAGGCACTCCATCTGTTGCCTATGCCAACAAATCCCCTGAGGAAGGGTCTGGAAAAAGATATCAAGCATCCTGGGGGAGGAAGGTGCTGAGGGGAATGGGTTAAAAGTTTCCAGAAACTGCACCTCCCCATTATCTCCCACCTCCACCGACAGCAGCCATCTTGGAGGGCAGGTATGGAAATGGCCATTGGTCAGAGGGTCCTGGAGTGGCATTCTGGGACTTTGGGGAGCCTGAAGGTTGTAAGTCCTTGTGTGCATATGTTGGGGGGATACGAGAGAAAGACTTACTAGTTATATAATCATTTACCTATGATTGGCAGGCCTTGGGTGAGGGCCTGCTCACCCAACATTGAATTGTCCCTGTCCTCCAGAAGCTCCCAGCCATGTGGGGTCCCTGAGCTAAGAGCCAGAACAGGGTGGGCCCAGGGTGCCATGAGAGTGAGAATGCTGGGAAGAGCTTCCTGGGGGAAGCAGAGGCTTCTGCTTGGAAGGCCCGTTCGCTGTGAGACCACTGTCTTCTAAGTTGTTAGACCCCGGTTGCTGAATAGGAAAGAAGGCAGGGCTGCAGGGCTGAAGCCCATTCTGAGATTAGTTGTGTATTTGATGTTTTAGTTGGGTGGGAGAGTCCTTCTGGGTTGATACCCTGGCTCTATCATTTGCTAGCTCTGTGGCTATGCCCTTGTTGTGTCTCTGTTTCTTTCTTTGTAATAACTGCACAAAAGTGACTTGCCTCATAGGGTTGCTGAAGTGACTGAAAGAGAAAACCCAGGTTACATTAGAGGATGGTGCTTGCCCACCAGGAGCTCTTGGGAAGTGCCAGCTTTCCATGGGGTGGGATATGAGGTTATGTGTGAGTTTCAGAGGGGACAGGGAAGGCAGGGAACATCAGGGGGCTGCACCTTAATTCCTCGGGCTCCATTTACACAGGTGGCTGACCCCATCAGAATCAGCCCGAGAATTAATGCACAACTATTTTAAATGGAAAAGAGAGAGCAAAGATTTTCTTCATTGATCATATGCCTTGTTTGGGATTGAAACACCAGCCATCATCCTCATTCATTTCCTCATGAAATAGATGACAAGGAGCACAGTCTATTTCTTCTAATGGGGAGAGTAAAACCTCAAAATTGGTCAAATAACTTATCCCAAATCCCACACTGAGGTTATTGAAGAGTAGGGGCCTGAACTCTGATCGTCTAAACCACCAGCCCAGACCTTCTAATAAATCACAGCGCTCCCTGTCATCTACTCCCCAGTCAGATCTGCCCTCCACTGCTATGGAGCTGCTCACACAAGGTGGAAGGATTTCATCGGTCAAATCACGCTCAGAAACAGAAAATGTTGCCTCAGGCATTTTCTTGGATGTTTGATTTTAATATTAAAGCTAGTTCTGACCATAAGGAGCAAATACCAATTGACTGCCTCTCAGATTTCTCAGACAGCAGGGAATGGGGGCTGAGAAGCAAGCCTGCATTAAAGGATCAGCAGAAGGGGATGGGGGTACCAACTGACTTTTCTTGGGGTGAGTGGGAACTTGACTTTGCAGTCCAACTCTGCTCTGCTGTTCACCCAAAGGAAGACGGTGGCTGGCAATTACAGAAAATCAGTAGCTAGAATTATTAATAATAGCAAAAGAAGCTGTTTGCATAGCAAGTAATTTGCAGTAATGTTTTGTAATTGATAGTCATTTCTATTATTTAAACACTAATTAATTCATGGACTCAGCAATGTATTGACTTTACTTACGGTGTTATGGCAGCCCTCCTCACTTAAAATCATTCCTTATCGTTTTCTTTATGTCATTAAAATGCACTGTTTGTTTGCTCTATTTGGGGATGTTTTAGGGCTGCACCTTCTGAGAGAACTTTATGGGCAGTTTATATAAAATGACCACTCATAAGCTCTGGTTCTTCTAAAGAAGGTCTTCCTAAAGAAGGCTGGCATGATGTTTTTCTTACCAGTAGGATTCTCAGAACATCCCTTGGTAATTGGTCCGGAAGTCTCCTGTGGTTGGTCCATTTGTAAAATGAGAAGGGGGAAATTTGTGAAAGCAGCCACCATCTTCAGCAATGACCTGGCAGGTCTGGCTTCTCTGCGGACAAGTTTCCTGGGCAAGTCCCTTCGCCTCCCCCAGGCCTACAGGCCTTCTCTCTGGGCTACAAAATGAGGGAGAAGGAAGTGGTCATTGTAATAAGTGCTCGAATCTCTAAGTTTGAATCAGCTAAGAAAATCAGTTCATGTGCTTTCTTGCAGGTATATTGAAGGTTCTGACTGCTGGAACCCAGGGGAAAACACTGGGGCAGATGAACAGGCCTGTGTTACTAGAGGATTCACTGCGGACAGACATGAGCTGCCTGTTCCTGTTTGGTATCTCAGCATCTTCCCAAAGGCCGACGTTTACTATGTGTCTCCTATCCCTTTAAACCACGGGCTGCACATAAAATAAAATCTACTTAATCTCAACCGTGGTTCTCGGCTGATGTTTTATAGAAGAGATTCCAGAATATGTTTCCAAGTTTATTTACAAGATGGGAGTCTTCACACCCCATTTATTGGGCATATTAATTTTGGTTTTGTTTTTGTTTTTATCTCAGAAAGACAGGAGAAGACATTTATAAACGTCCAGGCCTCACCTCACAAGGTCAGAGCTGAAAGGCACAGTTAGGAAAAAAATCAACTCTAGAATGCAAATATGTTGTATCGTTACTGTTGGCCTGTGGTGGTGAAAATCAGTCAGTTTCAGCCACCTCCAGAGATCAAGATCATGGATTAGAGTTCTTATGATTGCATTAGCTTTGTTCTGTTCCATGGCTTCATACCACAGTTCTAACTCCACTCGGCTCTTAACAAATATGGGTTAGTGGTTGTAAGAAGCATTTGCTCCAAACTGAAGATTGGTGCTGGGTTTTGGTTACCTATGGATGGAACTTCTCTACCTTGGACTTACAACATTGAGCACCTTCCTGAATCACACCTGGAAAGGTTAAAACTCTTGTCATGAGAAGTCTTGCCTGCCTGGTTGAATCCTGCCTTTCAGATGGCATCTGCCAGGTCAACAGCAATCTTACCTCTCTACTAAGCAGATCTACTCTCAGGCCTAAACCCTTCCCAACACTTCTTTGGCCAGCCTTGAGTAAGCTATCATGAGCCTTGCCAACCGATTCTGAGCTGCAGTGATGTAACCATGGACAAGACCTCTTGGGATTTTACATGACATTGGGAAGAGGTCAAACAAGTAGACATGATTACATTTTAAGTAAGGAAATTGTCAGAGAACCAATGGGTTGCCCAAAAAATTAACTTTGGACTTTCATTTTGCCGGAATTCACTAAGAAATAATGTGGGTGAAAGCAACTAAGCTTGTTTTTTTGATAAAATAAAAATAGTGATGAGGCACATGCTCTAGACTTAAAAATATACTTTTAAGTTGAAATAAATGAAATTAAAAAATACATAAGCATTTTGGTATAATTACAAAAATAGACCTACTAAGAAGATATAGCCTAGATGTAGACCTTGATATTTAGATCTGATCTTTACTAAAGGAAAAACTATAAATTCAACAAATGGATTTGGAGAAATCTGATTTGAGGAGGCAAATAATTAATTTAGCTATTCCTCCCACAGAATTTTGTAAAATAATTCCAAATGAGTGAGATAGGGGCACCTGTGTGGCTCAGTTAGTTAAGCATCTGCCTTTGGCTCAGGTCGTGATCCCAGGGTCCTGAGATCAAGCCAGCATCATCCGGCTTCCCATTCAGCAGGGAGCCTACTTCTCCTTCTCACTCTGCCGCTCCCCCTGCTTGTGCTCACTTGCTCTCTCTGTGTCAAATAAATTTTAAAAAATCATTTTAAAAATGTGTGAAATAGATGAGAGAAGTATATATATACACAATGAAACTTAAAATATCATAAGAAATTGTAAAAAGGTTTTTATGTAACATCTAAACGGCAAAGGACTTTTTAAACATAATAACAGTGGAAGATCAAACAGATTTTACCAAAAATGTAAAACATCTGTATGTATGTAAAAAAATTAATGTCAATATTCAAAGACCAACTATGAAAAATGGTTATCAAATGAGGGATTCTGGGAAGAAAGCAATGACAGTGACCTGGTTTTTAAACCTCCCAGACAGATGGCGCAGCTAGACAGCAAAAAATTAAGCAGCCATGGACAACATTTACAACAAGTTTAAGTGACAAGTTATCCCCCCAACCCCAAAACACAAGTAGGCTGGACAAACCACCAATAGCATAAGATTTGCCAATTAGCAAGTTAATCAGAGGAAGCTGAAGGAGGGTGGGAAATCTGACAGAAGTCCAGTAAACCAGCTTGAGGTCAGAAGCTGAATTTAGGAGGGGGTTTGCTCAGTCCAATAGCGCTGAGTGCGACGGGGTTGGGATGAGATCTTGAGGGGGCCCCAGAACAGTCTTTCCACTGCCAACCCTTGAAAGTGACCAGTCAGAGCTCTTCTCTGGGAGACTTCTCTGTAATTATATAGGTTGTGGTAATTTTTGTACTATTATTCTGAGGCTGTTTGTGTGTGAGAGATGAGATAAAGCAAACGAGTAATTACGGAATATTCTATCATTCCCTGCATCCTTGAGAACCAAGGTTTTGGCATGGAGGAAAGGGATAGAGATGTACCACAGATGAGGTTAAGCAAGTAAAAATCCTACAGTCCTGAAACAGAATTGGAAGTGTCAGTATGGACTCATGAGGTGAGTGCATGTAGAACATGACGTATGTGCTCCGAAGAATTGCCGCCATATGAAAAACCACTCGATAAAAACCACAAGGCTTATGGCAAAAATAAAAAAAAAAAGGAGTAAGGGTACAACCCTCCAAAAATTCAGCAATGACAATTTTTTAAAAAGGGTTGACATTTAGCATAATTCTATACGTGTTAATGGGTAAGAAATGCATAAATAATGACAATAAATACGGCACTTTGCCTTGGAAAGACCCGAAGATCGCTTGCGGAATTGGGCAATGGAAAGGTGTGGCTTGTTATTGTGAAGCAGTGGAAGGACACTTACTTGAAATTAGGTAGAAAGTTGGAAAACCTGCTGTGGGCGGCTGGCTCATTATCCTCTGCTGGGCATTGACGCTGAACACCAGGGTTACAAGATCTTTTGTAGCCTTAAATCCTGGGTCGTGCTTTCCTGCCTTTGAGATGGAGGCCCTCTGAGACATGCATCTATAACAGATACTTGTTTCATCACCATCGATAATGTTACCCAGGGCATAGCTTCTTCGGTTAGCTTCTGTGTCATTGCTGGAATTTCTTTTGCTGCTTTCTCATCTGCACTTGTAGCTTCACCTGACAGCCAAAAACTCTCAAAACTGTAGATATTTGAAACCACCAAACCAGCCACTCACACTTGGCAGACAAAGGTGCCACTTGGGCTGGATTTGGCACTTTGGATTTAAGATCTTTGCAGATAGATGTGCTTCCTCTTCAGTTGTTGGAAAGATGATTCCTGAGATTTTTTTCACTGTTTTGTGTATTTTTAAGCAGCTCTGATCAGTTGGGTGCAGTTTTCTGCCTTCACCTAATTTTCTCCTATATATGAAATCACCCAAAGCCAAACACAAAATCTGTATTGGGCTCAAACTGTTCCTTAATATACCAATTGTGTTTGAACAAGTTTGCATTTTCAGAACAAGCATTATAGAACTGTCTATAGATACTCCCCCCCCCCCCGCCCCTTAACTCCTTAGGTCTGAACACTGAAAGGACTAAAAACAATGACTGATATTGTTGCAAATTAGCAATGAGTACCCCAGCATCATATCCCACTAAAAATAATCAGGGATTTTTGGGGGGAGGGCTGGTTTCAGGTCTGGGGCAGAGGGAGATAAGCCTTGTCACCCCAGATAGCAGGGAAGGTATCAGAGACTATCAGGGCCGTGCTCACAGGACTCGGGAACCAACTGTAGAAGCTCCCACAGCCAAAGATGGCACAATTTATATTTAAGTAGGATAATAATTGTATGAATGTATTTAAATCTATTAAATATGTTGAAAGCCATAGATTCCTAATGATAGCTGAAAAAACTTAATTGATCACTATTGAAGGATGAGATGCATTTATTCAATAGCTTGAAAACTGATACATAAAGACAAAGAATGGATCATTTGCTTTGCCTTTCCTTTGTGAATTACAGCACTGGATAACCAAATTATAGATGGGAGGAAACATCTCTTTGTGGAAGTATGCCAACAATAAATGACACAGAAATGATGAAACATCACCATTTTGCACCCCCAGTGAATGAGTGGATCTAGGCATTAACCATCAACAGCTGCTAACATCACATAAAGGCGACGTGCAGACATTATGTGCCTCCCGATGAAAAACGCACCACATCTATAATCTTGCCAAAGAGATCAAACTTAAGCCTAATCAAGCCTTTGGATCCTGCTACTAATTTGCTGGAAATACAGTGCTCGTTGGAACATATTGAACTCTTCCTTGAATATGCAATCAGCAAAATCCAGACTGTGGGAAACTTGACAGGTTAAAAGGCTCAGGTTCTCAAACAGAAAATTTATAAAAATAAGAGGGCATCTGTGCGGAATTTGCAGGTTAAAATGATCTTAAAGACACGACAGTTTTAGAAGTTGGCAAGGCTTCCATGATAGTGTTTTAAAGGATACATTTTTTAGTGAGAGGGCGATCAGAAAAAACCACAAGAGCATGGTTGCTGCAAGAATCAGGACAATCAATAATTAAGCTACAAGAAATAACAGAAACCGTGTTCCCTGTGCAACTGGGTGTGTGGACTCAGGCTCGTGCTCAGGTTCTGCCTTCTTGGCTCTGCTTTCCCTCATGGGCCTTGTCTCAGAATCCTGGGTGGGTTTGCCTCTCGAGCTGGATTGGATCGGCGCCCCAGCAGGAGCACCCTGGGGGCTGCACACAACTGGGCTTGAATGGTCCTCTCCAAGCCGAGCCCTCACCATCCTCCTGTGGGCTGAGGCAGTTCCCTGGGTGGGGGAAATCAGAGCCGCTATGCGATCCCGGATCTCCTCTCTAAGATTGCAAACTCGGCGTTTGCTTTTCTCCTTCATCCATCCAGGAAAACAGCAAACACGAAGGCTGGGCCTGCCTGAGTCGTCCTCCCTACCGTCCATGCAAGAGCCTGTGAGTCCCACTTGGGGGTTTCAGGACAAGCCAATTAGATCACTACTGTTAATCAGAGTAATGAAGGGAGAAGGAACTTGAGGGAAGGGAAGGTGGGAAGGGATGCGAGGCAGAGGCAGTCCTGGAAGACCGCGAGCACTGCCCCCTCCCCGCTCTGATGTTTTATTCAGGCTATTTGCAAATGAGCCAGTGGAAACAGCATTAACAATAAATGAGGCGCAGGATGCTGTGGAGAGGAGGGAGGGAGGTTGGAGCGGCTCTGCTCCGCGCCACCCTCGGGCCTCAGGGGCACCCTGTCTTACCCACCAATGCGGGCCCTTCTTGCTTCTCACCTGGCGGGCCCTGCTCACCCACCTGCACTCAGGCCTTCTGAAGGCGCTCATATCCCATTCAGCAAATAACATGAAGGTGTTTCTAGCACACAAGAGCCAAGCCAAAAGGCAAAGCCAATACAGCAAGTGCCTGAGGACAGGAAGCCTTTCCTCTCAACCCCAACACTGAAGTTGTCACAACCTCAAGGATCTGTTAGGCAGTTGCTCCACCTGATTAAAGTGACTAAGATTTGATTTGCGCTCGACAATTAATGAAGCACTTTGGCATGCATTGTCAAGTGTGTCTCATAATAACCTTGTATGGTAGTGGTTTGACCCATTGTATAAATAAGGAAACCAAGCAAGGCAACTCAGGGCCCAGAAGCCCTCACTTTAAAGAATTCAGGTGTCTGGGGCGCCTGGGTGGCTCAGTCATTGAGGCTCTGCCTTCGGTTCAGGTCATGATTCCAGTGTCCTGGGATTGAGCCCGACATCGGGCTCCCTGTTCGGTGGCAAGCCTGCTTCTCCCTCTCCCACTCTTTGTGCTTGTGTTCCCTCTCTCACTGTCTCTCTCTCTGTCAAATAAATAAAAATCTAAAAGAAAAAAAAAGAATCCAGGTGTCTCCGTCATTCTTTCCCTCTGGAAAAGTACCATCAGCTCAGATCCCCCCACCTACTAATTTACCTGGACTTGTGTAATTCCTTCCTTCCATCCAACAAATAGGAACTGATGTCTCTGAGGGCCAGATTCGGAGCTGGGCGGAGAACAGAAGTCCCAACAACTAAACAGTCCCTCTGTTTTATTCCATAGGCTATCAGCCTGCTCATTTCCCTCTGGTTATGGATTCTGATTCTACTGACTAGTCCTTCCTTTTAAAAAAATTACAATACCTGTCATTCATTATGCACTCACTAGCAGCCAAGCATACGGTGAAAATGGTTTACAAATGCTATTTCATTTAAATAACGAAGCCCAGAGCTCTTGCTTTTAAAGGATACCCTGGAACACCCAGTTCTTTTACAAAGGGGAAAATTTTACTTTTCCACATTGACTCCCTACACTTTGTACAGCTTCAGTGAGACCAGACTCCCAGTAGAGAGCCTCTTTCCAAATGTCTGAGATGGCAGCGTGATTCTGCCCTTGTGGACATACCCCATCTCACTCTGCTTTGCTTTATTGCAGTTCGTGGACGCTGTGTTTTTTACAAATTCAAAATTTGTGGCAGCCCTGCATAGAGCAAGCTTATCAGCACCATTTCCAACAGCATTTGTCACTTCCTGTCTCTGGGTCACATTTTGGTAATGCTCACAGCATTTCAGAATTTTCATCATTCTATTTGTTACATGCATAGTTATATTTGTTCAGTAAAAATGACTTACTGAAAGCTCAGATGATGGTTAGTGTTTTTCAGCAATAAATTATTTTTAAATTAAGGGATGCCTAGGTGGCTCAGTCAGTTAAGCGCCTGCCTTCGGCTCAGGTCATAGTCTTGGGGTTCCTGGGATCGAGTCCCCCATCCGGCTTTTGTTCAGTAGGGAGCCTGCTTCTATCTCTACCTGCTGTTCCCTTTGTCTCTCTCTGACAAATAAGCAAAATCTTAATTTTTTTTTTCCATTAAGGTATATACATTGTTTTTTGGGCATTATTATAGCAGATATTTAGTGGACTATAGTATAATGTAAACATAACTTTCATTTGTACTGGGAAAACAAAAAATTTATTTAATTTTTAATTAGCCTAATTGCAATATTCACTTTGTAGTGGTGGCCTGGGAACTGAACCCACACTATCTCGCTGGTATGCCTGTATATCTCTTATGCTATATTTCCTCTTCCCACCTGTCAACACTCTAGGGAAGGGTCTTTTCAGCAAAGAGGGATAAAGGAAGGCCAGGTTTCCTTCTGAAGCTGAGATAAACGCTGTCCCTGGCATGCAGACATTGGATTCCTGTTGGCTACCCCAATGAGACCTTGGAAACTTAGGTGAGAATGACCCTCCCTGGCACCCCCTTCTTTCTAAGTACATGATCCTCACCACAACAACAAGGGTACCAAGCTCTACCCCAACCTACTTGATCAGAGTCTACACTTCAACAACCACATAACGAGAATACGCATAGAAATTAGAGCGTGTGGGGAGGCAGTGCAGCATAGCGTGGCCGTTCTCAAGGTGGGGTCTCCACAGACCAGCAGCATCAACCTCACCTGGAAACTTGATAGACATGCAGGTTCTCGGGTTCCACCTTGACCAACTGAATCAGAAATATTGGAGGTGGGGCCCAACCATCCGTGTTTCCTAAGCCTTCCAAGTCACCATGGTGCACACTGGTTTAGACAATTACCTCTCCGAGTCCTGGCTCCCTTCCTCCTCATACATCATTTCTTAGGCTACAGTCTTGGCTGGCACTTGGGGGTTAGAAGGAAGATCTTGTGTGCTTGGTTTTCCCTTTTCCATTTTATTACCCTGGGGAGGATTCTGAAAACTCCAACTTCAGAACAAAACCTTTTTTGCTTGTAATTTAATCCATCATTTGCATTGCCAATAATGTGGGAGGAAAGAAGTTCCAAGATACCAACTGGCTTTTAAGTGCTTTATTGTATCTGCTCAGTAGCAGGCTTGGGACTGGATGGCCCACGTTCCCCAGCCCAAGAATAAGCAAGGGCTTGGAGCCACAAGGTAGAGGGGCTCCTATGGTCACAGGCCGGGTGTGTGTGTGGGCACGGACATGCCAACACCGGCACAAGACAGAGCCAGATTTGGGGAGCGTCTCCACAGACAGGAGAGACAAGAGGATATGAATATCCTCCAAGTCATGGGGCGCCTGGGTGGCTCAGTGGGTTAAGCCGCTGCCTTCGGCTCAGGTCATGATCTCAGGGTCCTGGGATCGAGTCCCGCATCAGGCTCTCTGCTCAGCAGCAAGCCTGCTTTCGTCTCTCTCTCTGCCTGCCTCTCTGTCTACTTGTGCTCTCTCTCTGTCAAATAAATAAATAAAAAATCTTTAAAAAAAAAAAAAAAAAAAAAAAAGAATATCCTCCAAGTCAGAGAATTGCTAACTGTCACAAAACAACCTAGCCTACCCCCTGACTCTGGTATCAGTGCCGCGTCGACCTCTCTCCAGATCCCAGACCTTCACTTCTTCCATCTGGGAAGGTGCTGGCACCACTAGCTGATATTAAAGGAAAGAGCATGATAGCGTCCATTAATTTTTTCTGCAAATCTTTTTCTTTCTTTCTTTTTCTTTTTTTTTTTTTTTTGAGATTGTCCTATATGCTGGGGCACAATGCCAGGTACACAAAGACAGACACTACTCCCCATCTCACAGGGTATACAATCTAGTGGAAGAAACAGGAATCAATCTCTCAATTAAGTGTATAATTACAGCCCGTGAACACAACATGGGAGTGTGCAACAGCGACTGGCCTAGTCCATTGGTGGGGTTGGTTGTTTGAGTCGGGGTCTAAAGGAGTCTACTAGGCAAAAGTAGGTGTTGTGGTGGTGGGGAGACTACAGGAAAAGGCACAGGGCATAGTGGAAATGGAACATGGCAGGTCTGAGGCTCAGAAAGAAGACCCAAGAAAGGGACCCAGACCATGGCAAAGGGAGGCACGGCATCAGATGACACAGGAGGGTTGGGCAGGGACCAGGCTGTGCAGGCTTATAAAGCTTTGGGTCTTTATCCCAAAAGTGAGGGGGAGCCTTTGAAGTGTTTCAAGCAGAAGGGCATCAGGGATAGGATCATAGTTGTAACCCTCACTCTGACTGCACCATGGAGAGGGCATGGAGACAGCAGGAGGATATGCCCGTTGTGAAGCGAGTAGAGTGTTCCAGGGGTCCTGACCGAGTGCTGGTGGTGGAGGAGGGAGAAGAATGCAGAGTGGGGAGACTTAGATGAAATCCACCGTCCTTGGGCATGGCAGTACATGGGCCAGAAGAGGAAAAAGCATCAAGGGCGTCTCCTAGGTCACTAGACAAGGGCTATGTGTGGGTGAGGGCTGGATTGGGAATGCAGTAGAGTGGATCAGCTACAGGGGCAGAGGTGGTGTGCCCAGAAAGGACAAGTGATCTAATTGGAACAGTCTGCAGTGGATAAGCCTCACTTCATGTTTAATTAAAGCCGGTGTCTAGTCCGCTGTCAGTATCTGCGGTGATCTCAGGTGTTGATTAGGGTCCCTTCCTCCTAATGGAATCTCTGGGCTTTGTTCCCTCATGCCTTTGCCAGCAGGTGGAAGGAGACGGGAAGGGATGGGGTGGGGAACCAGGTCATGTGGATCTGGGGGAGAGATGGACACTAAATGTCCCCACCTACCTGGATTCCCTTTTTATGGTGACTGTATAGCTTATAGAACAGCAATCCTCTCCCTGAAGGGCAGGGCTGCCTAGAAATGCAATAATTTACATCATCAGCAACTTTCTACAAGCATCCCCCAATAAATTAGTCAAACCATCAAGGCATCCAAATTGGTTCCTGTGATCCTTTCATCTTCCAGGTTGCTTGCCTTTAAAGTTTAAAATGGAATTAAAGAGTATTTACAGCAGTGAGAGTTTTCTACAAGCCTGGAGGAAGGGGTCTTCGATAAATATACACTAGAGAATTAGAAAATGAACCCCTCTATTAGGGTATAGTAGGCAAGCCTGTAGTGACTTGTGCTGTGCCTTGGAAAGGTGTGTGTCTTGGAAAGGCAGCAGCCACCACTGGGCTTGGAGACTGCGTGTGTGGCAAAGGGTATCAAAACGACAATAAAATTTTAATTATACATTTGATCTGTTTCAGGGTGAAAACTCCAGATAGATTTAGTTTTCTGCAATAGTCAGGGTTGGGGCAGGGATCAAACAGTACACTCAGAGAGACGAGTGAAGAGAAGTTAATGAAGGAATAAAGGAAGCCAACACAGGGTAGTGAAGCACCCAGACTATCTGGAAAGCTCTCACACCCCAAGGCATGAAAGGGGAAGAAGAGAGCGTGGTTGGTCTTTCCTAGAGCTGTAGGATTACCCTGAATCTGCAAAGAAATGAAGCTGCTGCCAGCTGCAGCCTGGCAGGGAGGGAGCCTGGGGAATAAATATGCAAACCTCTCTTCCTGCAGGTACTTCTCATCAGTCTATGCAAACCAGAAACCAACGAACAAGGGACTGTGGCTCCGCCCACACAGGCGGCCTCCCTGGGCATAAAGCAGGGCAGGGAGAGGTAGAGAGTGGATGAGCAGGAACAACAGGGAGAACCCAGCCCATGAGCTGAGAGGCTGAGTCAGATTTGCAAATTCGTGTGGATCCATAGATTTATGAAAATCTAAAATCTTTGCCTCTCACTGCCAAAGCCCTTCCAGGTTCATGATGATACAGTTAATCCTACATTGACAGTATGAAACACACAAACAACAGAACACCTGCTAGCCCAGGATATGCCTGGCGTGAGATGGGGTGGGAACTGGACTGAACAGCACTGTCTGTCTGTTGTTTCCTCAGTTTCCCCTCTGAAGGAGCCAGGGCTTGCATTATTGATGGAATCAAAAAGGGTTAAGTTTGGGCATTGCATGTTCCATCCTGCCTCTTGTTTCAGTAAATAACAATTCCTCTGTAAAACTTGAGCTTTCATCTCAAGTGTGTGGACCAGACTTAAGCAGACATCAAAGCTTCCCTTGGAGAAAACCCTCTGTGATCCTGGCTAACTTTGATCTGTTCTTTCCCTAGGTGCGGTCATAACACACAGAGTAGACTAGGACACTCTCCCCTTGGCCCTGTTTTATTTCCCACTGTGTGGCCCACTCACAACAGACTTTGCTCCTGGTCTTTTCCCTGACTAGACATATTTTCTTTTCACCGGCGCTTGCTAATTTTAGAACAGTTAAAATATTCCCTTTGGTGAGTCAGGGAACCCCTGAGGGCCCCAATACAGGAAGGCAGACTGGCTCAGACACTTCCCTCTACTGGAAACTGTTACGATTGCTCAAGTCTTCTGTGAGGGTTGAGTTAGCTAGTTCTGCATCATCAGGGCCTGAGCCTCCTGCCTGGGCTGTGGCTACACCTGCCACATGGATAATGTGTTACTTACCTAGAACAAGCCTCTTAGTAACAACCCAGAAGCAAGGAAACATTTTTAAATGATGCAGGAAGATTTTTTTCAAGACTTGGTATAGCAAAGGATTTCTAAACAAGGCACAAAAACACATAAAAGACTACAAATTTGACTATACCAAAAACCAGAACTTCTGTATGACAGAAGACACCATAAATAAAGCTAAAGAACAAAAGGAGAAAATACTTGTGACAAAGGAGCAGTATCTAGAATACATAAAGAACTTCTACAGATCAAATAAAAGCCAAAAAATAATCCAGTAGAAAAATATTCTAGATATAAAATTCTAATTCAAGGAAATATAAATGCAAAATATAACTATAAAATTTTTATGAGATAAAAAATGTAAAATATAAATTAAAAGAAATATAAATGGTCCCCAACTATGTGATCAAAACACTCCATTTTATTGGTAATCAGAAAAATGGAAATTAAAACATGAGGGAATTTTTTTTTACCTACTAAATTGGAAAAGGTGAAAGAGGAAAAAAATGTCCATGCTGTATAGGTGGGATTGTAAACAGGTATGATCACTTTGCAGAGTAATTTGACAGTATCTGTTAAAGTGAAAAATGTTCATGTCCTATAAGTCAGTGACTCGGCTTCTCCATATCTCCCCCAGAAAAACTATTACCAGGTGCTCAGAAGGCAGGCCCAGGAATGTTTGTGGCACCTTTGTTTGCAAGAGCAACAAGTTGGAAATAACAAATGACCGTCAAAATGGGATTGGCTAAATTAGGTGGAGGTCATCCACACCATACACACATATCCGTTATAGCAATTTTTTAAAAATGTTCTATATGTGCTGACATGGAATAATATGACACATAATGTGATAACTTAGAATAAACACACCCGTGCACATTAAACAATATTATATTTTTTTTTTCTGTGGGCATTCATTGCACGGTAAAATGTGTAGAAGATGACACATCAAACTGATGTTGAGACTTTCCCCTGGGGTGGAGATGAGGGCTGGGGATGGTGTATGAAGGAGACATCAGCCTTTTCTGGAATGTTTACTTTTTTTAAAAGAGAATATATTCCTGTATTATTTATAAAATTAAAATTAATGGAATGTTTACTTTTTTTAAATGAGAATATATTCCTGTATTATTTATAAAATTAAAATTAATAAAATCTATTCGTATATTAAAAAGAAGGAACCCTTCCTTAATCTTCATTCAAAAAGCTCCTGAAAGGGCCAGAGAATCTTTGAGCTATAAGCAAAATGATGCCTTGGGTGATTTGTCGAGAAACCTGCTAAGTGGAGGTCACTGTGGTTGTCATGGAGATGGCTGTCTTTACGGCAGACCATCCTGTGCTCCATCTCCCAGTCAGAGTCATGCTTTTAAATCTTGGCTTACAAACTCAATAGTAACAATGCAGTCCCTAACACTTACGGAGGGTGTCTGACATTAAAATGTAATATTCAATCCTTTATTTTCTCCATCTCTCTTTGTCCAGATGAGGTTACATTCTTTCAGAGATGTAAAATAACCTGTCCCAGGTCTGTTGACCAATAAGTGGTAGAGTTTTTTCTAAACCCAGGGGCCATACTTCCGACCATTTAACTGTGTTATGAATTCACAAACATCTTTATAATTTTGTTAACTTTTGAACATCAGCTTCCTGTCAGGAGCTTTCCTGGTTTTCTCTGCCCCTCAGGTCATGCCCACCTGACACATTGCTCTGTCACAATGACAGCTGATTCATTCTGGGAGAAAAATCTACCACAGGATGAGGTATTATTCAAGCCAGTGCAACCAAGAAGCTCAAAGACAGAAGCACACGAAATGAATTTCTGAGAGATTAAGAAAAAATCATCAACTGTTAGACTACTGCAAATATTTTTAAAGTTAATTTTAGGAACAAAACCAATCAATAATAGCAAAGGTTAAAGTCTGACAATAATGTAAGCCTTGCAAGATTCTCCCAGGATACAGTGTGCTCCATCTTCTAAATTCTGGAATTTTTTTTTTTTTTAAATTTTATTTATTTATTTGACAGAGAGAGAGAGATCACAAGTAGGCAGAGAGGCAGGCAGAGAGAGAGGAGAAAGCAGGCTCCCTGCGGAGCAGAGAGCCCAATGTGGGGCTTGATCCCAGGACCCTGAGATCGTGACCTGAGCCGAAGGCAGTGGCTTAATCCACTGAGCCACCCAGGCGCCCCTAAATTCTGGAAATTTTTAAAAAAAGATTTGTTTATCTATATTAGAGAAGGGAGGGGGAGAGGGAGGGAGCAAATCCTTAAGCAGACTCCACACCGACCGTGGAAACCAACGATGATTTGATGACGAGGGGCTCAATCTCACAACCCTGAGATCATGACCTGAGTCAAAATCACAGGTTGGATGCTTAACCAACTAAGCCACACAAGTGCCCCTGGAAATTTTTTGGTATCAGAATAAAGCGATTTCCATTGATGCAGGCCTGCTCTCATAGCTGAGCCATTCCTGTCAGGCAAAGAACACAATTGAGCAACATTAGGGATTACAGAGGTATGTCTCTGGGCAGAGGTCCCCCCAAGAGCCCTCTTGGGGTCCCCTTTGGAGAGGAGGCAGCTTTTTGCTGTGGAGAAAAAGGCTTTTGAGAGATGTTTTGGGAATAGCTTATGGGGGAGGGGTCAACAGGTTTACAAACTAGAGCTGTGATTCCTCCTCTTCCAATTAAAAAAAAATAATAAAATAAATTAATCTCTATTTGGTTTCTTTCTTGAGAACAGGTGTGTGTATGAATAATACATAGATGGGCAGGCTACATGTGGATCTGAAGGCCCAGAAGTCTGAAAGCAAATGAGACCTAGAGTGTGTAGATTGCACAGTAGATTTTAAGTAGCGTCACGTAGGCAAGGAAAAACCTGGGAGGGCACAAAACACACTCTGGAAATAATAAGCACATCTAAGCCCCTGGCTATGTATGCAAACACATCTCCTCTCAGATAATGGTAATTGAAAGTCACCAGGCTCCCATTTGAGGAGGGGGGAGATCAATCAAGGAACACAATCTAAAAAAAAGATTGAAACATGAAGGTTTTAATGAACGATGTTTCAGGGCAGAGAATTAAGGATATTTAAATCTTCCTTTCTGGGTTAGAACTGCAGGCTCCTTAAACTCAGCAGGGATGAACATAAGAGAGCAATGGTTAGGGCAGCTGAAAGGGGGGAGGGCGGTGGATTACGCTGCGGCAGAACTCCCGGGGCCATTCCGAGATCTCACTCCTGGTCTCCAACAGCTTTCCTCGGACAGGTCTGCCCGCCAAGGCCAAGATGTGTTGTTTTCATTTGTTAAACATGAGATAATGCCTTGGCATCATATGGATTAGGGAGATTAAACATCAGCAAAGCCTTGTGATGTAGGATTTCTAACCAGCAGGGTTTCAGCCTAGAGATCTCTGGGGGAAACAGGAAGAAGATGTTCAAAAATGTGCCCCAGGCCAGCCTCAAGAGCATGAGGAAGGATCTCCTATGGCTTGATCTGATCCTTCGAAGATCTGTAGTGTTCCGATAAAAAGGAAGCCTTGGATGCCTGGGTGGTTCAGTGGGTTAAGCCTCTGCCTTCGGCTCAGGTCATGATCTCAGGGTCCTGGGATCGAGTCCTTCATCGGGCTCTCTGCTTGGCGGGGAGCCTGCTTCCTCCTCTCTCTCTCTGCCTGCCTCTCTGCCTACTTGTGATTTCTCTATCTGTCAAATAAATAAATAAAATCTTAAAAAAAAGAAAAAGGAAGCCTTGAACATCACTGAGACTCATCTCTCCAGTACGGAAGTACTGCTGACCAAAGAGAGGTAGTTTGAGATCTCAACAGCTTGAATGTGCAAGCCTGCATAGGCACGTGTGTGCATGCACACACACACACACACACACACACACACACATACATACATGTGCTTCTTATCAGCTCTGTTGAGCAAAGGATTTTCATAGGTAAAGGATTTGGGTGTTTATCTTGTCCAAATCCCTTCAGGTATTGTCTCGAGATAGGACAAGTCCCTTTAACCTTGCCCCCATTTGAAAATGTAACAAGCGACATATTATCTCCCATCTACCCCCAGCCCTTAAGTAAAATGGCCTGCATTTATGAGCAGAAGATATTTGGAGCTGTGGCAGGAAGCAGATTAATATGGAACTGAAAACAGACAGATCCCTTAAAAGTCTGCCCACAGTGCAGAATTGGAAATAGATGAACCTCTTTCCCATTACAGCAACAATACCACAAGGCAGGATTTGTTTGCAAGAGAATAAATTGGCAAACAAGCTGGGACTAGAAAGCAAGTGGCTCCCACCTCCCTCTGCAGCCTGAGCAGGGCTGAAGACCAAGGGAAGCCCAAGGCAATGGCAGGCTCCCAGGGGAGGGGAGGCAAGGGGCTGGACAGACGACCACGCCCCATTATCTCTCTCCTGACGGCTTGGCCTTACAGATGGAACCCCCCATCCAGTCACTCATGGTTGGAGCCAGTAGGGTTGGGTTGGGTCAGCAGGTAGCTTGCCCTTTGTTCTCACCCTGATGGGATCATTCGTCATGATGACAGAGGCATAGTGGTGGAGGGATAAAGGGCAGACTGCCATATGCAGTCATGTACATATGATTTGATATTCTGGTTCCAACATGCACGAGCTGTGTGACCTTCGACAAGGCAGAATATGGCGTGCCCAGCAGGCAGGTGAGAGTGGTAGGAAGGAGCCCCAGAAAGAGTTTCAGAGCCTTGGATGCCAGGGTAGGGGTGGCCCTTCATTCTGGGGGCGCATACCATGGGTCCTTGCTGGGAAACCCTCCCTCTGGCTCCCCAGCCCCAGCCTGTGGGTCTTTGCCCTGGGGGCTGTGAGTCACTCTCGAACACCTCTCTCCTGACATTTCTCCCGGCCCTCCCACACACCCATTTAGCACTGCCCCAGGCATGCCACCCAGTCATGGTCACACAGGCCTTTAATAGCAAGTGAAACAATAGCAGGTATCAGAGCTGAGAGAGGAAAAAAAAAATCCCAATCCCCACTGGAGGGCGAAGATCATTTTCTGCATTTCCATTTAAAGGGAGAAGTGAAAAGCATGAAATCACATGCCAACAGGGAGAAAGAGTTTAAACCAGAATAACCTTGACAGGAGCAGGCACCAGCAGCTTCCAGGCCACAGTTCCCAAAACAGAACTCCTGGGGAGAAATGGGACATCCACGCAGGGGAACACCGGTAGAAGTCACCCGGGCTTCCAACCTAAGCGCCAACCCTCCACCTGCTGGCCTGCCTGACCTTTCCACTTGGCCGTGCCTCAGGCTCTTAGGCTTACCCTGCCCCAAACTCAGCTTGCCATCTGCCTTCCCAATTTGCTTCTCTTAGGGGTCCCTTGTCACATAATGATTCCTACCCAAATCAGAAGTCCGAGAGTCTTCCAGAACTTCTCTCTCCTATAACCCCCACCATCCTGCACCAGCCACTCAGCACCTGCGCCCGGCCAGTTCTGCCCCAGCCTCCTCCATGCCCATGGCCTTCGTCTGGCCACATCATCTTGGACAGACTCTGCAGCAGCCTCCTGCCAACCCCCACGCCAACTCTTTCTCCAATTCAGCCTCTGTTTTATTCTCAATATGTAACCCCATCTCAAAATGCAAATCTAATGATGGAACCTCCCTTCCTAAATTCCTTGAGTAGTTTCCCTCCACTATCAGGATCAATTCTAAACTCAGGCTAGTGAACAAGGCTTTCCAAGCTTTGCCCCTGTCTAGTGGTCCAACTTCATCCGCCCATCTACTCACCCATCCCTGACCCCATTCTCAACTCTAGCTCAGTGTGTTAGGCTCTTTCACACGTCCATGGCTTAGGAATGCCTGTCTCTTTGCCTTGCCTCCCTGATGAAGTCTTGCTTGTCCCTCCAGGCCTGTGCACATGTCTCCCCTTGGGCCCTTCCTTCCTCATGCGTGTCTCCGTCACACCAGTGCCGCTCAGCCACCTTTTGGCCTCCCTCACTGGTTCCTCAGAGCAGGGACCCTGTCTTGTTCATCTTTGGATCCTTAGGCCCAGGACAGAACCTGACACAAAAGTCTAAACAAATGCCCATGGAGAGTGTGAGTCTGTGAATGGTCCCTCCTTGTGGGAGGGAAGACTTTGGAGCGAGACCATGGACATATGAGGCAAAAGAGGAAAGAGGCTCTTCCTCATCAAGGGCCTAGAACCCTGCCTGGGACAAGTCCTGGGCCTCCAGGGCAAAAGGGCAAACCAAATGCAGACACCAAAGTCCCTCAGAATAACGGATGAAGTATAAAAATATTACTATCTGTCCCCATGCTGTTATGGGAGAGAAATTACTGCCACTCCTGGGATCAGAGGGAGGCTGATCTTGCATTTTGTGCTAGTCTGCAGGAGGGTCTGAATGTGGATTCAGGCCCACCAGGCTTCAGGATCTCTACGAGCCAGGATATAAGGACATGAGAGACACCACTGCTTCTCCACGGAGCCCTACCCCACAGGAAGCTGAGAGCTGATCTCACTCACTTTTTTAAAAAATTGAGATAAAATTCATATAACATAAAATTCACCATTTAACTATTTTTGAAGTATACAATTTCACGGCTTTTCTTACATTCACAATGTTGTGTAACTATCACCACTGTCTACATCCAGGACATGTTCATCGGCCCCCCAAAAAACGTGTACCCATTAAACAATCACACTCCCCCTTTGCCCCTCTTCCCAAACCCTGGCAGCAGCTGATCTACTTACAGTCTCCAGATTTTCCTCTTCAGATTATTTCATAGGAATGAAATCATGGAGCATCTGGGTGGCTTAGTCAGTTAAGTGCCTGATTCTTGATACTCGGCATAGGTCTTGATCTCAGGGTCATGACTTTGAGCCTCACATTGGGCTCCGCACATGGACACTTCCTAAAAAAAAAAAAGAAAGAAAAAGAAAGAAAGAAAGAAGAAGAAATGAAATCACATAACAAGTGGTCTTTTGTGTCTGGCTTCATTCACTCCGTATGATCCTTTCAAGGCCATCCACATTATGACGCGTGTCTGTATTTCCTTCCTGTTTTATGGTGGCCGTACTCTGATCCTGCATTTGTCTATCCATTCATCAGTTGATGGCTATTAGGTTGTTCCCACTTTTTGGCAATGATGAATATTTGGCTGCTTTGAAATTTGTGTACAAGTCTTTGTGTGAACATATGGTTTCGTTTCTCTTGGGTATATAGCTAGGAGTGAAATTGCCTCATCAGATGTTTAACATTTTTTGAGGATCTGCCAATATGCTTTCCTCAGCAACTGCACCAAATTTTGCATTCCCACCAGCGATGTATAAGGGTTCCAATACACTCACTTTCCAAAATCTTAGCTGGCTTCTAATTCCTCAGATCGGGACCTTCCTTACCAACCTTGCAAGATATACAACCAACTGAATAGTAACAGAGTCAAAATCTCAACTCTGAAAAGGGGAAATGGGCTCCAGCTGAATGTGAGCTGACGCCTGACACCTCCCGTCACACACCCTGCAATACAGGCTTCCCTGTGGCTGTCGCCAAGGCAGGGCTCCTGTGACACCTAGAATTGCAAGGACATCGGAGAACGGCCCTGTCCTCGAGGTCTATCAGGTAAGAATGTGCAAGCTTCGCCTTCCGAATCAGATGAGGAAGAAAAGGTGAGTCTAGACCTCACTGGAAGCAGAAAGGAGAGGAAGTGGGCCAGGTTCCAGGGGACCAATTTATTAACCAGAAATTAGAGCTTCCTTCTGCAGAAGCCAGAAGACTCTGGGCCAGGGCAGGTGGGCACGGAGTGGTGGGCTGTGGGCAGGTGAGGAGCAGCTGTGGCCCCATCTGAGGTCAGGTGATTCACAGAGGTCGAGGCAGGTGGCCCGGCGTAGCCCAAGGCACAGGCCTGAGGAGTGGGGCCAGGCCCCTGCATGACAGAGAAACACCAGGTGGGGTCCAGGCAGGTCCCAGAGGCTGGGCCACAGGATGGCATGCTCCACCTTGCCTGCTGGGCTCACCTCTATTGGGCTGTTGCCCCTTACCCCCCTGCATCCCAGCAGTAAAACAACGCTTACCTCTAGGTCCCTGAACATGGACGCCGCTTAACCCCTTGCCATCATTTACACCATTTGCTCCCTGAAAATGTACACCCCCGCCCCATCTCTAAAAAACTATGTATGCTTCAGGTCTCAGCTCAAGTCTGTGGCTTCTATGACACTTCCCCACATACACACACTCCATGAGTTCTGAGGGCCACGGAGGCTCCTTCCCCCACATCCTTTGCCCTGTGGTGCTGTACCACCGGGCCCTCTTCCTGCCCTGATTCATGGCCATCTCCCAGCAGTGGTGAGCAATGTCAGGGCAGGGACAGACAATTGGCCCATTTGTATGCCCAGTCCAGTGCCCTAGGCAATGACAGGCCATTTTGCGATAAGACTGCTCCTGGGGAACTGGACACAGAATGACCAGAATTGGTGACAGAGAACCAGGCTAGGGGTTCAGGGCAGGAACAGTCACTGGCTGAGGTGATGACACCCAAGCCAGGGGTTGGACAAACTATAGCCCACAGGCCAAATGCAATCCACTTCCTGTTTTGGTATGACCTGAGAGTAAAGATTGGATGTCACATTTTTTTATAAAGATCTTATTTATTTATTTATTTGAGAGAAAGAATGTGTGTGCATGCAAGATTGGGGGTGGGGGAGGGGCTCCCGCTGAGTACGGAGCCCAATGTAGGCAGATCCCAGGACCCTGGGATCATGATCGGAGCCGAAGGTAGACGCTTAACCAACTGAGCCACCCAGGTGCCCCTGGATTTTGCATTTTTAAATGCCTGAAAAATCAAAAGAAGAATGATGTTTCATGATGTGAAAATTATATCAAATTCAAACTGGAGTACATAAATAAGATTTTTAATTTTCATAAGAGTTTATGGGAATTTGTCTTTCTTCTTATTATACGATTACCTACATAATAGTCTTATTTATATTTATCTATTTGACAGAGAGAGTATGAGAGAGAGAGCACAAGCCAGGAGAGATGAAGAAGGAGAAGCAGGCTTCCCACTGAACAAGGAGCCTGATGCGGGGCTCAATCCCAGGACCCTCAGATCATGACCCGAGCCGAAAGCAGATGCCCAATGACTGAGCCACCCAGGCATCCCACCTATAATAAATTTTGCTTCTTGGTCCATAAAGATTAAACTACTTACTAATAGCAGCATTCTCTGTGGAGAAGGATTCTGTCCCTCCCCATGCTTAACTCCATGCCCTCAGCCACACGTATTCTTATTCTGTTATCAACAAAAGTCTTTGGAAAATACACAGCAATTCTAGCTCACGAAAATATTCATAACTCTCCCTGTGATAGTGACAAATGTGGGGTAGTTCTAACAGCTCGTGTTTACTGAGCACCTACTACATGCCAGGCACTGCATTAGACATTTTAAAGACCATGAACTCTACCACCAGATAAATGCCAGTAACACCCCTCCTTCAGCTGTGACCACCAAAAATGTCTCCAGACACTGCCAAATGCCCTTCGGGGGTGAGGGTGAGGACAAACTGTCCCTAGTTGAGAAAAAGTATTATGAATGTTTTACAAATAAACTCAGAAAAACTCTATGAAATAGGTCTTGTTATTATCTTCATTTTAAGGATAAGTAATCGATGGTACAGAAAGGCTAAGTAACTTCTCCAGAGTCACACAGTTGGTAAGTGATAGAGTGGGATTTAAACCCTTTTAGTCTAGCTCTTGTATCCATGCTCTCACTACTGTCAATTTTATCAAGTCGCAGAACCCACTGAGCTGACCCCACCTAGAAAACTGTAGGGCCCACCCCTTTTGCCCTGGTAACATAGAATCAGAATTGAGGGCCTCCTTGCTTTGACCACAGGGAGCATCAGCAAGATAAGACAGAGACTGGGAGAGGGAAAGGGGCTAGAAAAATGGAAGTAAAGAGAAGGTTAGGTGAACACAAATCTCCTCGGCATCCATAGAGGCTGACTATGTGGCCCGAGAAAAGACAAGTCCTATTTTGTAGGGTGTTCATGACCAGCTGGGAGAAATTTCTTCCCTGTCTCTCTCCTCCTTTCCTCTCTCCTTCCTACTCTTCCTGCCTTGCTCCTTCTTCCTCTTTTCCTCCCTCTCTCCCTTGCTTTCTCTTCCTTCCTTTGACGCTGGTAATGGCTGTGCATCTGCTTTTCCAGATATTATGAGATGTAACTTGAGATAAAGAGCAGATAAGTAAACTGAGGCTCCGAGCTTAATGAGGTAGCAAGCAGACCCTCACTTGAGGGACCTACTAGAACAGCTGGGATTTTCTATCAGTTACGATTGCTCTGGGCTGCAGGTAAGAGAAACCAGACTCAGAGTGGCTTCACTAAAAGGGGGATAATTATTCTCTTTCCCAGAAGGGTCAGATGTAAGTCCTCCAGGACTTCTGGATGGTTTTGCGATGCTGTTGACATCCCAGGCTCCCTCTGTCTTTCAGCTTCTCCATCCTTGCCAATATGGCTCTCATCCTTTTGCTTACAAGAAGCCTCCTGTATATGCGGGCAACACAAGCAGGGGGAGGGGACAAGATGGAACCATGAGTGCCAGCCCGGTCTGTCCTTTCAGCTTACAGCTCATTGGTCAGACTGTGTCACATGTCCACTCTACCTGCCAGAAAGTCTGTGGAGGTGTTTATTTGTAATTGGGCATATCATCATCCTGCAAAAAATACTGGGGTTCAGTGAGTAAGGAAGTAGGGGAGAATGGGTATCGAGGAGGCATCTAGCAGTATCTGCCACAGATTCCAAAGGCAGCATTCATTCCACTAGAGAACGCTGTATCCTGAGAGCCAGCGGTCTGGGAAGGAAATACAAACCCTGGGGTTGGTGGCTAACCTTAAATCCTGGCTCCCTTACTGTCTGTGTGACCTTGGACCAATTGCTTTATCTTTTCATATCTCCTTTTCCTCATCTATAAAATTCACGGGAAGGGGATCCCACCCAATTCACAGTATTGTCATGGGGATAAAATCAGTTAGCACATGCAAAATGCTTAGAATAGTCTCAAGTGCATAAGTCCTCGATAAATATTAGCTATTTTTAGTTGTTATTATTTACTGAATATCTACTATATGCCAAATGCATCAAATTATCTTCTCTAATCCTCACAACAAATGCCGGAGGGGAGTCAGTGTCCACCCACATAGTATGCGTTCAGGAGGGGTTCCAGGCCCCAGTACCTGTCGTCTTGCCATTTCATGGAAGACTTCTAATCCTAGAGAATTTCTTTAATGAAAACATCTCTAAGAATGGTCTCCGTGCTCTTTTCAGCAAGAAGCTTAGCAGCTGACACCAGGCCAGAGATCAGCAGCATTAGCCCCTCAGGATGTCAGACAAAGACTTTCCCTGGCACTTCTGAGAAGGGCTTGCCCTGGGTTTAGTTCCAAGTTCTGAGGGAAGATTTAATCTAATTTCTCTTCTTTTTTGCTTGATCTGCAAATTGACTCACCCATCCCAGATACTTAAAGATATGTGATAATGGAGCACTGGGAATAAGGCAGGCACTGACGTCCTCAGAGCTTTTGTGGTCAATTTGGACAGGGCAGCATCTATAGAAATGCTGGAGTAGAGGAGTGTGGGGGGAGAGGAGACCGAGGGTCACAGATTTCATCAGTTGGCCCCTGGGTAAGGTCAGACTCTCAAGTTCTGCCCCACACCCTGACATTAGGGTGATCCCAGGCTCTGACAGAAGGCCAGCCAGCAGGAGAGAAGGCATCCATTCTGCAGTGAAGGTGAAAACAGACATGACCCCCATCCAGCAGCCCCCAAATCAACCATCACATTGGGGCTGACTCCTGCAAGTTCAGTGTAAATAAAATCGTATGTTTCTGGAAGTACTCTGAAAAATTTAAAGACTCCTATCTAGAATAAGCTCTACTTCTAGAAATATTTTCTACAGAGATAATGTGCAGAAGGATTTTGCACTGAGGCAGTGTTTATAATAGTGACAAAATTGGGATCAGCCCAAGCATCTATGAGTAAGGGACTAGTTAATTTGTGGAATACATATTTTAAAAAAAAGTATGTCAGAATTTATTAACTTGAAAATTTATTGCTGATATGTAGTTAAGTAGGAAAAAGCACGTTATGAGGCATCATGGAAGGTAATACCATACATATGAAAATAAAAATATATATTATACATGTTCATATACATATATGTATTTAGGAAAATATTACCAGAAAGGCAAGAACATGGAGCAAAACAAAGACAGCGGTCTTTGAAAAAATTGAAATTTCGCCAAAATGTTAACATTGTTTATCTGCATAAAAGAGTTCCTACAGAACCAGATTTCTCACTGTTGGAGTGGAAATTTACAGACAGGCAAGAGGAGGAGGCTAGAATAATCCATATGGTAATGGATTAGAGTTTGAGGCAACAGTATGAACTCATGTTTAGCTTAATATAGACACAGATGGTGGCACATAGAATATTTATATTTACGTGTATACACCCAGGTTAATATACACACACATAGTTCTCTGTTCTATCAGCTGAAGGGACTAGGAGAAATGACCATCCAGTAGCAATAAGGAACTTACCTCATGCCCAGATATTTATTTATTTATTTATTTGAGAGAAGGGGGGGTGTGCTGGGGAGGAGAAGAGGGAAGGCAAGCAGACTCCACACTGAGCACAGAGCCCAGTACGGGGCTCTATCCCATGACCCTGAGATCATGACCTGAGCCCAAATCAAGAGTCGGACACCCAGCTGACCAAGCCACCCAGGCATGCCCCAGATCTTTATTTCTAATACCATTCTCCAATAAAAGGAACAAAGGTTTTCCTTGAAGAAATGGCTGATTCTAGGAATAGGGTGTGAAATATAGAAGATGAGCCTAGAGCATCTTCTAATGCGATACAGTAAGAAAAGACTAAAAATAAATTAAAATAAAGTAACCCACATTGATGGGTATGTCAAAGGAGCACAGAATTCTCAATGGCCGATACTGGGAGTAGACATTGAGCAAAAAAATGAATAAAGCAATACTGTATTATAATCTAAATATTAAATATCTGTGATCCCATGCTAATATAAATAAATTATTGAATAAATTAATAAATGGTGGGGAGAGGAGACAAAACAATTATCTTATGCAGAAGAATCCCAAATAATTTATGTAGATGCTCTGCCTAAGAGAGGGAGGGCATAACTTCTCACTCAGGAAGTGTGGCTGTGCACAGTGGCCTCCTCGTGAATAAGACAGCCAGGAAAGAAGGAAAAAGAATAGCTTCAGAGTAGAGAAGCCTGACAAGCTCATCTCAGTCCGGTGGTCAAGGTCAACAGTGATAGTCATACATCACATTAAGTAGCATGCAACCTTAATATGATGTGATAAAAAGACACTTTGCCATCATGATCTTACTCCTCAAACTTCACAACCCCAGCCTCATCATGGGAAAAACATCAGACAGATTCTAGGACAGGGATACTCTCCAAAATGCCTGACCAATACCCCTCAAAAAATGCCAAGGTCCTCAAAGGTAAGGAGAAGCTGACAAATGGTCACAGCCAAGAGGAGCCCAAGGAGACAGGTAAATCTAAAACTGCTTAAAAAAACAAACAAACAAAAAAAAAAAACACAAAAAAACACACAAGTTTTTCTCTTTTTAAAGTTCCCACAGAGTGATTTTCCCTAAACAAAAGAATCAAAGTGAATTTTGATCTCAACCTTTAAGAATGCAGAAAAGCAGTAAGGGCTTTGAAAATGAAGCTTTCCTTTAAAGGTTTTCCAATATTCTGGATCAAATTCTTACAAGGGGCTTAAGGTCAAAGTTCTTGGGCTCTCTCCAGGAAATTGAAAGATTTTCCCAAATATATCAGTGACAGGCACAACCTTCATAAAGGGAGGGCCTGAAGAAGGTGGAGGCTTCCTTTCCTGGCCTCTGCATGTCCTCCACATCGCATATGTGTATCTCAGCACACCCTTTGTGAGGTGGCAAAGCCTGCCAGTTCCAGCAACACTTGTGACACTCTCATCAGCCCCTAGTCCATCTCCGTGGTTGACCACTACTGTCCACAGAACAGACCCAGAGGAGCTTCTCAGAGAGGCGGAGGAGTCTCCGGGTAGAAGTGCATGGGGAGTGGCCAAGTCCTGGCAGTCACATGGCTTCAGGTCCCTGAATCCTGGGGGGACCATCTGACACTTTGCCATGAGCACAACTGGAGGACAGACTGGTTTATGAGCTACCCCAAAGATTCCCCCAGCCCCTATTTTAAGTCAGAAAGAAACTCCTGAATCAAGCTGAAAGGGGCAGGCCATGGAATTGTATTTCTTCTCATTGGTTTTGTACGTATGCAACTCGACGAAGCAGAATTAGAGCAAATTGCATTCCTGATGACTAGGAAATATGCTACAAAAATATTTCTTCTGAATAGTCAGAAAAGTCCCTGAAGTTAGCACTAGAATTTACAACTAAGGTCAGAGAATGACATCTCTGAAAACTGGAAATGACAAAAATCAATATGCAATGAATGGGATTAGTCCGCCCTAGTTTTATTCATCCACTGTAAGTCCTCCACCTCAGAGATGCTTGGCAAACATATCACAGATAAGACTGGAGTGCTCCCAGACCCAGTTAAGGACCCCAGGAGTCTTCTGCATTGCCACCAGAGATTAGTCAATGGACTTTCGCTTATTGAGATAAGCTGTAATTTTGAAAATTGTAACACGCTAATGACAAATGCAAAGGAAAGCTCTCCTTGGAATCTAAAGATGGGAGATAAATAGAAAAGACCAGGTCAGGGTTTTAAAAATAATTCTACAGGAAGAAAATGCACAGCATAGGGAACAGAGTCAATGATACCATAACTGTTAGATGGTGACAGATGGCAGCGACACTTGTGGGGAATGCAGCATAACGTATAGAGATGTTGAATCAGTATGTTGTACATTGGAAAGTAATGTAACACTGTGTGTCAACCATACTCAAATAGAACACTTTTTAAAAATAAAAATGAGTCTAACCAAGAGTGACCAATTTATGGTTTTTGGATGCTAGAAAAGCATCTTTTCCAGGGACAACTGGGATAACTCCTCAGGTTCTAGTGGAGCTGGTCCTATGAGACTAGGTAACCCTTCCTTCACTTTTAGTTTTGCAAGGAACTTTAGGATCTCCAGGAAAGACACTGGGAAGGAGGTGATCCAGGTAAGTGGACATGAGTGCCTAGTTAGTAGGAGTCCTGTGTTAATGTGTCTCTAAGTCAGTGTCTCATGAGTCTGGAAAGTGTCCCTCCATACACCAGAGCTAGCACAAACCTGCATACACGGGGGCAAGGGAGATCCCCCATCACAACGCAGATGCTGGACTAAGATGTCCTACTAGCGGCTCCTTCATGAAGCCTGTGTAGGCTGCCACTGGTCTCGTTAAAAAAAATAATATCCTATGTCTTAAATTCTGTAAGACTACCCTATTTGCTTACAGAGCCATCTCCCTTGGGGACTGTCTAATGTTACAGTCAGTAAAGATGGATGGGTCTGACTTACCCAGATCTTTCTCTAATTGTTGATTTTTCAAATTCATCCAAGAGCAAGAGGATTGGGTTCTTTCTTAAATACACTGAACCACTGGAGGCCTCCTACCCAGCAGTTGGGTTTCAGTGAAGAAACCATGACAAGTCATGTCTGGAACTACAAAGTCCCAAGCCTGTACAAGGGTCCTTTGCTCATGCTGGGCACACAGAATTTACCATCCATTTGTACCGCCACCAACTTCCATGGCCTGAAAAACACTACTTCGTGGACTCCACAATTTTCCAGTGATCATTTAAAAAGCTATACTCACAAGAGGGGAAACTGTGCTAGTTGCCTAGATGCAGAGCACAGGTTACAGTCTCCTTAAAGAAGTTTTATCCATGGGTTACAAAAAAACATGTTTTAAAATATTTGCCTGTATGCAAATAGAAACAATCTTATTCCCCACTGTATGCTCTTAAAAAACAAAAACCAAAACCAAAATCTTAATTCTGCTTTCTGAGACAACAACCATCACTTCTCCTTCCCTGCTTCGCCCTCTCCTCTCTGTCAAATGTCTTTTATCACAAAGAAATTGCAAGGCTCCAGGTCATACTCAGCTTTCCCCTTGGTGTCTGCAGGCCTCCTTGAGGCACACACACCCCGTTATGATTATAAACATTTGCCAGCTCAAAATGTCTTCTCCAAGCCCCTCTGTAAAAGAATATTAAAATCAAGGCTCGTGCTGTTATGAGTTTCTGGAACAACAGTCCTCAAGGCAACAGCTGCTTTTATTGTTGTAACAGCAACTCTCTCGGAGCACTGAGATGGGCTTTTACGACTTCCTGGAGGGAACCCACTGAAGTTCAAAAGTGGCTCCCCCCAAGTCCTGCCCTCTGTGTGATCCAGAAGAGGCTTTGCCAGCTGGTGAGGCGAGGTGCCGCCCACGATCCCCTCCTCCTATGAACTACATGAGAAGGAAATGAAAAAGAGAGCGTGAGAGAGAGCTCTCCAAGAGCCTGGATGGCATT
This sequence comes from Meles meles, assembly GCF_922984935.1. NCBI lineage: Eukaryota > Metazoa > Chordata > Mammalia > Carnivora > Mustelidae > Meles > Meles meles. The sequence goes on from NC_060071.1 coordinate 116,635,246, forward strand.
CCTCCGTGTCTAATGGACTCTGAGGCAGCTGCTTCCTTCAGGCATGACTTCCCCTCTGGAGTTTCCGGAAGGCCTAGGTGAGGGGTCAGCACTTCGCACCCAAGATGCTCCTGAGTTTTAACCTCCAAAGGAACAAGGCAAAGATCCTCTTTGCTGAACAGACTCCAGAAGAGAACAAAAATGGCGCTTGTAGGCAAGTAGCTCGACCCGACAGGTCTCTGGTTTGTTTGCGAAGGAGAGAGCAGCAGCTCTCTCAGGGGGAAGAACAGAGAGGGAAGGGGACTCCTGCAGCTGGACAACCTCAGACATCAAAACCAAATCCGAGTATTTGGGGCAGTGCCACATCAGGCCCACGCTTTCCCGCTCAGTTCTGGGTAGACAGACAAGCCTGGCTCACTTCTCGAATGAGCACAAGGCTGTTTTCTCCCCTGCTTCTGTCATCCTTGGAAGCCCAGCAGATAAGCCATTTAATAGGGTACAAGAGTCATCTTAGGTATCATTTATGTTTTATATATATTATTTTATTAAATCCTTACAATGAACCAATGAGACGAACATTATTATGTTCATTTTATATGTGAATAACTTAAAAATATTAGGGGATAAAAAACTTACTTGAGAATATGCAGCAAGTGAGTGGCTGAAGGGGGATTTGAACCGGCTCCAAAGCACATGCTCTTTGTCAGGCCGCCTTCCCCCTCCACCTTCCATGCCCTCCCTGCCTTGGATGGCTGTACCTCAAGCCTCAGACAAGTGACCTAGAGTGTGCCAAGCCCTCAGAAGAAAGTGACCTCCACAACACTCCTCGATGTCTCTCATCTGAATACTTCACACCCTATTTGCTGAAATTAAAACCTGCATTGGTCTGTCACATGAACTGTCCTTTGTAAATGCCAGCCTCTCAGGGTTGCAAGCCTCCCAAAGAGGCACCTGACCTTCACGTTCATCTCAGGAGTTCTGCAGGTCATGGTGTCGGCCCAAATGTTTTTTGCATGAGGAGCAGATGGACCTGCTCAGAGAAATGGTATTAAACCCCAGGGGGACTTTCACTAAAGCCTGGATATTGAAAGCATGTACGGATCTTTGCCTCCCATGGAACTATCTCAAAAGTAACAGTACAGAAATGTAAAGGAGGGACACCTGGCTGGCTCAGTGGGTAGAGCCTGAGACTCTTGATCTCAGGGTCGTGAGCTTGAGCCCCACCCTGGGTGTACAGATTACTTAAAAATCTTAAAAAAAAAAAAAAAAGAAATGTAAAAGAAGAAACATGTGGACAAAGAGAATGAATGACAAGATGACAAGAAACAAGACAAGGAAAGTGACTGGTTGAATGAAATCTGCAGATCAGAGAAAGTTCGAACCCAGCTGCCTCCAGACGATGGCCAATGACAAGCAAGCAGATATGTGGCATGGAGCCCATACAAGGCTTGGCTTTGAAGGCACCAGGTACCTCTAAAGGCAGGGATGGGGAGTGGGTCTGGAAACAACCTGATGGACAAAAGCCTTCACAAGGAACACCTATGCAGCAGCCCTATCCTTTCCGACACCCCATGGAGCAAAATGGCCGACTTTCCTCCACCTCCCACAGGAGACAAGAGACATATTCCCTGGAGAAACTGAACTGAAATGTTTCCACACATGGAGACACCAAGTTCAATAAAAGATAAAATACTAAATGGATGAATGTCTACACACAGGACAGTGGGGCTCCGAGCCCGCTGTCCACCACTCTCCAGAGGCTGGCAGACAGGCACTGGGGAGAAAATGAACAACAGCAGCTCAAGACTTAACTGTGATGGGATTTCAGGGCTGCCTAACAGAAAGGCACAGTCTCTGACTTACTTATTTTACTAAAAATATTTAAGTTTTTCTCTTCAAAATAATTTGACTTACCGAAAATTTGCAAATACGGTACATAGAGTTACCAAAGTCTCTTTGCTCACCTTTCCCAAATGGTAATGTTTTACCTAAGTATAGTACAAAGATCAAAATCAGAAAATGAACATCGATACCATACTATTAATTAATGTAGAGGCCCTTATTCAAGCCTCACTAACTTTTCTTCTCTGATCTGGGCTCTAACCCTGGGCCATGCATTACACTTAGATGTCTCGTGTCTGAGACTCCACCTACCATGTAGGACAAATGATCATTATTTCTTGGCTTTCAATGACTTTGACACTTTGAAGAGGACTGGTCAGTTACCTTCCAGAATGTTCATTCTAAGTGCATCATATCAGGAAACACAAGATATCAGTATATCTCATTACTGGCTAGGTCAACTTTGATCATTTGCTTAGGGTGGTGTCTGCTTGGCTTCTCCACTCTATTGTTACTTTTCTAATTAATAACTATGGGTGAGGAACAAACTATCCTGTTTCCCAAATATATTTTGACTTGCTAATTTTATCATCCACTGATGCTCTTGCCCGTAACAATGATTAATTACTCTGGTGTTTGCCAAATGGTAATTTTTAAAAAATTTGTATTGTTCCTTCTATATTTTTAATTAAAATTCTATAGTTACAGCCTTATCTTCTCCCCTAATTATTTATTTATCTACTAAAGTGTTTATTTATATCAGTATAGATTCAAGGATATTTAAATTATTCTATTCTTTTTTCTTTAATTGAAGTGTAGTTGCCACATAAGGTTACATGAATTTCAGGTGTACAACACAGTGATTCAACAAGTTTATATGTTATGCTATGCTCACTGCAAGTGTAGCTACCATCTTCTATCTTATCTTATTCTACTCTTATCATCTATTTTGTTGTTCAAATTGTCCCACATTTGGACAGAAAGCTTTATTCAGTTGGCTCCTCCATATTTTCAATATGCCCCTACCATTTTTTGAGTACTTTCTTAGTTTTTTGGGTTTTTTTTTTTTAAGATTTATTTGTTTCTTTTAGAGAGTGAAAGAGTGTGAGCAGGGGGAAGGACAGAGGGAGAGAGAGGGAAAGGAGAAGACTTTCTGCTGAACATGGAGCCTGATGGGGGCTTGATCTCATGACCCTGAGATCATTACATGAGCTGAAACCAAGAGTTGGATGCTTAACTGACTGAGCCACCCAGGCAACCCAAGTACTTTCTGAAACCATAAGCTATTCCAGGCTCATCCTGTACTTTTCCTAACCTAGCCTGGAATGACCTAGTTCTCTAAGGAGCATTAGCTGCTTTTACTAGAGAACGACATCTCAAAACCAGGGCAGCCCCTAGATGTACTTGTTGCTTTTGGGGTACAGCTCTTCTAGACCCTCTCAGCAGACAGAGCTAGAAAATAAATGTATGGACACACATGCAAGCACATACACCTATATCCTATAGTTGTTTTAAAAACAGAGATTCAAATTTTAGTTTAAGATTGACATATATTAAAATCTGCTTCTAAGAGGAAGAATGGAGAAGCACAACACAACTCTCCAGTGCTCTCAATTCCACGAAGTTGTAAATGTTCTTTCATATACCTTCACATGGAACAAATATGCAAAAATACATTAGTACCTTGAGCAAGTTGCCAAGGATTTCTTCCTAATAGCTATTTTTCTTTATAGTTTCTAGTTATAGAATGTTTACATAGGTTTGAAAATCCTTCCCATAAAGTACTTACTAATTACAAAGGCAAAGTCAGCTTTGCAGAGAAGCCTAGAAGACACCTCCTTCAACAAATGATCAAAGAGAATATCACCAGTTATAGGAAAAGTCAAAACCCTGCACTGGATACAATAAGAAGCACATAATGCCCCTTCTGGGATATTCTTACCAAAGACACATGACTTGAGTCTAATCAAGAGGAGACATCAGACAAACCTAAGTTGAGGAAGTCTACCAAGTAACTGAACTGTAATCTTCAAAAGTATCAAGGTCACAAAGGAAACACTGAGAATTGTTCTAGATTAAGAGACTAAAGAGAAACAAATAAATGTAACATATGAATCCGAGCTGGGTCTTTTTGCTATATAGGGTGTTCTAAAGGAAACTGGAAAAATGTGACTGGGGTTTGAAAATTAGATGGTATGGGGCACCTAGGTGGTTCAGTGTGTTAAGCCTCTGCCTGTGGCTCAGGTAATGATTTCAGGGTCCTGGGATCGAGCCCCACGTCAGGCTGTCTGCTCAGCAGGGAGCCTGCTTCCCTCTCACTCTCTGCCTGCCTCTCTGCCTACTTGTGATCTCTCTGTGTCAAATAAATAAATAAAATCTTTAAAAAAAAAAAGATTTTATTTATTTGAGAAGAGAGAGAGCGCGCATGTGCAAGCAGGGGGAGGGGCAGAAGGAGAGGGAGAAGCAGACTCCCCACTGAGCAGGGAGCCCCCTGTGTGGGGCTTGGGGCTCGAACCCAGGATGCTGGGATCATGACCTGAGCCAAAGGCAGACACTTAACTGACTGAGCCACCCGGTTGCCCCATCCAAGCTTATATAAGCTTGCCCCATCCAAGCTTATATAAGCTTGCCCCATCCAAGCTTATATAAGCTTGCCCCATCCAAGCTTATATAAGCTTGGGTTTGTTTTACATTTTTAAAAAATTAATTAACAAACTGAGAGAGAAAAATCATGGGAGAAAAGTTTTTGAAAAATTAGATGTTTAATCCAGGAAATTCAACATCCAAATACTAGAGCTCGAGAAAGACAAACACGGTAAACAGAGGGGGACAAAGTTATCAAAGAAGTGTAATAGAAGAAAATGTCTGAGGCATTTTTCCTACAGGATACCATTCCTCAGATTAAAGGCCCCACCAAGCACTCAGCACGATAAATGGAAAAGAGCAAGGCGTATCATCATGAGAGTTTAGACATAAAAGAAGATGCAAAGAACTTCTGGGGGGGAAAAAAGTCACATACTCTTTATAAGACCATTTTTGAAAACGAGATCATTTCTCTTTGCCAAGCCTCAAACCAGTAAAATTCTTTTTATAAGACAGTGACTGAAATGTTCAGAACTAGAAGAGACACACATCAGTCAAAAAGGGGCTTTTCAACAAAATCCTGCAATTTTCTACTCAAGAAAATGTTAAATTATAATCAGAAAATACTCAAACGATTTTCTCAGCCCTTTCTTTTAATGAGATTGCCTCTTGAATGGTGTCAAACGTCAAAGCGGGGATTTGAGACCCACCTGCCACTTGTCCTGGGAAGGCTGAATGAAAGAGGGTAAGGCTGTCCTCCAAAGGATGTAAGAGGATACAGCATATAAAAGTCCAAGGATAAGGAATATGGACACTCGTTGCTCACTGCTTCTCTCCTGGAGGTGAAGAGCCTCATTCCGTTCTACCCAAAGCTGTCTAACAGGGATGCCATCCAATTACAACTTGTTCTTTGCACAAAACGCCCAACATATGTGGCAGCCCTGGGCATTTGGCCTTAGCTGGCGAGCTGGCCTGGGAGCAGGTCAGGTGACCCTGCTGGCGTCTTCTCCAAGACTTTACATCCTGATTGAAGCCTCAAATTCTGGCTGCTGTGCTGGTGAGAAGCATGAGACACACAGACAGGAAAAGAGGGTATTTCTCTCATAGGCCTTGGACAGCTAGTCCAAACCTGTTCATATTTTCCTCTTGTCTTCTGCCCTGCTGTCATCCCTGCCTGCTGTACATGAGCAGGGGGCCCGCCTTCCAAACAAGAGGCAGCCCCAGGCCCACAGTGTCTGGAAAGAAAGTCAGAGGAGCTTTCTCTGAAATTGATCCAATGAAGAAGAGGAAGATGACAGCAGGAAGAAGGGAGCCCAAAAGTGTCACCAAGGAAAATACTGCAAAAGAAGGATAATCCCCCAGAAAACAGAACTTCCCCCACCCCAGATCCTACCCACTCTTTAAGCCAAATCGGTGGTCCTCAAACCAGTCAAACCCAGGTACTGGGCTGGTAGTGGAGATTCTGCCTTCCCTAGAAGCCAGAATGGGCCCCCACAGCCACAGAGAGCCAAACTATGCGTTGATGGCAGCAGGAGGATCTAAACGGTGCCAGGTAGAACCCAGAAGCCACCAGGAACTGTGTCAGGGAAGACAGAAACTTGGGGCCTCTCTGTCTGAGAACGCATTGTTGAACAAGGTTTCTGTTATCATTCTAATGACACTTTTGAATGTCCTTCCTCGCATTAATGTGGCCCGGGGAAGCTCGGTTACAGTGTAGAAGGCTCCAGACACAGCAGTCCCATCAGGATGGAAGCCTCTGAGTCATAGCCCCGGTTGCTCCCCGGGGGCCACGGGAAGTGCACGAGATTTGTCAACACTGTGTCTCTCCCTTTGGACAGCTCCAGGGTCTTCTCTTCATCAATGTGACAGAACATCCATTAAATAAATTTATCTGTACACTGAGAGAATTTAGACCCAGCATTCATGAAGCCTCTGCTCTTGCTATCTGCCCTCAAGCAATCAGCATCATTGAAAAAGAAATCCTGACTCCAGCAAGTACATTTTGAAAATTTCTACCCATCTTCAGTTATTCTTACGGCTCTTCTTCTTGCCCTGTGACTTGACTAGGAGCCACCTTGAGGGCCCACACCCCCAGATAACCCACCAGCCACCAGGAATACATTCAGTTTTTGTCTTGACCTAATTTCACTCCAAATTTGAGAGCCCTTTGGTATCTTAGGAAGTTTTCAGTCACTTATCAGGAGTCTCAGATGTAGGTTCCCATTGCAGAGAAATTATAGCTTCCCTAGTTACAATAAAACCCTTCCAAATGGCCAGCATCTAATTAGGCACTAATTGTGAATTCTCACCTACCAACTATAGGAATCAGTCAGATTCCCTTCCTTCTCTATGGCTATGAGCTAGGGAGCCAGATTGCTTGTTCAAATCTTGTTCCCTTGGGCAAACTCACTATGCCTCAGTTTCCACATCTATAAGAGGAAAGTAATAATGGTTCCTAATTCATGATTTTATTGTGAGGAGTAAATGAGCCCATATATGCTGGACACTTAGCATAGCGTGTGGTACCATTAAGTACTTGATAAACAATAGTTGCCGTTATTATTATTCCATAATTTTGGCCCAATTTGGTAAAAAGTTTTCCTCTCAAAGTGCTGTCACCGCATTTATATCATCCCTAAAAGACAATACAAATATCACATTACCCCCCACACCAGAACAACAGCTTGCCTTCCAATATGGGTACTTTGTAGGGAAGTTACTCTGATAAAACACTTCCCCCCTGCTTACTGGTCCTTATGAGCCCAAAGAAGCTTCCAAGTCAACAAGGAACATTCAGAAACAAAGAAATTTTTTCCTCTCGCTGGACCTGCTTCTCCAATTCTGACTCTTCTCTGACATCTCCATCTGAGTTCAGCCTCCAAGGAAATAAGCTTCATCTGACCTGGCAAAGACTGATGGCAGGAGTCAGCCCTGATGTGCAGGAAGAATGGAGTAGGGGTTTAGTGCTGGATCCTGGTGTCTCCCTCCCGAGAAGACCCCATCCAGTCCCTTCTAAGCTCCCTTGGTGCTGCCCTTAAAGATACAGCTGGTCCCAAAGGGGCTTCTGATTGAGTGTGATGTACTTTGTGGCGTTGTTTTCCAGGAGTTTGGGAGCTCATGGTGAGAGGCAGAGTTGGGCCTTATTCTCAAAGAAAGGATTAATTTGAGATCTAGTTTTCACACTGGTTTGAGACAGGGCTTGCTTCCCTATCCTGCCAAACCAGGATACGGGAGATAAAGAAAATGGCACTCTAGGAAAGCTAATCTTCCATTTCTGTGAGAGTGGGCTGGAAGAGATAGATCTGAAGACAAGGAGATGGTCCAGGAGGGAGACAAACAGGTCTGGGCCAGGTGGTGCCAACCAAACACATGCAAAGGCAAGAATAGATAAGTCTCCGTGCATTCAGCTTGCTATAATGAAATATCACAGACTAGGTGGCTTATAAACAATGGATGTTTGTTGGCGACAGTTCTGGGGCCTAGAAATCCAAGGTCAGGATGCCAGCGAGGTCAGGTTCTAGTGAGGGCCCTCTTCTAGGTCACAGACCTCTCACTGTATCTTGAGCGGCACAGGGGCTTGGAAGCCCTGTGGGATCTCTTTTATAAGAGCACTGACTTCAGCCAAGAGGACCAAATCCTAATGACCTAAGCACCTCCCAAAGTCCTCACCTGCTAATATCATCATCTTCGGGGGTAGGATTTCAACATATGAATTTTGTGGGACACAAACATTCAGACCAAAGCAAGATGAAAGGTGGTTCCAAAGAAGAGCAATTTGAACCACTGGCTGGCCGGCTGAATATGGGGTAGGGGAAAAGGACCAGTTAAGAAAATCTAGGTTTGGGACACCTGGGTGGCTCAGTTGGGCATCTGCCTTCAGCTCAGGTCATGATCCCAGAGTCCTGGGATCCAGGCCCACATTGGCTCCCTGCTCAGTGGGGAAGTCTGCATCTCCATCTGCCTCTCCCCTTGCTCATGCTCTCTCTCACTCGGTCTCTGTCCCTCAAATAAATAAAATCTTTAAAAAGAGAAGAAAAGGAGAAGGAGAAGGAGGATGAGGAGGAGAAGAAGAAACAACTCTAGGTTTAAGTGTTAAAAGACTCTGTAACTAGGATGAGTGTTGGGTGACGTGGGAGCTGAATGATTCACTGGTATTTGGTGACGTCCTCCCGTAAAGATTCAGGCAGCTCCAAACTGGGGGTAAAGAAAGCAGTCAGGGGTAGGAACCGAGATTTCAGAGTAACACATATCCATCATGAAGTTGTGAGAATAGGTGTCTTCTCAAAGGG